>NW_027206245.1:0-584254 GCF_024711535.1 Dipodomys merriami
GAGAAGAAGAAGGAGAAGAAGAAGGAGAAAGAAGAAGGAGAAGAAGAAGGAGAAGAAGAAGGAGAAGAAGAAGGAGAAGAAGAAGGAGAAGAAGAAGGAGAAGAAGAAGGAGAAGAAGAAGGAGAAGGAGAAGGAGAAGGAGAAGAGAAGGAGAAGGAGAAGGAGAAGGAGAAGGAGAAGGAGGAGGAGAAGGAGGAGGAGAAGGAGGAGGAGAAGGAGAAGGAGAAGGAGAAGGAGAAGGAGAAGGAGAAGGAGAAGGAGAAGGAGAAGAAGAAGGAGAAGAAGAAGGAGAAGAAGAAGGAGAAGAAGAAGGAGAAGAAGAAGGAGAAGAAGAAGGAGAAGAAGAAGGAGAAAAGAAGAAGGAGAAGAAGAAGAAGGAGAAGTTTTAGAAGAACGAGAAGGAGAAGGAGAAGAAGGAGGAGGAGAAGGAGAAGGAGAAGGAGGAGAAGCAGAAGGAGAATGGGAAGGAGAAGGACAAGGAGAAGGAGAAGGAGAAGAAGGAGAAGGAGAAGGAAAAGGAGAAGGAGAAGGAGAAGGAGAAGTAGAAGGAGAAGAAGAAGGAGAAGAAGAAGGAGAAGAAGAAGAGGAGGAGGAGGAGGAGGACGAGGACAAGGACGAGGACGAGGACGAGGAGGAAAAGGAACAGATTCATATTTATCCACATTTTATTTAATGAATAATTATGGCAAATAAGAGTTTCAAGTTTCATTTTGATCTTTACAGTAGTTCCTGTTTAGCCTCTGGATATACATTTCAAGTTGACACCTAAAATCAATGAAGTACTTTATAGAGTTCACCTTCAGTATCCAGAATTTCCAAATCTAGGTGTTCAATAAACCAGAAATTTAAAATCTTCGGGGAAAAATTTTTTCCCCAAACATTCAATAGAGCAACTATTTACATACTGTTACATGTATGTTGGTAATATATATAACCTTGACATGATTTAAAGTGTAACTTACTTTGTATGACATACTATGTTATTTTCTATATGGGACTGGAGCCTATGCTGATTTTAGTATACTCAATCAGTTTTGGAAGCAACACTGTAAATACCAAGATGACCATTTTATGCTTTTACCCAGAGAAATACACCTACAATAAAGCTTCAGTTATAAATTGGGTACAGTAAGACAATAATAACAGTAACTAATAAAAATAGAAAAATTGTAACAATATACTTTTTAAAAAATCAAGTAATGTGAAATGGATGTGGAAGTGCATACCTATCATTCCAGGAAACAGAAGCCTAGGAAGGAAAGCAATCAAAGAGATATACAGTGAAACTTTACCTCCAAAAGAACACCCCAAAAGCAAAAAAAAGGTATTATGTGAATGTGGTTTCTTTCAAAATATGAGGTGTTTTTCCATGTAATCTTTTCAGAGCACAGTTCAGCACATGTAAATAACTACAGAAGGGGAAATTACAGTGAAGAGGACTACTGTGTAGTTCTTTTGTGAAGAGAAAAATGTGTCTTATTTAAAGGCTTTTTCTGAGCAGAAAAACCATGCACAATTATTTTGCCTTTTTCTGAAACTCTAAGACATTTCTTCCCTCCCAACTAACCAACTTCCCACCTGGGTGCTGGAAAGGACAAGCACTCCCAAATTAGCTTAGCTGTGCCATCAAGTCTTTCCATGGCAACCATGCTTGATAAGAAATGAACTAATTGGGCTGGGAAGGTGGCTCAGTGGTAGAGCGCTTGCCTTGCATGCCTAAGGCCCTGGGTTTGATTCCTCAGCACCACATAAGTAAAAAGAAAAAAGCCAGAAGTGGTGCTGTGGCTCAAGTGGTAGAGCGCTAGCCTTGAGCTGAAGAGCTGAGGGACACTGCCCAGGCCCGGAGTTCAGGCCCCAGGACTGGACCCCCCCACCAAAAAAAGAAAAGAAAAGAAAAGAAATGTACTAATTAACTTGCTAAGGTAATTGTAACCTCTCTGTACGGTATTTTCACAATTAAAAAGAAAAAGCAGAAGTACAAACATGATTTGTAGCCTGTTTCATTCTTCCTATTTTGCTCCCAGATGCCCAGAAGACACTTGTTTGAATACATATTCTGTATTGTCAGGTGTGTGAGATAAATGACTTTCCTTAGAAGAAAATGTGAATTTGCAGATTGAAATTGAGAATGGTAATCCAATTCTTCCATTTTTTTTTACTAAGGGCCAGAAAACAATGATAATGTGCTTACATGCTGAGAATAAGCAACTTTTGACACCTGTGGTAATGATTCCAATTTTGATGATGTTGTTAAATGTGTCTGACATGTGTTCTGAACCCTAATTCCTGATTTTCTGAGAGCACCAGCTCTTCAGAAACTCTGATTTGTGCTGTGAATATTTACTTCCTGTAAAACGTAGTTGCTTGGATATTTTGATTTTGTGAAAGCTTGGTTAGTTTGATAGTGTTCTCTCAGTTAAATTATAAGCAAGTAAAAATGAATTGAACCTGATTAAGTGAAGTTCTTTTACAGATTTCTCTGATTTAGGAAATCTACATTTTAAGTCATTCTGGATGCCTAACTATGTCTGTGTATGTGGATGAGTCAATAAGAATTGCAGATTTGCCACATTGATTTTGGAGCAAAAATTTATAGCTGGTAACTGGGCAATGATTCAAAAGACAGCTGAGTCTGAAGCCATGAGCCCTCCTGCCTCTGTTCAGCTCCCAATCTGTTCTAAAACACCCCTCACTTCCCATGCAGTTGTTTCTTTTTCTATCCAAAAGGTTTCTGGAGCTTTATCTTTGCTGGCCTCTTAGTATGCCATCATGAGGGAAGTCAAAGCAAGCAAGTCAGATGTGGCAGAGGGATTTTTTGGTCGGTTGTGGGGCCTGAAATCTGGGCCTGGGCATTTTTCCTCAGCTCTTCAGCTCAAGTCTAAAACCACTGATCTAAACAACAGCATATATCAACTAGATTTAACAGACACCTATTGAATATTTCACCCAGCAGCATCAGAATACACATTTTTCTCTGCTGAACATAGAACATTTTCCAAAATAGACCACATTTTAGGTCACAGAGCAATCTTGACCAAATTCAGAACCATTGAAGTTATACCTTACATTTGCTCACATCACAAGGGAATAAAATTAGACCTCAACAGCAAAAACCACCAAAGAAAGTCCTGTAACATATGGAGGCTGAACAATACACTGTTGAATCACCAGTGAGTCAGGGAAGAGATTAGAAAGGAAATTCAAATGTTCACCATATTCAACAAAAATGAGCACACAAATTAACTGCTCTTCTGGGACAGAGCAAAGGCAGTTGACAGAGTTTATAGCTTTGAGTACCTACATCAACTAATTGGAGAGATCTAAAACCAACAACTTAATGAGACATCTGAACCTCCTTGAAAAAGAGCAGCAAGATAAACCCTAATCCAGGAGATGGAATAAATAATTAAAATTAAATCAGAATTAAATGAATTAGGATCCAAGAAAACCATAGAGAGCATCAACAAAACAAAGAGTTAGTTCTTAGAAAAAATTAACAAAATTGACAGACCCTTAGCAAATCTTATCAGAAAAAGAAGAAAACTCACCCAAATAAATAAACTCAGAGATGAGAATGGAAACATCACCAGAGCAATAACCAAGATTAAGAAAAGTAAAAGGGAATACTTATCAAAACTATGCTAATAAGTTTGAGAACTTGGCAGAAATTGACCTTTTCATAGGAAATATCGACATGCCGAAACTAAGAAAGATGAGTTAAAACATTTTAACAGGTCCATATCAAACATTGAGATAGAAACAGCAATAAGAGAAGTCTCATCTAAGAAAAGCCCAGTATCGGAAAGATTTACAGCAGAATTCTACAAGGCCTTCCAAGCAGAGCTCACACCAATAGCCCTTCAATGAAATTGAAAGAGAAAGTGCACTACCGAACTCATTCTAGGAAGATCATAACCTTCATTCCAATACCAGGCAGGGACTCATCAAAGAAAGAGAACTATAGACCCATTTTTTGATGAACATTGATTCAAAATTCTGAACAAAATTTTGGCCAATTGACTTCAACAATTCATCCAAAAAATCATACACCACGATCGAACAGGATTTATTTCAGGGATGCAATGCTGGATCAATATATGCAAATCAATTAATATAATCCATCACATCAACAAGAGCAAGGATAAGAACACACATGGTTATCTCAAGTGATGCAGAAAAGGCATTTGACAACATTCAACACCCATTGATAATGAAAACTCTGGAAAAATTAGGAATCCAGGGAACATTCCTCAATAGAATAGAGGCTGTATATGACAAACCTACAACCAGCACTGTACTTAATGGTGAAAAACTAAAGCCATTTCCTCTTGAATAGGGAATGAGACAAGGACGTCCATTCTCACCACTTCTCTTCAATCTAGTATTAGAATGCCTAGATACAGCAATAAGACAAGATGCAAACATAAAATGGATCCAAATAGGAACAGATGATGAAAAACTCTCCCTCTTTGCAGATGGCATGATATTGTATTTACAGAATCCCACTGACTCCACTCCCAAATTATTTAAGCTCATTCAAACTTGGGCAAAGTAGCAGGGTATAAATTTAACCCTCAAAATCAATGGCTTTTCTGTATGCCAACAATAAGAAAAGTGTGGCTGAAATCAGGAAAGCAACTCCATTCATAATAGCTCCACAAAAACAAATAAAATATCTAGGAATTAACTTAACCAAAGAAGTGAAGGACCTCTATGATGAAAACTTTAATAATCTGAAAAAGGAAATCAAACCAGAACTTAGAAAATGGCAAAAACTCCCATGCTCCTGGATTCGAAGGATCAACAACATGAAAATGGTAATACTTCACAAGGGTATCTACAAATTCAATGCAATACCTAACACTATCCCAAATTCATTCTTCAAGGAGTAGAAGAGACAATCCAAAAATCCATAGGGAACAATAAAAGACCCTGAATAGCATAAAAGATCATTAACAGGAAGGAAAGTGGAGGAATATCAATACAACATTTCAAACTCTGCTAGTAATCAAAACAACTTGGTAATGGCACAAGAAAAGACATCAGGACCAATGGAATAGAATTGAACCTACAGATATATAACCATCTAATCTTCGATGAGGAAGCTAGATGAATGGATCTAAAAAATGTGGTAGAAACCCACAATGGAATTCTATGCTTCTGTCAGAAAGAATGACATTGCCCCATTTGTTAGGAAGTTGAAAGACTTGGAAAAAATTAAGTGAATTAAGCCAGGTCCAAAAATATAGGTCCCATGATTTCCTTTATTTGCAATAACTAGTATATTTTTGAGACAAGCAGAAAAGGTAAGTTAAGTTCATGTTAGGTGAAATGAACCCCAAGAAAAGTATTGAAATGTTTTTTTCTTTCTTCAATTGTTTCTAACATATTTATAAGACTATTTCTTTGTTGCTTTATATGTCCCTCCGCCATGGTATAACCCCTGCTTCCATTTTATTTGATGTTCGTATAATTTGTGGAGGGAATGGGCAAAAACCAACTTTTAAATAGGCATACATTGGACCCATTGCAACAATGAGCTATACAAATCATTATGTCCAATAAGGAACTTAACTTTTGCCAGGGGCAGAGTGTTGCACGGGTGGAGAGGGGAGATGGGAAGGGATGAGAAAGCGAAACAGGAGGAGGCAACAATGCTTGATAAGAAATGTACTCATTACCTTGCCGATGTATTTGTATCCCCTCTGTATGGTATTTTGCCAAAAAATTTTTAAAAAGTTTGTCAAAATAATGTCAAAAAATTTTTGACAAAATAATCATTAGTGTATCACCTAGAATCTGGATATGGCTAGTAACTCTAGAGGATTTTCTCATAATTTCAGAAATTTTGTAAGCATATAAAATAAGTCAAATGAGTTGGTTTATAACTATAATCCTAGCTACTCTGAAATGGAAGTGTCGATAGTTGCAGTTCAAGGTCAAGCTGGAAAACATACAAGAGACCTCCATCTCAATCAATAAAAGCTGGGTATGCCAGTGTGTGGCTGTCATCCTACCTATTTTGAACATAATACTAGGATGTTCACTATCCATGTAGCCTAGGAATAAAAAAATACAAGATTCTTTCTCAAAAACAATCAAAGCAAAAATTGCTGGATGTGGCATGGTTCAAGTGGTCAGGTGCCTGCCTGGCAAATGCAAGGCTCTGAATTTGAATCCAAGTACTTACCTCAAAAATTAAAGGTAAACCATATGAATTAATTCTCTAAATCACTTCTCAGTGCAATTATCTTATGTATTCTTCAAATAATCTAGTAGTGAAGGCAGAGAATTAATTAAACCAGATCAATATAATAGGTGGAATGAACCGCAAGATAAGTATTTAAATGCTTTTTTTCTTTCTTGCAATTGTTTCTAACATATTTATAAGATTATTTCTTTGTACTGGGAATGCCTAGCTTCTTCATGGCTCACAGGCTGGTGTGCTCATGTGGACCCATTCACCTATTAGGCCTGCTGGGCCCCGAGTTCAGAACCCAGACCCGCCAAAAGATTCATCTTGATGTCAGAAGCAAATCATTGCCCCTGTTTTCCTTTCCTGTGCAAATCCTATGTCTCAGCTAGGATGGAGAATGCATGGGCCACCTGTGGTCATGGGAATAAGTTATTATATATGTCACCTGAGTTATACCTGTCATCATATACTCAAGAAATACACAATATATCCATGAGTAGCATACAAATAAAGACAGTAACTACACTTAATATACGATACAGTACACACACTGATGTGAATTTACATCCCATATTCCAATGATGCATTGAGGACGATTTTGGCCTCCCTGGGGCTCGATATAGTTCCTTGGAACAGCCCAGCTGCTTCTTGGCTCACAGTCTGGTGTGATCACGTGGACCCATTGGGCAGTTGGGCCTCCTAGGCCTTGAGTTCGAATCCCAGCACTGCCAAAAATTCACCCTGATGTGAGAAGCCAGTCGTTGCACCTGTTTTCATGTGCTGTGTAAATTTTGGGTCTCAGCTAGGATAGAGAAGGTATAGGCAACTCTATATTCATGGGAATAGGTTGTCATCCAGTTCACCACAGTTATATCTGTCAACCTAAACTCAAGAAAATACACAATACATCAATGAATAAGACACAAAATAAAGAGAGAATTACTACACCAAACACAAGATGTTGCCCACCCATGTTTGGAAATATAGATCCTTTGTTTAATTATGAATTTATGACAATATTGGCCCCCACCAGGACTCCATCTCAGGTCCCGGGAATGGCCAACCTCCTTAGCGGCTCACAGGCTGGTCTGCTCACCATGACCCATTCACCAATTGGGCCTGCTAGGCCTTGGGTTCAAATTCCAACACTGCCAAAAGATTCATTCTTATGTGAAAACCTTAGGGTTGGATATGTTTTCCTGTTCCATGAATGTCCTGGATCTCATTGAGGATGGAAAATGCTATATAAGCAACTCTATAGCCATGGGAATAGGTTGTCATCCATGTCAGCACAGTTATATCTGTCACCATACTCAATAAAATACACAACACATCCATGAATAAGACAAATAATAAAAAGAATAACTACACTGAATGCAAGATGCATACCACACCTGTAGGTAAAGAGAGATCCTATGTTTTAAAAAGTTGGACTTACTATTTTGTCGACTGTGGGGTTTCAAATCAGGCTCTAAACCAGGCCTGACATTCTAGTCTTCAAGGATGGTGAGCTTCTCCTTCTCCCTCAGTGCAACAGAGCTATCCAAACCTGAGTTCAAATCCCAGCACTAACAAAAGATTCATCCTGATGTCAAAAGCCAGTTGTTGCACACGTTTTCCTCTCCTGTAAAAGTCCTGAGTATCAACTTGGAAGGGGAATTCATAAGCAATCCTATAATCATGGGAACAGGTTGTCATCAATGTCATCCTGTCACCATACTTAGTAAAATACACAATACCTCCATGAAGTAGATACAAAATAAGGAGAAGTTCACCAAACACAAGATGCTGTACACACATGTATGTCAACATAGATCGTATATTTAAATTATGAACTTATTACTATAGTGGACTGCCCTAGCGATCAATATCAGATCCTGGGAAAGGCCTAGCTCATTAGTTGCTCACAGGATAGTGTGATCACCTTGACTTATTGGCCAATTGGTCCTACTCAGCCCTGAGTGAAGATCCCAGCACTACCAACAAGTGGATCGTGGAGTAATAAGCCAAGTGTAAAACTTGTTTTCCTTTTCTCTGAATATCCTGGGTGACCCTGAGAATCCTGGTATGATGGAGAACATTTCTATAAATCTAGATGCTCTGTGACAAAATGTCGTCAATATAATTAATGAAAGGGGTTTTATCAGAGTACAATGAATGATAAATAAATGAATAAAACAAAAAATACAAGAACAACCACACCAAACATGTATGGATTGAACATCTACAGGCAAGTATAAATCCTATCTTTACAATTTATCTAAATAGTATGTTTCCAGGGCTGGATCTTGAATTCAGGACTAGTGAACAGGCATGAGTTTCTTATCTTCAAGTATGGTGATCTTCCCCTTCATCCACATTGCTCTAGATTTACCCAGATCCTGAGTTAAAATCCAAAGCCTGGAAGAATAAACAGCGTGAATTCCAAGGCAGGGAGCTAAATGTTTATATTTTATTTTTCTCAATACGGCCCTTGAACTCAGGTCATGGCAATTCTGCCTCAGCTTTGATCACCCTACCCTGGGGTGCAGCCACTAGATCTACAGCTCCTCCTGGGATCCTAGACCCCCAGGCCTTGCAGGGAAAGCAATGCACAGAAAAAATATGGCCTTTTTCTGTTTTCTTCCTTTTCATGGTGATCCTCATGCGTCTGAATGACAGTGTTGCAAAGGGTAATTCACCTTTCATTGCTACGAGGCAACATAGCCCCTGATTTTGAATCCCCGTCCTGACACCAACCAATGGCAGGAGATACTAAGAAAATGGTTCCCATACATAAGATTAACAATGGAATGTTGTCAATGTCACGGTTGAATGAATTGATCATAAATGATGCTCCTGTAAAATTAGACAGCTTCATTTCAGGAGGCTGATTGATTTTATTTAATATTTATGAAGCATTGAAAGAATATTATTACTTAAAGGAACACAATAATATCAGAACACTGATTTCATTAATAATTTAAGGATGAATACAATTAATTAAATACATTACATTAACTACTACATTAATTACATGGACGGAGTATTGATACCCAGGAATTGGTAAGAATGTAGTGTATATAACTGAATAATGTATAGGCATCTCTGACACTCTATAAAGATATATATATTTATTAGCATACTTCCATCTGCATGTCAATCTTTTCTTATTTTGGTCACCCCTGGGGCTTGATCTGAGGTCCTGGGAACAGCCTGTCAGTTCAATTTGCCCCAGGATGGCATGCTAACACTCACCCATTCATGAATTGGGCCTTGTAGGCTTGTATGCCTTGAGTTCACATGCCAGCACTCCCAAAAATGAATCGTGGAGTAAGAAGATGACGGTGACACATGTTTTCCTTTTCTGTGAAGGTCCTGGGTGTCAGGTATGAAGTGGAATACATATGCAGATATACATCCTGTGCAATCAATGTAATCAATGTTTTATGTTCCATAATAGTCAATAAAATAACAGGTCAATACATGAATAAAACAAAAAAATAAAATAACTACACTCAATGCAATATAGAGTCAACATATATATATGTATATATATATATATATATATATATATCATATATGTAAATTGTACATGAGTATAATGTTTTCTAGTGGTGGGGATCTATTTCAGGCCCAAGGAGCAGAACTGAATTTCTTGACTTCAAGGAGGCCAGCTTCCCATTCCCACACAGTGCAACAGAGTTACCAAGAGCATGAGTTCCAATCCCAGTCCTGGCAGAAAAATAGCACCTTTGAGCATGTGAGGCCCAATTCTTAGATATTTCATTATGCCTCCATTTTATGAATGTGATTTTTAAATGCTTAATAAAGAATTAATTAAAATCAATCAGTGTCCTATAATATAATTGTGTATAATTTTATCCTAGAATCATTCAAGAACTGCCCATTCAATCATGACATACATCACATTCCATTGGTATGCATATGGATAGGAATGAGTTCCTTAGGATCTCCTGCAATTTGGAGGTGGCAGGACCAGGATTCCAACTGTGGGCTCCAGCTCCTGTCACTTCAAACTGGGGATATGGTACTCACCAGTCTGTCTAAGACTATTAGCAAGACCAATGATTAGGCAGGCAGCAGTGGCTCTCAGCAGTCCTCCTTGATACTTACAAGGCTGTGATGGGAGGATCATGGTCAAACTCATCCTAAGCAGGAATGTCCTTGAGTCGCCTGTCCAAATTCAGTGTCAACAAAGCCAGAAGCCCTGGGTCCAGTGTGGAGGGCAAGCCTTGAGCAAAAGCAGCTCACAGACTGTGCCCAGATCCTGAGTTCAAGTTCCAGGTCTGGCAACAAACAGAAAGACACAACAATCTGTGCAGCCATCCTGCTAAAGCAGATCACCCTCTTGTCTCCAAATGAATTGGTCATTGGTTCCTGGGAAAAGAGCTGGGGGAGCTGCTGTCTTCACGACTCCGCCCATGCTGCTTTCATCACAAGATTCTGGCCACACCCCCATTCTTTCATGGTTCTTTCTGACCAATGGGATACAAGAATGGTGGCCACATCCACATTCCATGCTGCCCAGTAGCACCCTGGATTCCCTTTGTTCGTTTACAACACCACCAGCAGTTGAGGAAGGGAGAGGTGGCTGAGTGGTGAGGAAGAGACACAAGCGACTTTGGAGTATAGTAGGAAATTGAGATGCCTGCCCGCACCCCGGGTCCTCCCTTCCTTCTCAAGGTGTGGGATTTCAAACCTCAGCCAATGGTGCACTGCCAGCCCGCCTAAAGCCCTGACCCGGTCTCTGGCCCTGGTTCTCTGCTCTTGGCCCATGTGTTTGCAATGTTGATGCCATTGCTGCTTGACTCACCTGGAGCAACCTCCAGCAGCTTCTCCCAGCAGCACAGGTGAGTGGCTGCCCCCAAGTCACCACTACCCGGGGTCACACACCCCTCTGGGGGCACCATGCCCACCTGCTTGTTTCTTCTCCCTGGCTCTGAGGAGCCACCTTTCTGTCTTGGGCATTTCTGAAACAGAGACTCAATATATGCTCTGGCTGGACTGGATCCAGCTCCTCCTATCTGGGACAGGTATGATCCACCAGGCCTGGTCCTCTGTAGTTGGGATGGTAGATATGTAGCGCCATGCTCAGTTATCGATTTAGATGGATTATCCCAAACTTTTATTCCACAGCAGCCGATTCTTGACCAGAGGTGAAGCTCTGGGTAGGGCCACAACCATCAGACCTCATTCTCCTCATAGGATAGTTTTGAGGAAATAAGGGATTTATACAGAGGGATCCCTGGAGCATTGCTTAGCACAGAGGGAGTGGCCTTCAGAGAATGTTCTCAGCAATTCTGTGAGCAAATGATAGGAAGATACCGGGAAAGGATTCAGGTGGGGCCAGTTAATTGAGCAACAGGTGGGGATTATGAAACAAAACATTTCTCTCTTTCATCCTTACCCTATCCCCATGAGGAAGGGGATGCTTCACTGTGTTGAGTTTTGCAGCTGGGGAAGCCGAGGCACAGAGAAGCCAGGGAAACTACTTATGACTTCAACTTCACTACCATGCTCCCTAGGACAATGGGTGCTATTCAATCCACTTCTGGTAGGTAGTCCAATTCTTGTCAGTTGTGTGGCTTGAAGCCTAGGCATGGGTGCTGTTCCTGAGCTCCTCAGAAAAAGGCTTGTCCTCTACCACTTGAGCCCACAGCACCACTTCTGGTTTTCTGGTGGTTCTTTGGAAATAAGAGACTCATAGACGTTCTTGCCGGGGCTGGCTATGAACCATGATCCTCATATCTCAGCCTCCTCTGTAGTTAGGATTAGAGTTCTGAGCCACCGGCACCCGACTTAATTGTAATTCTGCCTTTTCTCTCTCTCTCTTTCACAAGAACTGGTTGAATGGGTGCTGGAGAAGGGGGCCTAGCATCACTATGTGGCTGGAATCCAAGGTGACCCTCTCATTCTGGAGGTGGGCTGTGGGTCAAGAGCTTTTTCGCTCAGACTTTTGAAAGAGCTCCCTGAGGTAAGCCCCACTGTGCCCTGGCTAGACCGTGAAATTCATTGTCCATCCAGCCTACAGGACTTATTGTATTATATTGCTTTCTACATCATTTTCCAGCACCTGGCTAAACTTATGATAAATAGTTATGGAATGAAAATGTAATGCCTTCTTAAGAAAGTCATTTAGAGCTCTGGGAATGTGGCTTCATGGCACAGTGATTGCCTATCATGCATGAAACCCTGGGTTCAATTCCTCAGTAACACATTAAAAGAAAAACACTGGAAGAGATGTTGTGCCTCAAGTGGTAGAGTGCTAGCCTTGAGAAAAAAAATAGCTCAGGAATAATTACTTACCCTTGAGTTTAAGCCTCTGGACTGGCAAAAACAAAAATTATTAAATGGAAAATAAAGATTGCATGCTTGAAATATATAATTGCTCCTTCCCTACTGACACCTGAAAATAGTCCCTAATTCATGTACTATACTTATGTTAGGATACTGTGTTGAAAAAAGTTTTGTTCATTAAGTCACAGCAATTAATGGCAGGAATGTGCTTAGATGTCAGCTGAAGATTAATTCTGGAAATTCAAGGATTCCAGGATTTTGTGTCATCACTGCTAATCACAAAGTGAAAAGTAGTCTAAGTGTGATTTTGAAATCTTTTTGGTCAGTTTTGGCACCAAAAAGGCAGATGCTAATTAATAGTTGTGAAAGAAAATAAGGAATAACTCCAGATGGAAGGAATAAGCGATAGTAACTAATGTATACCAGAAACTGGTCTAGGGAACCATTTTTGGTTATTGAAGAATTAGTTGTCAACTAGGCTTTTTCTCATTGCCTTTAGCATTTTAAATCTCTTATGCTAGTTCTTAATCACTGTGTGATAAATGTATCTCCTTCTACTCTGTTCTTTCACACCTTATCTCTTTTGTTTTCTAAAAATCTGTCTTTCTATATTTCTCTATTAACATTTACTGATAATAAATACACCTATACAGATGTCACAGGATGCTAATGTAAGGATCCCATAGCTCATGACTCATTAATGTAACAAAATGGAAAAGGAGGACATATTTACTGCTACATCAATTTTTCTGAAAAGCTGCAATGTCATCATTTGGTTAAAATTTCCATTCTTTGTCTACACAGTGTCATTCAGTGCACATAAATGCAAATATGAAATGGGTGCTGGTGGTTTACAACTGTAATCATAGTTACTCAGGAGGTTGAGACCAGAGGATTGTGGTTCAAAGCCAGCCTTGTCAGGAAAGTCCATGAGACCCAATCTTCAATTAACCACCAGAAACCCGGAAGTGGTGCTGTAGCTAAAATGGTAGTGCGCTTAACTTGAACTGAAGACCTTAGGAACAGTGCCCAGGATCAGAGTTCAAGTCCCACAACCAACAAAAAAGTGAAATGTGACTTTAAGTTTCCCCAAAAGGAACGACAAATAAATAATCTTCCCAAGAAAACAAAATTAATTCCAAAATGATTCAGTGCACCTACTTTTGCAGAGTTATGTTATGGATTCTTTGCTGGACGTATTCTCTAAAAACAAATAGTTTAAGTAGGGTTACAGTTGGACCCATTGCAATAATGAGATGTACAAGTCCTTATGTCGAAAAATGAACTTTACAACTTTGGTGTGGGAGGAGGATGGGGTGTTGGAGAGGGGGAGTATGGGAAGGGATGGGAAAGGGAAACAAAGAAGAGGCAACAATGCTTAATAAGAAATGTACTCGTTATCTTACCCGCGTAATTGTAACTCCTCCCATTCGGTATTTTCACAATAAAATAAAAATAAAAAATGTCAAATTTTACCTTTACAATAAACTTCATCTAATATTTCTTGTTTGAAAAGAGACGTCTATACAATTGATGTCACTTGTTTTTCTTACTATCTTAGTTCGAAGCCAACCCTGGCAGGAGAGTCTGTCAAACTCTTATCTGTAATTACACAGCAAAAAAGCCACAAATGGAGTTTTGGTTCAAGCAGTAGAGTACTAGCTTTGGGAGCAGGTGAGCAGGAAAGAAAAATGCTCAGGGACAGGATCCAGCCTATGAGTTCAAGCCCCATAACCAACACAAACTAAAAAAAAACAAGCCAAAAAAAACCCTAGATATTTCATTGGACCCTCTTTAAAGGAGTACTGGTCTGAGAAGAGGCTCCTTTTGCTGATCATACTCACTGGATGCTTTATTGGAATCCTTATTGCTCTGGAGAATTTAGGACCAAACTAAAGGAATTGATAACTGACTCCTGCAACAAGAGAATCAACTCAGGGGTGAAATATCCATCCATAAGGCACTTTAAAACTTCCATGTCTTTGTTTTTTTGCAGTAGAATGTTTTTTTTATGGGGGGGGGAACAGTCGTGGTCCTGAACTCTAGGCCAGGGTGCTATCCCTCAGCTCTTCAACTCTACAACTTGAGCCACAGCACCACTTCTGGCTTACTTTTGGCTTATGTGGTGCTGAGGAATCAAACCTGGGCCTCATGCATGCAAGGCAAGCGCTCTTCCACTGAGCCACCTTCCCAGTCCCTGCAGTAGAACATGTTTAAATCCACGTTATTTCCTTTTGTTCAATGCTCGCCTTCAAATGGCACATTATTTCTCTTTGTAATACTCTCAACTAGAAGTTTACAGAGAAGTTATATATGAGTAAAAACACACACGAAAAAGTCAGGGACAGAGTTCCCTTTAAGCCTTGGGATTCTTTCTTGTATAGTAAAAAGGAATGCACAAGTTAACTTGAACTTTTTCAATCCTCTATATTCCATTCCTCTCCTTGGATCAGTTTCCACATCCAGTAAGAGTTACTTTCAGGAACAATCTATGGTGCTGCCTGAGGTATAAAGAATATTTTCTTGCTTCACCGAAATAACACAAGGACAGCCTGACCTGAGGTAACAGGTGTTTTAGAGACAAATTAGTAAAGAGAAAATATGAAATTATATTGCTTATAAATACATTATCCAGGAGTGTATTGAGTTCAATCTTTGGAAGTTCTCTATAAATTAAGGCGAATTTTAAATGGGAAGAAGTTTCTCCAATCTTTTTTTTTTTTGTGAGTGTATGTGCTGCATATTATTTTCCAAGTGTACATGAGTTAACAGTAAGGAAACAATACCAATAATAGGAGAAAGAGAAGTTTTATGTTTAAGTGTAAGGGTTCGATACACTATAGAAGATTCTACAAATAAGACAACATTGAAACAATAAAGCCAAGTCCAGTATGTAGATTTATGAGAGTGATATACAGAAAGCATTACTCCTACATGGAACACGAAGTATGAGGCCACTCCCCTTCTAAATCACGCTTGCTAATTACACAACTTTGTAGAGAGTAGAATGGAAGCATAATTAAGTTTCCAATGCAAATCAGATATAAGAGCATGAACTTAATTGGAAAAAAAATCCATCCTGAGAGAGCAGGGATTATACTAGCCATGAACTGTTGGATAAGAACACATTTTTTTTTCTTTCCTTTACTTATATATTTTTTGTTGGTGGTGGTCTTGGAACTTGAACTCTGGGCCTGGGAGCTGTCCCTCTGCTATTCAGCTCAAGGCTAATGCTCTATCACTTGAGCCACAGTGCCACTTTCAGTTTTCTTGTAGTTAATTGGAAAAAGTGTCTCTGGGACTTTCCTGCCTGAGCTGGTTTGAACCCCTATCCGAAGATCTCACCACCACCCAGCTTAAGATCACATTTCTAACAGTGTACACTCAGCATATGTAATGTGCATGTTCATCTAACTTTATATGAATTCTTGAGTTAAATATCTATGCTACAGCTTACCCTTTACACTCACAAAATGTTTGTAAGTTGAAACTACGGGAGAAATAAAACTTAAGAATGTAAAGTGGTCTGGGAAGTTCGGTTTTCATGCAGCCTGGTTAGAACAGTCTTTGAGAAACTATCTATAATTAACCATCCAAAAGCTGGATTGGAAGAAGGGCTCAAGTATTGGAATACCAGTCATGAGCAAGATTACTGAATAAGAGCTTGAGGCTTTTGCATACATGCATACAGACATAGACATAATAGAGGCACTTATATTTGCACACACAAATACACAAATGAAGCAAATCTCAGAATAAGTAGAAAAGTTAGAAAACAATAGAAAATATGTCCTGAGTAAGACTAGAATCAAGTGATAATTTTTAATGTTAGAAAGTCCTCAAGTGGACATTCTTCAAAAAAGTTTAAGAATATTACATAGATAGGGACCAGAGATAGTAAGGGGGTCAAGTAATCATTTATTAAAGGCATCAGATCCATGGAGGAATGAATCAGAGAACTCTGCAGGTGCATCTGAAAATGTTCATATCCTGTGTCAAATGTTAGAACATCTTTGAAAAGAGTACATGAACACTCTGAGCTGTCTATTGATTAATATTACTGGAGATTTTCAGAATTGCTATTCTGTATCTAGATTAAATACACCAAGAAATTATGGAGGAGCAATGTGATACAAGTCTAGAATTCTAACACTCAGACTAAGACAGATTAGATAGTGTAATTACACAGTGATACCTTCCCTGGACCAGATAGTATAATTTTGTATTAAGAAAACAAACCAAACAAGAAAAGAATACAAAGTTGGAAATTTGGGCTAATTTTGTCATTATGTTTTGAGAATCAAGTTTCCTATTGAAATGCAACTCATATATAATCCTCAGTTGTATTTTAAATGCTCTAATTACAGAACATTCTTAGATGCAAAATGGCTCATGATTCCCATCCAAAATTTGAAAAAGTAAGTAATCATCATTCTGATAGATTCCAAGGAAAGGATGAAGGATTACAAAAGCTTAAGCTGGAGAAATAGCAAAGTTATTCTAATGTAGGACTTTGTAGATCTTGCTAAATTAGAGTTCAGATTTAAAATAAATATTTTGGTTTTGTTTGTAATTTCGTATTCTAAAGGATACTACCAAATTCTTTTTAAGTAGAGGGTTTAATGGACAAATTTAGAAATGTTTCTTGCATTCTATTTGCCTAGAATATTCTTTCATGAGAGCTATAATTAGATCTCATTTAATAGATAATTCCAACAGTTCATGTATAAAATGATAATGTGAATAATGTAGACAGAGTTGGCAACAAATGGATGAAATTAATTTATAAATTTAGAAAAATGGCAATTTTTTGAGGCTTTGGTATAACAAGGTATGAAGAGAATAATTGTGTGACATCTTCTTTCTTCAACCTGTATGTAACACAGGAAGCATTTTCCTTAATTACCTGCCTCTGTATACAATGAGGAAAATGCTGGATTTGGGGTTTGTTTTATTTTTGTTTTTGTTTTATTGGTTTGTCGTAGGGCTTGAACTCTGGGACTGGACACTGTCTCCGAGCCTGTTTATTCTCAAGGCTCCACCCCACCACTTCAACCTCTGCTCACTTTTGTCCGGCTTTTGCTGAGAAGTTTATTGGAGAAAAGAATCTAGGGAACCTTCCTGCCTGGGTGGTGTAGTAGGAAGACCCCTACTCAGGCAGGCAAGCCTACCTAGTCGTCCCGAGTGACACAGCCCACCTCAACAAAATTGTTATTAAAGAAGCAACTTTATTGAGAAGGTTCCTACACTGACTGGCCAAGGCAGCAGCACAGGCTGGGGAGCTGATACTGCGACCCCCAGCGGCCCACGTGCTTAGGTTTTTAAAGGCAAAAATCACAAGGTGAAGTCTGGTCACTTAGGCGACCAATGAGATTTTCATGCACCCAAAAGATTGCAGTCATACCAGACCACACAAAGGTGGCCAATGAGGTTACACTTTGTCACATAATGGCTGCTTAAACCAGCCTATCACTTTTGGTTTAAATGACTCAAAAATTCAATGGTAAAGCAGAGCTTAAGGTAAACATACACAAAGGAGTTTAGTGGAGTTTAACATAAGCATGTGAAAAAGGCAGAGTTTATACTAAACTCGGGATGCTGCCAGCACACAACCATGAGCTGGATTGCTGGCTATCTGTTTAATGGGTCAGTCCTTAACAGAACAAAGGTGGGTTAAGTTGTTAAGGGGAAGGGCACCTAAAGGCATTCTTTTTATTCCAAGAATTGGGCTGGTTGGAGCCAAGGATTTTTTTTTTCTATAATCCCTAAAACAAAAACAAAACCTGTAAAGCAGTTGTCCCAGCTCCAGTCTCCTCTCACGGCCTAGTTCAGTGGGCTTTGCACTGTAATATTCCAACCTTAGAATCCTGATTATGTATGATAGTTTAAAAAGTATAAATATAAATAATATTTGCAAGAATACCAGTGGAGGAAAAATGATGCAACCCAGTTTATTGTGGTATTCTTTCTAGAACACAGAGGGCATCACATTAGCAGAGGTGCAGTGTATTTTCACAATGGAGATTAGCTATTCTTGATGTGAACTAAGGGAATTTTGAGGTGCACCCTACAAGTTGGAAACTGTTGGGCTACGATGACTTTATGACATAAATCTTGTGATTGATGGCCATAGAAATAATAGATTAATCTGAGAAACAACTGTTACTCTTGAAGAATTAATTATAACATGCTTCCTAGTTTTATCCTATACCAGAATGTTGCTCTTTTTCTGTTCACTTCTCAGTCTGTAACACCCCATTGGAAAATGCATCTATTGCAGAATTACATAACATGCAACCAGGTATATTTTTGAATCTCTCAGGTACGGAATGTTCAGAATTTGAAAATGAGTAGTTATTAATCATAGGAATTTTGAAGAACACATACATTCTGTCCTCTTAACAAATTATTTAATTTTAAAAGTTATGGGTTTCCATAGAATTAAACTGTTTTCTGTTTTAGTTAAAACATTTACAAAATTAAGGTAGATATAAGAGATCATTTTCAGCTCTTAGTATATATTAGGTAAAAAGATACACATATAATTAGGTAGTAAGTTATTACTATGACTGTCAGTACAAAATATGTATTTGAACTCTTAAATTGGTTATACTTTTAAGATATACTCATGGATTGATTTTGACCAACTTGACCAAACAGTTATTACTCTCTGCTTATTCCTGTGAAACTCAAGTTGGATATACTCTTTCCGGATTTCTGTTGAAAATAACTTTCTTTGTAAGATCATATCTCTACACACTAAGATAATAAATCCCATATTTCTTAGGTTTGAATATCCCATCAGATTTACTGAAAATCAGTATTGTGGCTATGCTTGTTAGATATATATTTCAAAAAACAAACAAACAAACAAAAAGCATGTGTCACCTCCAGATTCTGGATTCATTTGTAGTTATTTTGTACATACAAAGGTTTCTTCATTAATAGTTTTTTTGTGGGAGTAACTATCACAACTTTAACAAATAAAGCTTTTTGAATATCTTTTCCAATTTAACATCCCAGAGCGAATCTTGCAATTTCTGAAAACCCTTTAAATATTAGTATTATTTTAGTTCATTGACTAAAATGCACATCCATGCTCATTTGCAAGGTAACTCTGTTTTGTCTGAAGTACCAATGAACATTATCAATAAAGTAGAAAGAATTGGAACGTGGGTTAATTCTATCTCTTTCATGGATTTTTCTCCACTCAAATACTCAAGTGTTACAATTATTCCAATTATTTATAATCATAGCTTTTATCTTCAATACACCTAATATTACAGTTTGAATTCAGTGTCCTATGCCCACTAACTGGGTGTTCTTAGCACTTTGTCCTGTGAAGCCCTAAATTATCCTGATTATTTTTTCAGATAGAAACTGGCTTCCTACTTGTCTATTATCTTGGACTCATTCCACTTCATGTTATTCTTCCTGGAATTTAGAATAACAAGTGCATGGCATTATGTACAGATCTTTCTGTCTAGTATGGGCTTTAGCCACTGTCCTCACAACAGTGCACTCCCATGTAGTCAGGATTTTCATAAGCTTTTCATAGCTGATTTTTTTCAAATCTTTCATTTCCTGCAGGTTCTTGAGTACTGAATTAATTAGTCTTTTCTTGGGTTGTTTTGTTTCATTTGAATCTATGTGTTGAGTTGTTCCTCACTTTTCCTTTTGTTTCTTTCCTTCAAGTTCTTACCTAAAGTGCTGAGAAACCAATTCTTCTTTCTCAAGATAATCAGGGTGAACATTATTAATTCCAAAGCAATTTCAGTAACATTTAAACACCATCATACCTATGAATGATATACAAATGCTAAGCGCTGAGAAGGGTGTTTTTACTTTCACAGCAGTCTTTGGCATCACAGACAGATCATGAAATATATGAAGATAATATAACTACAGATGCATGCCAGGAGGAGAAAAACCTATTATTAATTGTTTGACAAAGGCTTCCCTTTTAGTGAAGGAAATATATTGCTTGATGCAGGATTTCACAAAATAATATTGCTAGGAGGAACCTTAACAATCATGTAATACTATAGATTCAGAGTGATGAATTGACTTCCTGAATAATTTACTTTTGGGTCAAATAAAAGCAGGCTTCCAAAAAGCGAGTCAATTTTAGAGAAACATGATGAATTTTATGTAAATAGGTCCTTAGCTGATTTTGTTAATTTGTAAACGAATACAGGAAAATAACGTACAGCAAGGTAAAAGAATAAAGAACTTCACATTGAAATACTCATTTGTGTGTGTGTGTGTGTGTGTGTGTGTGTGTGTGTGTTCATGCCCATGGGAGTATGCAAATGCACATGTGCATGTACTCATGCATGCATTCATCATTCTTGAAGCTTGATAGTCACTAAGAACTATTACTAAGCTTCTGTACCCAAGGATAGTGTTCTTCCACTTCAGCCACTTCTGGTTTTTTAAAGATAATTGCTTGTATTTTCATGATTGGATTGGCTTTGAAAGTAGTCATCAGGTCTCATACTTCCGAGTAGCTAGCTAAGCTTATTCACCCTCTAAGTACCTAGTTAAAATTCTGAATATCCTCTATGCTTTAATTCTCTTTTATTCTTTTCCTGAGGTGATAACAAGCCTAAGTCATATATATGTCTAATTGCTTTAAAAATACTGTTACTGCTTGGCACCAGGCCCTCCCATTGATACTCTTAACTACTTAGCAGGCTTGAGAACAGAACCCAGGCCAAAAGGTTAGTGGAATTCCTTTTCACTCTATAGCTGGGTACATTGGATCATTTCCACCATCCTTCACTATCTAGTTATTAAGATTGGAAGGACTGAGGACCCAGGCCAGTCAAGGTAGCAGGCTAGACAAGTAGGTGTTCATCTCTGATGCCATTGATGATGGGAAGACTGAAAGGACAGATCAGGTGCATGTTCTTGTGGAAAGTAACACCTATCCTAAAATTAACCACTGATATGACACCAGCCTAGCAAGAAAAATATACCCCCAGTTGAAATACTCACAATTTCCCACAACCAAACTAAGTATATACATGAACATTCAAGAACTTAGTACAATCTGTTCTTTGCTCTAATATCTGCTTCATCTGATTATCAAATGATGTGACAGAATAGTGTTTCAATTAAACTTATGATAATTTAAAAAGTCCTAGAAAATTCTTTCTCACTTATTAAGTTCAAATGTATGGCATATTGTCTCATTTATTACATATTTGACTACCACTATAAATTAATCTTTTTTTGGGGGGGGGGTCCGGTTGTGGGGCTTGAACTCTGGCCCTGGGTGCTGTCCCTCAGCTCTTCAGTTCAAGGCTAGCGCTCTACCACCTGAGTCACAGCACCACTTCTGGCTTTTTTCTTTTTGCTTATGTGGTGCTGAGTAATCGAACCCAGGGCCTCAGGCTTGCAAGGCAAGCGCTCTACTACTGAGCCACTTTCCCAGCCCCTTTAAATTATCTTATGATTATTATTAATAGTAATATATTCTGATTTATTACTTTACTTTGTAACAGTTTTTAAACTTTTTGCTTCTCTGCTGAGGTTGAAGTATGTAAATAGTATCATCAAAATATATTCCTTGGGTATTAAGGCAGTTTTTTACAAAGTTTTTAACCAATGGCTTCTAAGAATTCTTAATTGGTATATTATTTGGTTTATTTTTAATTTCAATTTAATTTCATTTTAATGGTGATGTACACAGGGGTTACAGTTACATAAATAAGGTAAAGTAATGAGTACATTTCTTAGGGAAGGAACATTGTTATCTCTTCCATCGATTTTTGTACACTCAAAACAAGCACTACTGGTGCTTTTGCTATTGCTATTGATCCATGGGTACTTTTGCTTTCTTTGTTAATGCATTTTTATTATAAAATTGATATACAGAAGGTTTATACTTAATTAAGTGTACACTTCATTTTATATTCTAAATTTCAAATTTTGTGCTTAAATGTTTTCTTTTGTTTCTTTAGGATAATTCTTTTTTCAGAGGATTAGTTAATTTATTTTTGCATGATATTTACACATGTAAATTATTCAGACAAATGTTTTGCTTTTATAATATTTAGTATGTGATTATTAAAATTTTTCTTAATTTTTATATGATTAATGATTTTAAATAAATTTATTTTTTACACTTACAAATATATTTGTCCAGGTAACAAATACTAACTGTACTTTCAAGAAGCACATACTTGGCTTCATTACTTGGTCACTTTTTGGAAATACTTTTACTTGAATTAAAAAAAAGTTTCAGCTCCGCATGGTGATTTGTGGCATCCATTTTCTAGCTATGGTGGGAACTGTAAATGGTATGTGTAATTTGGGAGTTACTGAAAAACGCTGTGTCCTTATTAGAAAACTATTCAGAGTGAAATGATTAGAGATATAACCATCATTAATGTTATATAGAGCACCTAGCTATCATATTCTAAATCTTGAGTTAAAATACCAGTAACATAAATTTTTTGTCAAAATAAAAGGATACATGTTTTTAAATGTTTATTATTCTAACTTATTGGCAAAGGTTCTCATGTCTTCCATTAATTTTCAGTTTACTTCATCTATTAAAATCCAAGTATATTATGACTATTTTATTTCTACTAAACTTGTAAATAGTACATGCAATATCATGATTTCATATATTAACACACTTTTACTATTTGCGATAATTTCCTCCGTTTAATATAATTATATCAATATTCCAAATGTGTGTATGTGGTGTATATGAGTGTGTTTATGTGGTTTTTGTATGTATGTGCTTTGTGTGTACTTTGTAATGTTTGGGAGATCACACCATTTCTTTACACATGCTAGGCCAATGTTTTACCACTGAGCTATGCTTCCTAATTATAATCCAAATAGTGTTTTACATAATGACTTTGAAACTTTATTTACTAATATGTTTTTGCAAAATTATAAATGATAAACTGTGATCCATATTCTATCCACTCTAGCAATTTTTATTGTTACTTAGAATATTCCCATTGCCTTTCCACTTCCAAACTCTTGTGTTTGTTATTGATAAAGGTTTTACTTTGCTTCTTTTCTCTCATCGTTCCTTTTCCCTTTAAAGTTTAACTATTCTTTATCTTATTTCTTTGGGAATTAATTATCATATTTCTATTACAAATTCTTAAAATTGTAACAGGTATATACAATGCTTCATTTTCTATTTTATTTTTTCCCATTTTCACTGACTTTTGGTCCAAACTATTAGATGGATTAAAAAGAAACTTGACTCAGGACACTTTATTTTTCTCCTTCTCTTCTCTGAACTCTTTCTGTTTTTTGAAACACAATAGCAATGACATATAGCTCCTACATGGTCCATCATTCCTTCCCCTCTCACTCTCCTCTGTTGTACAACTCAAGTTGTTAACATTCAGATTTATTATGTTACAGCATTATCTATATCTTAACTCATTCCTAAATTAATTTTAGTTGTTTCAAGTATTCTCTAAAGATATTTTTCTATATATAATATCTGGGGTCTTGTTTTGTACAAGGAACAAAATATGAGTGACTATCAAACATCTAGATATCTCTGTAGAATATTGGTTCACCTGCTCAATAAACTCGAATGTAAATTCAAGGAATACAGGTCAATCAGAACAATATTGTAAAATGGTGTAGCTTGAACCTTCATACTAACTTTGAAACTTATTACCATGTTTAGTAGTGAAGACAAAATAGTTCTACTATAAGAGCAGACACATAGAAGAATGTAACAGGTTTGTCAAAAAAATTCTTAGTTTTATGGTCAATAGATTTTGAAATCTATCCTATGACTTTATGAAATAAAAATAGAATCTAAGATGTGTGTTTTTGCACTATTGTCTCTCAAGATTTAAAAAATGATCTTAGACTACTACCTCAATCCTTTTTTGTTTTGTTTTGTATTTTGTCATTCATGGGGCTTGAACTCTGGGCTTAGGTGCTGTCCGTGTGCTTTTCAGCTCAACTTGAGTGCCCTACCGCTTGAGCCACAGCACCAGATCTGGTTTTCTAGTGGTTTATTGGATATAAGATTCTCTGGACGTTCCTGCCCGGGATGGCTTTAAACTGTGATCCTCAGATCTCAGACTCCTCAGTAGCTAGGATTACAGTTATGAGCCTCAGGCACCTGTCCTACCTCCATCCTTATACTAAAATTTAAAATAAAAAAAAAGATTGTCAAACTAAATGTGAGATGTGAAAACTTATAAAACATAAATGTAAAAATTCATGACATTGCATCAGTAAAGGTTTCTAAAAATTTGACTTGGAAAGCATTAGTGGCTAAAGAAAAGCAAGAATAAACTGGATTATATCAAGTGATAACCTTTCATAATTCAAAGGACACTATAACCAAAGTTAAAACATATACAATTAAAACATATTGAACAGATACAGGTAAGATATTTGTTAATGCTACAGTGTTAATGTTATAATGAGTCTGAATCTTAAGTATTTTTATATTTTCTAATTCTATGTAAATTTTTCCTGAATAGGATAATTCTTTAAAGAACATATGTAAATTAACAGTCAATAGGAGGAGCATATGAAATAAGCTCCTCTTTATTATCTAAGAAAAAAGAAAAAGAAAACTCACTACTATGACCCTAATATAAAAAGATGACACAAAATATAGTAATGCATTTGTGGAGAAATTGATAACCTCTACATAGCAGAATGATTTGTATAATACTGCGATCCTTTTAGCAAGCAAGATTCAAGTGTTCATAAGGTCAAAGAGAATTGTAGATGATCCAGCCATTACACTTCTATGTATGTATTAAAGAGAAGTAAAAACTTGTTTGGACAGGGAATGTAGTTCATTGACAGTGCACTTGAATAGTATGTGTGAGACCCTGGAAATAATCCCCAAAAACAAATTTTGAAAAGACACACTATAGAGGATGTATGCTGGACAAATTCCTGTAACACAATTTTATATCTACTTTAATGTCTGTTCTAAAATTTACATCATTTCTATTAGAAGAAATGCAAGTTTGTTAAAATTAGGCTTGGAAAACCTATTATTGTACAATTTACTTCCGAAGCACTGAAATGTATACAATAAAAGGAGATTATATATTGCATGTGAATTTCATGTCAGCAAAAAAAGAAAACTATTGTTAAAAATACTTCACACAAATTGCAGAATACCTAAAAAGATGTTTTCAATGTTGGCTAAAATTCTTTGTAAACTACAGTGTTTAAAACAAAGATGTGTTTTCTTTGGAATTTGAGTTTTTTTGGTCTGTTTTTTTTGAGTTTATACAGAGATAACTCAATCAAAAATTGCATGTGATAACTGTAATATCTAGGAATTATGCATCACTTATAAGTAATTGATAACCTTTTCTGGAAGAAACTTAGCATATGACAGGAGACCCAAATCTATGCATCTGTATTTTATGAAAGTCATATGTTATTTGCTCAAACCAATTGCTTTTCTCTACTTCGCTAGGAAAAATATTATTCTCAAGGTAAGAGCCAAAAGCAGTGAAAAGAAACAAAATACATAATCATCTTGATTTATTTGTGAAAATATCAAATGAAATAAAAAAATTCCACTCAAGCGACTCCAATATTAGTACCTATGAATCTGTTCCTGAATGCCAATATCAAGTTAATTTTTTAAATTTTAATTTCTACCAACATATAAAAACTAGAACAAGAAAATAAATATAGTCTGAGAGCAAACCAGCCTTGTACTAATATTCTTAATTGTTTTGAAATTACAAAAGAATTTATACTAAGAAGAAAATGATTTTTTCCTATGGAAATCAATTAAGAATGTTTAGTATTTATTATAACTCAAATACCAAACAAGAGTATTTTATATAATCATTACAAATATCATTTTATTACTATAGTAAAATAGAATAAAATACCAGTCCCAATGTATTATCATTATTCTTAATTCCTAATCATTACCCTAAATATCTTAAACAAACTAAATAGTCATGTCTTTAACATAAAAGTAAATATTCTATACTTTTTACTCAACATTTTTCAGGGGCATATATTCATGTTTCTAAGAAATGTTCACAGCAGTTAAAAGGTGCTTTCGTGAAATTAATGTGATATATTTTGTTGTTGTTGTTATTGTTTGCAAGGCCTGTGCATTATCGCTAAGCCCTTTTATGCTCAAAGCCAGCATTCTACAACTTGAGGCACAGAGCTAATTTCCGTTTTTAGTGGTTAATTAGAGATAAGAATCTAACAAGTACTTTTAATTGGGGGGGTCCAGTCGTGGGGCCTGAGCTGTGGCCTGGGCGCTGTCCCTCAGCTCTTCAGCTCAAGACTAGCACACAACTACTTGAGCCACAGCGCCACTTTCAGCTTTTTTCTTTTTGCTTATGTGGTGCTGAGGAATCAAACCCAGGGCCTCATGCATGCAAGGCAAGCGCTCTACCCCTAAGCATTCTTACCAGCCCTAGACTACGTTTTCTAATTATATGAGCTTTTTAAATTGGCACATCTCTAGTGGTAGATTATGAAGTAATGGTTGGTCAAGTGGAGGGTATTTTCAAATGATGACAGGAAGTGACTACTACTAAATATTGGAGTATTTTGAGAAGGCAGTGATGATAAAATGTTCTAGAACTGAAGGTGATGTTCATAGTCCAACACTTAGACATTCTATGAATCATTGTACTTTATCAAAGAATTGCAGATTTCATTTACATTAACCTTAGGATAAATTTTAGAATAGTAGTAGGTGAACCCGAGTGATAATTTAGAATTTAAAATCAGAGAGTTCTGTAATAAATGAGTTTAGTATGTTGATGAATAAGACTATCAATAAAATATTATCTGTAACATATCCTCTGAGTGATGATGTGTGACATTGCTAGCCAGTGAATATTCTACAAAATTATGTAAATTGAGGGATGAAATAGGATTGAGAGGAATGAGGGATAATAAACCTCAAGGTGCATTGCATTATCCATGAAATGTGTCTTAGTAGTGGACTGTTTGCTTTGCATGTATGAAGCACAGGGTCTGATTCCTCAGTACTACATAAACAAAAAGAGCTGGAATTGGCACTGTGACACAAGTCGTAGAGTGCTAGCATGAGGAAAAGAATTGCAAGATATTTCCAAGGCCCTGAGTTCAAGCCCCACGATTAGCCAAAAATAAAAAAGGTGCCTTGTATTAAGCCAGGCACTAGAGGCTCATGCTTGTTTTCCTATACACTCAGGAGGCTCATGATGGAAGTTTGAAGCCAACCCTGGCAGAAAAGTCTGTGAGATTCTTATCTCCAATTAAATGTCAGAAAAATCTGAAATTGCTGCTGTGCCTCAAGTGATAGAGTTCTAGTGTTCATCCAAAGGAGCTCAGGGACAACACCCAGACCCAGAGTTCAAACCTCAGGAGTGAAAAAAGAAAAAAAAAACTCACTTTAAACTATTCATAAACTGCTTTGTCAAACAGCAATTCTCATTTCAACTACTTAAAATTAATTTAAAAATATGATAAGAATAAAATACGAATCATTTTGGGAACAAGACATAGAATTGAAATGTTGTTTACAGGGGACAAAGTAAATTTTATATCAGGCACTTTGAGTTGAAATTTGTTCTTCAGTCTTCTTACATTTATGAAAGTGATATTACTGCCAGTTATGGATAAATTTCCTTGAGGAACAAATTGTATTCTGCTTTCTTTTCATAGGAAACCATACAGGTGATTTTTTTTGTCTCTTTTTTTTTTTAATTGTGAAAATACCTTACATAGGGGTTACAATTACATGGGCAAGGTAAAGAGTACATTTCTTTTCAAGCATTGTTGCCTCCTCCTTTGTTTTCCTTTCCCAACCCTTCCCATCTCCCTCTCATCCCCCCAGGAAAGTTGTACATTTCAGTTTTGGAAATAAAATCTTGTACATCTAATTGTTCCAATGGGTCCATCTGTATCCCTATTTAAAACAAGCTCTGTTTTCCCTCACCTCCACAAATTATACCAACATCAAATACAGTGAAAACATGGGATATACTGAGGGGGATGGATATACAAAGCAACAAAAAAATCATCTTATAGTTATGTTAGGAACAATCACAAGAAAGAAAAACAATTGAATCCTTATCTTGGGGTTCATTTAGACTAACATCAACTTAACTGACCATTTCTGCTGGTCTCAGACATAAATTAGTTACTGCAAATAAGGGAACCATTGGACTTACATTTCTTTGGGCCGGGCTTACTTCACTTAATTTAATTTTTTCCAAGTCTTTCCACTTCCTAGCAAATGGGGCAATGCCATTCTTTCTGATGGGGGCATAGAATTCCATTTTTTTATATATACCATGTTTCCTTGATACATTCATCTACTGAGGGGCATCTGGGTTGGTTCCATATATTACCTTTGTTAAATAAATCTGCGATAAACATGGTTGTGCTTATAGCTTTGTTTGTGAACATTTGGGTAAATGACCAAAAGTGGGATTGCTGGGTCATAGGTGTGCTCTATGTGGAGTCTTTTGAGGAACCTCCATACTACTTCCCAAAGTGGTTGAACAAGTTTACACTCCCACCAAGAATGCAGCAAGGTTCCCTTCTCTCCACATCCCCTGCCGCATCTGTTCTTATTAGAGTTCTTGATAGCCATTCTAACTGGGTGAGGTGGTATCACAATGTTGTTTTTATTTGCATTTCTTTTATGGCTAGGGAGGTTGAGTATTTCTTCATATGTCTATTGGCCATCCTTCTTTCTTCTTCAGAGAAGTTTCTCTTTAAGACTTTAGCTCGATAGTTTTTGTCCTTCCCCTCCACAAATTATACCAACATCAAATACAGTGAGAGCAGAGGTTATACCATGGGGGAGAGACATTAGTGGTTATATCAAAAAATGAACTTTACAACTTTGGTGGGGGGGGGAGTTGGGTGGAGTAAAGATTGGGTTGGGGGAGGTAGGAGGACTATGGGAATGGATGGGAAGGGGAAACAAACAGGAGGAAACAATGCTTGAAAGAAAGGTACCGTTATCTTGCCCATGTAATTGTAAATCCTCTGTACGGTATTCTCATAACAAAAAAAAAAAAGAAAGAAAATAATAACCCCCCCAAAAAAGAAATGTACTCATTACCTTGTTCATGTAACTGTAAACCCTCTTTACAGAATTTTCACAATAAAAACCAATTTTAAAAAAAAGAAAAAAAAAGACTAGCTCACTTATTTATTGGGCAGTTGTTTCTTTGAAGATTTGTTGTTGGGGAATTCTATTTTTTTGAGTTCCAAGTATATTTTAGATATGAGACCGTTGTCCATTGTATGGCTATTGAAGATCTCCCAATCCGTGGGCTTTCTCTTGATCTTGCTAGCTAGGTTCTTTGCCATGCAGAAGCTCTGCAATTTCATGCAATCCCATTTGTCCAACATTTATTTGAATTGTTGTGTTTCTGGGTATCTATTAAGAAAATTTCGGCCTGTGCCAAGGAGACCTAGGGTAGCTCATATTCTCTCCTCTAATGTTTTCAGAATTTCTGCTATGACCCCTAGGTCTTTGAACCATTTGTAGTTGATTCTGCTGCAGGGTGATATATAAGGATCTAGCTTTAGCTGTTTACAAGTAGTTAACCAATTTTGCCACCACCATTTACTGAAGAGGCTGTCTTTCTTCCATTCTAGTTTTTTAGCTCCTTACTGAGGATTAAGTGCTTATATGTCTGTGAGTTCATTTCTGAGTTTTCATATCTATTCCATTGGTCCTGAGGTCTGTTCTTCTGTCAGTACCAAGCTGTTTTGATTACTATGCCTTTGTAGTAGTGTTTGAAATTTGGTATTTATATTCCTCTTGCAGTGATCTTTCTGTTGAGGATCGTTTTAGTTATTCGGGGTCTTTTATTGTTCCATATGATTTTTGGGATTTCCTTTTCTATTTCGTGGAAGAATAAGTTTGGAATTTTGATAGGTGTCGCATTGAATTTGTATATAGCCTTGGGAGGTATCGCCATTTTCAAGATGTTGATCCTTCCAAACCAGGAGCATGGGAGGTTTTTCCAACTTCCTATATTCTGTTTTGTTGCATTTTTCAGGTTTTTAAAGTTTTCGTCATAAAGATTTTCACTTCTGAGGTTCCGAGAAGATGGCCGAGGAGAAGCTAGAGTCTAAGCAAGCTCTCACATAGAAAGCAGTTTTAGAGTTCCAGGGAAGAGTCCTAAGCCAGAGAATCACACCAAGTGTGCCATCACAGGACAGAGAGTTAGGCCAGAGAGGAGAAACCAAGGCAAGGAGACACATCTGAGCTCTTGCCGGCTGCCGCCATGGCAGCAGCTACAGTGGTGGTGGCGGCCACTGCCATACCTGAGCCACAGAGAGTAGGGGACGCAGGAGCCAGATGCAGTGGGTGAGTGGATTCTACTCAACACCAGCAAGAACTGATAAGGAGCGAATATCTTCATCCTGCAGGTCACAGACCAGAGACGACCCAGGAACCAAGACTCGGCATAAGCAGAAGCCTGACGTCCTTACTCCTTCTCTGGGAGCAAAGGAGGGAAGGCCACCCCTCCCCACCTCAGCACCGGAGATCTCCATCTTGGATACCGACAAAGCTCAGAGGAGCTGCTAGCTCCAACTCAGGCCTTGGAATAAAACTAGTCATTTAGCAGGTCACAAAAACTTAACGGCGGCATGACCTGACAGACTCAGCTCCACCTAAGGAAAAGTCACCCAGCTCGGGCGCCAGCCCTAGGAGTGGGTTTCTTCACTGGGTAATCAGAGCCAGAGGCTGCCCCTCCCTCTAGCAGTCTTGATAATCAATTGAAAATAAGTAAACAGAAACCCTGAGAATGGCTCCAGGCTGGGCTCTGTGAGTTTTTCACAAACTAGCCCCCCGGAAAAGCTGCTGTCTGTTGAAAGGCCTCAACTCTACCCAGAACCTAGCCCCATCACTGAATCCCCCTCTTTTGTGATACTCAAAGCAGATCTGCCTCCCAATGAACTAGCCTGGGAGGAGGATCGCCAAATCCTGGGTAAAGCAGAGTATTTTTCTGCGTGTTCAAACAAACTGACTTAAGAAACCAACCAAGCCACAGGACTACAAGAGACCAGAGACTCCAACAAGAGGCTGGTTAGGGACACAAGGGAGATACAGAATTTATCCCACCCTTACAAAAAAAATCAAAGAAATTTTTTTCTCTTCTTCTTCTTCTTCTTCTTCTTCTTCTTCTTCTTCTTCTTCTTCTTCTTCTTCTTCTTCTTCTTCTTCTTCTTCTTCTTCTTCTTCTTCTTCTTCTCCTTCTTCTCCTTCTTCTCCTTCTCCTTCTTCTCCTTCTTCTCCTTCTTCTCCTTCTTCTCCTTCTTCTCCTCCTTCTCCTCCTTCTTCTCCTTCTTCTCCTCCTTCTTCTCCTTCTTCTCCTTCTTCTCCTTCTTCTCCTTCTTCTCCTTCTTCTCCTTCTTCTCCTTCTTCTCCTTCTTCTCCTTCTTCTTCTTCTTCTTCTTCTTCTTCTTCTTCTTCTTCTTCTTCTTCTTCTTCTTCTTCTTCTTCTTCTTCTTCTTCTTCTTCTTCTTCTTTTCTTCTTCTTCTTCTTCTTTTTCTTTTTGGTACCTCATATAAATTTTTTTTTCTGTTCTAAAATTTTTTAATCTTTAATTTTTGCCTTTTTAAAAATAAATTGTTTTCCAGATGTTTTTTTCCTCTTATAATTGCTATTTTAGGGATATGTGAGTGTGTGTTTTCCTTTTTTTTTTGTTTTCTTTCTCTTTTTTTTCTTTTTAAATTATCTTTTTGTTTTTTGTATAGCTCTACTGAACTTCAGGGTTTTTTTCTTCCTTTCTTATCCTTTTCACCTTCTCCTCTCTTTCGTTCTTCTATATGTGACATAATTCTTGTCCTGCACATCCTCAGATAAACACGAAGTTGACTATTAGACCCTATCCCCCATTGTGTACACACTTAATCCACAAATTTATAACTCAATTCAAAACCTCTGAGACATAAATTCCTTAATAGCAGCTCTACCTCTTTATACCTATATAATATTTTAAGCATATTTATTTTTAAGTTTTTCACATCTCATTTATATCCCTCCCCTTTTCTCAATATATTCACGTTGTCTCTAAATAGATTGTTATCTTATCTACATAATATTGTTAATTTTTACTTTTCTATGTTTTCTGGCCAATTTTCTTTTCCCTTTTGCCTTCTTCTTTTTTTCTCTCTCTCTACTTTCATCCTACCCATCCTATTTCCTCCTTTGAGATTAGGACTTATTTAACTCTCCCTGAGACTCCCCACATCAATCTATTCCTATTTTTTACCCACAACTCTCACTAACCATAATAATTTCTGGTCTTCCAAATTCTTCTTTGAGGTTCATAGTCCATTAATATATAGTTTTTTGATGTTGAATAGATGTATCTGTTGAACTAGATTGTATCTCTAGACTATTGACTATGCATATTCAGACTTTGGTTAATGCTTGCCTTAAGATAGTGTTCTAAGACAAAACTGGTGCTATTTTCATCTCAAATGGGCAGAGTAAGCCCAAAAAACACAAGGAAAATGGCAAATCCGGGTATCTCAATTCCCAATCTTGATAATCAGGGGAGAGAACTGATAATGAATAATCCAGAGGAAAGTTCCCAAATAACTCTACAAACACTGCTGGCAAACATGATAAATGAAAAGATTGAAAGCATACAAAGGACTTTGTACGAACGTGATAGGGAGAGGGAGGAGGCAATCCAAAAGTTTATAGGAATATCATAAGTGTGAGGAAGCTACTCAAAAACTGATACAGAAATTGCATGAGCAGCTTTAGAATACTCAAAGACAAAGGCAGGAATGGCGTGAGCAGGCTGAGAACATTCAAAGAGATCTACAGGAATCCCACGAATGGGAGGAAGCTAATCAAATAATAATAAAGGAATTGAGTGAGCAGGAAGAGAATACACAAAGATCACTAAGGCATTAATGGAATCCATAAACAAAGAGTTGAAGGAAGTCAGGAAGACCGCAAAGGGAATGCTGAATGGAACTATACAGAAGGAATGGGAATCCAAGGAAACCATAACCAATCAACTAAGTAATTTTAGAATAAACACTGAACACCAAATTAAGGAAGTAAACAAGTTCAGACAAGATCTAAAACAAAGCTTCAACAGAGTTTGAAGCCATGAAACCTGACCAATTAGAAGGAAAAGAGATAAAAAGCAAAGTAGAAAGTTTGATAATAGGTGAGACCATGCAGAGGATTGAATCTCAGGGATTGAAAACAGGCTAGATATTATAGAGAAAGAACAAACACTAATCCAAGACAATTATCTACGAAGAATACTGTACCCAGCTAAACTCTCTTTCATAACTGAAGGCCAAATAAAAATTTTCCATACCAAAAAAAAATTGAAATGATACATCTCCACCAAAACACCCTACAGAAAGTTATTAAAGATGTCCTACACATAGAAAACCAACAGGATCACAATCAAGGCCAAGAAACTGCACCCAAACTGAGAATCCAAGAACCATAGGAATAACCCAGTTTTCACAGCCCCCAAGAAGGTGGATAACATGGCAGGAACTCACAAATACCTCTCAGTCCTATCTCTTAACGTTAACGGACTGAACTCTTCAATTAATCGACATAGACTGTCTAGTTGGATGAAAAAACAAAACCCTTTTATCTGCTACCTTCAAGAGTCACATCGTGCCCTTAAAAACAAACACATTTTCAATGTGAAAGGCTGGAACGAAATCTACCAAGCAAACGGCCCCCATAAACAGGCAGGAGTTGCAATCCTAATGTCAGATAAAATAGACTTCAAATTAAAATTCGTGAAAAGAGATAAAGAAGATCGCTACATACTAATTAAGGGATCTCTCCTTCAGGAGGATATTACAATTCTAAATATTTACTCGCCAAACAATGGATCACCCAAATTTGTGCAAGAAACACTATTTCCCCTCAAATCCCATATTGATCCAAAGACATTAATTGTTGGGGATTTTAACACACCACTCTTCCCACTAGATAGATCAACTCGGCAAACACTCAACAGAGAAACTGCAGATCTAAACAGCTGCATAGATCAACTAGATTTAACAGATATATACCGAATATTTCACCCAGCAGCATCAGAATACACGTTTTTCTCAGCAGTACATAGAACATTTTCTAAAATAGACCGCATTTTAGGCCACAAAACAAACTTGTCTAAATTCAGAAGCATTGAAGTTATACCTTGCATTCTCCCTGACCACAAGGTAATAAAATTAGAACTCAACACCAAAAGCAACCAAAGAAAGTCAGGTATCACATGGAGGCTGAACAACACACTGCTGAATCATGAGTGGGTCATGGAAGAGATTAGAAAGGAAATTCAAATGTTCATGCTATTCAACAAAAATGAACACACAAATTACCAGCTCCTCTGGGACACAGCAAAGGTAGTACTCAAAGGCAAGTTTATAGCTCTGAGCTCCTAGATCAACAAATTGGAGAGATCTGAAACCAACAATTTAATGACACATCTAAACCTCCTTGAAAAAGAGCAGCAAGATAAACCCCAATCCAGCAGACAGAAAGAAATAATTAAAATTAAATCAGAATTAAATGAATTAGGATCCAAAAAAACTATAGAACGAATCAACAAAACAAAGAGTTGGTTCTTTGAAAAAATTAACAAAATTGACAGACCCTTAGCAAATCTTATCCGAAACAAAAGAGAGCACACCCAAATAAATAAATTCAGAGTTGAGAATGGAAACATCACCACGGAAACAATCAAGATTCAGAACATTATAAGGGAATATTTCTCAAAACTTTATGCTAATAAGTTTGGGAACTTGTCAGAAATGGACCTTTTCCTAGCAAATATTGACATGCCAAAACTAAACCAAGATGAGTTAAACCAGCTTAACAGGCCCATATCAAGCATTGCAATAGAAACAGCAATAAGAGACCTCCCAGCTAAGAAAAGTCCAGGACCAGATGGTTTTACAGCGGAATTCTTCAAGGCCTTCAAAGCAGAGCTCACACCAATACTCTTCCAACTCTTCAATGAAATTGAAAGAGAAAGTTCACTACCGAACACATACTATGAAGCCATCATAACCCTCATCCCAAAAGCAGGATGGGACTCATCAAATAAAGAGAACTATTGACCCATTTCTTTGATGAATATTGATGTAAAACTTCTCAACAAAACTTGGCCAATCGAGTTCAACAACTCATCCAAAAAATCATACACCACGATCAAACAGGATTCATTTCAGGGATGCAAAGCTGGTTCAATATACGCAAATGAATTAATATTATTCATTACATCAACAGGAGCAAGAATAAGAACCACATGGTTTTCTCAATAGATACAGATCCAACAACCATTTAAGAAGAAGGTTTTGAAAAAATTAGGAATCCATGGAACATTCCTCAATACAATAAAGGCTGTATATGACAAACCTACAGCCAGCATTATACTTCATGGTGAAAAAATAAAGCTATTTCCTCTTAACTCAGGAAGGACAAGGATGTCCACTCTTTCCACTTATCTTCAACCTAGTATTAGAATGCCTAGCTACAGCAATAAGACAAGATGCAGACATAAAGGGGATCGAAATAGGGAAAGAAGAAATAAAACTCTCCCTCTTTGCAGATGACATGATCTTGTATCTAAAGAATCCCACAGACTCCACTTCCAAACTACTCAAGCTGATTCAAAACTTTGGCAAAGTACCAGGGTATAAAATTAACCCCCAAAAACCAATGGCTATTCTATATGCTAAAAAAGTGAAAAGTGTGGCTGAAATTAGGAATGCAACTCCATTTGTAATAGCGCCACAAAAAAATAAAACACCTAGGAATTAACTTAACCAAAGAAGTGAAGGACGTCTTTGATGAAAACTTTAAAATCTTGAAAAAGGAATTTAAAACAGAACTTAGAAAATGGCAAAACCTCCCATGCTCCTGGATTGAAAAGATTAACATCGTGAAAATGGCAATACTTCCCAAGGCTATCTACAAATTCAACGCGATACCTATCAAAATTCCAGCCTCATTCTTCAAGAAAATAGAAGAGGCATTTCAAAAATTCATATGGAACAATAAAAGACCCCGAATACCAAAAACGCTCATCAACAGAAAGGACACTGCTGGAGGAATATCAATACCAAATTTCAAACTTCACTATAAAGCCATAGTAATCAAAACAGCTTGGTATTGGCATAAGAACAGACCTCAGGACCAATGGAATAGAATTGAAAACCCAGAAATGAACCTACAGACCTATAGCCATCTAATCTTCGATAAGGGAGCTAAAACAATAGCATGGATCAAAGACAGCCTTTTCATTAAATGGTGCTGGCAACATTGGTTAACTACTTGTAAAAAACTAAAGCTAGATCCTTATATATCACCCTGCACCAGAATCAACTCCAAATGGAACAAAGACCTCAAAGTCAAAGCAGATACTCTGAAAACATTACAGGATGGAATAGGAGAAACCCTAGGTCTCCTTGGCTCAGGCTGAAATTTTCTTAATAGAGTCCCAGAAACACAACAAATCAAAGAAAGGTTGGACAAATGGGATTGCATAAAATTGCAGAGCTTCAGCATGGCAAAGGACATAGCTAGCAAGATCAATAGAAAACCCACGGATTGGGAGCATATCTTCACTAGCCATACAACAGACAAGGGTCTCCTATCTAAAATATATTTCAAACAAAAAATTAGATCCCCCAACAACAAATCCTCAAAGAAACAACTGCCCAATAATTAAGTGGGCTAAAGACTTAAAGAGAAAATTCTCTGAAGAAGAAAGAAAGATGGCCAATAGACACATGAAGAAAAGCTCAACATCCCTAGCCATAAAAGAATTGCAAATATAAACAACATTGAGATACCACCTCACTCCAGTAAGAATGGCAAAAATCAAGAACTCTAACAACAGATGCTGGAGTGGATGTGGACAGAAGGGAACCTTACTTCATTGTTGGTGGGAATGTAAACTTGTTCAACCACTTTGGAAAGCTGTATGGAGGTTCCTCAAAAGACTCCACATAGAGCTCCCCTATGACCCAGCAATCCCACTTTTGGGCATTTACCGAAATGTTTACAAACAAGACCACACTAAAGCTACCAGCACAACTATGTTTATTGCAGCATTATTTACCATAGCTAAGATATGAAACCAGCCCAGACACCCCTCAGTAGATCAAGAAAATGTGGTATATATACACAATGGAATTCTATGCCTCCATCAGAAAGAATGACATTGCCCATTTGTTAGGAAATGGAAAAACTTGGAAAAAATTATATTAACTGAATTAAGCCAGGCCCAAAGAAACATAGGTCCCATGGTTTCCCTTATTTGCAATATCTTGTATATGTATGAGACAAGAGGAAAAGGTCAGATAAGGTGATGTTAGGAAAATGATCCCTTAGATATGTATTTTAATGTTTTTTTTCCTTTCATGCATTTTTTTCTAAAGCATTTCTAAGATTATCTCTTTCTTAGCTTTGTATGTCCCTTCCCCACAGTATAACCCCTGCTTTCACTATATTTGATGTCAGTATAACTTGTAGAGGAGATGGGGAAAAACAAGTCGTTTAAGGATACAGTTGGACCTGTTGCAACAATGAGAAGTACAGATTGTCTTGTCGAAAACGAGCTTTATAATGTTGTTGCTGGGGGGAGGGGAAGGCATGGAGGATTGTGTGGGGGGATGGAGGTCGAGGCTGGGAAGGGATGTGAAGGGTAAACATAGGAGGAGGCTGCAATGCTTGATAAGAAATGTACGCATTAACCTGCCCATGTAATTGTAACCCTTCTGTAGTTTGTGTTCACAAAAAAAAAAAGATTCTTCACTTCTTTTATTAAGTAAATTTCTACGTATTTTATATTTTGTGTGGCTATTTTGAATGCCGTTGCCTTCCTGATTTCACCCACGCTTTACTCAGTGTTGTCATACAGATAAGCCATTGATTATTGAGGATTAATTTTATACCCTGCTTCTTTGCCAAAGTTTTGAATCAGCTTCAGTAATTTGGAAGTGGAGGCTGTGGGATTCTTTAAATATAAAATCATGTCATCTGCAAAGAGTTTTACTGCATCTTTCTCCACTTGGAACCCCTTTGTGTTTCCATCTTGTCTTATTGCAGTAGCTAGGCATTCTTATACTAAGTTGAAAAGAAGTGGAGAGAATGGACATCCTTGACTCATTCCTGAGTTAAGAGGAAATGGCTTTATTTTTCCACCATTAAATATAATTAGGTTTGTCATATACAGCTTTTATTGTGTTGAGTAATGTTTCCTGGATTCCTAATTTTTTCAGACCCATCATCATAAAGGGTTTGGTGGATCTTGTCAAATGCTTTTTCTGCATCTGTTGAGATAACCATGTTGTTCTTATCCTTGTACTTTGTTGATGTGATGAGTTATATTAATTGATTATGTATATTGAACCAGCATTGCATCCCAGAAATGAAAACTGTTAGATTGTGATGTACGATTATTTGGATGAATTTTTGAAGTTCATTGACCAAAATTTTGTGGAGAAGTTTTGCGTCAATATTCATCAGAAAAATGGGTCTATAGTTCTCTTTATTTAATGAGTGCCTGCCTGTTTTTGGAATAAAGGTTCTTATAGCTTCATAGAATAAGTTCTGTAGTGAATTTTCCCTTTCAGTTTCATTGAAGAGTTGGATTATTGGTATGCGCTCTGCTTTGAAGGACTTGTAGAATTCCACTGTAAATCCATCTGGTCTTGGGCTTTCCTTCGATGTGAGGTCTCTTATTGCTGTTTCTATTTCAATACTTGATATGGGCCTGTTAATATGGTTTATCTCATTTTAGTTTATTTTTGGCATGTCCACATTTGCTAGGAAAAGGTCCATTTATGCCAAGTTCTCAAACTTATTAATATAAAGTTTTGAGAAGCATTCCCTTATAATGTTCTGAATCTTGTTGTTTCTGTGGTGATGTTTCCATTCTCATCTCTGAATTTATTTATTTGGGTGTGTTCTCTTCTTGTTCTTATAAGATTTGCTAACGGTCTTTCAGTTTACTTAATTTTTTCGAAGAACCAAATCTTTGTTTTGTGGATTCTTTCTATGGACTTTTTAAAAATGCTAATTCGTTTAATTCCTATTTAATTTTAAGTATTTGTTTCCATCTACTGGACTGGGGTTTATCTTGTTGCTTTTTTTCAAAGAGGTTCAAATATCTCATAAAATTGCTGGTTTCAGATCTCTCCAATTTGTTGATGTAGGAATTCAGAGCTATAAACTTGCCTCTGAGTACTGTCTTTGCTCTGTCCCAGAAGTGCTGGTAATTTGTGTTTTCATTTTTGTTGGTTATAATGAATATTTGAATTTACTTTCTATTCTCTTCCATGACACACTGGTGATTCAACACTATGTTGTTCAGCCTCCATATGTTACAGGACTTTTTTTGGTGGCCTTTGGTGTTGAGTTCTAATTTTATTCCCTTGTGATCTGAGAGAATGCACGGTAAAACTTCAATGTTTTTGAATTTGGACAAGTTTGCTTCATGACCTAAAATGGGGTCTATTTTGGAAACTGTTCGTTGTGAGGCTGAGAAAAATGTGTATACTGATGCTGCTGGGAGAAATATTCGGTAGATGTCTGTTAAATCTAGTTGATCCATGCAGTTGTTTAGATCTGCAGTTTCTCTGTTAAGTTTTGCTGACTTCATCTGTCTTGTGGGTATAGTGGTGACTTAAATTCTTCAACAATTAATGTCTTTGGATATATGTGAGCTTTGAGGGAAAGTAGTGTTTCTTGGATAAATCTGGGTGATCCGTTGTTTGCCAAATAGAGATTTAGAATTGTAATATACTCCTGAAGGGGAGATCCCTTAATTAGTACGTAGCAACCTTCTTTATGTCTTCTCACTAATTGTAATTTGAAGTCTAGTTTATCTGATATTAGGATTGCCACTCAAGCCTCTTTTTGGGGCCATTTGCTTGGTAGAATTTATTCCAGGCTTTCACTTTCAAAATGTGTTTTTTTGTATGAGCAAGTTGTGACTCCTGAAGGCAGCAGATAGAAGGATCTTGTTTTTTAATCCAAACTAAATAGTCTATCACTTAATTGGAGAGTAAGTCCGTTAATGTTGAGTGTTAGTACTGAGAGGTGTTTGGGAGTTCCTGCAATGTTATCCACCGTAGGTGCTGGAGCAACTAGATTCTTCCTATAGTTCTTGGATTCTCAGTTTGGGTGCAGTTTCTTGGTCTTTACTGTGGTCTTGTTGGTTTTCTGTGTAGGACATCGTTTAGTATCTTTCATTGGGCTGGTTTCATGGAGATATATTGTTTCAGGTTTTCTTTGCTATGGAAGGTTTTTATTTTTCCTTCGGTTATGAAGGAGAGCTTAGCTGGGCACAGTATGCTTGATTGATAGTTGTTCGTCTTTAGGACATGGCCTACATCATTCCAGGCTCTTGCTTTAATTGTCTCCGCTGAGAAATCTGAGGTGATGCTAATTGGTTTCCCTTTGTAAGTAGTTGATCTATTCTACTTGACAGCTTTAAGGATTTTTTCCTTGAAATTGATCCTGTGTGGATTATAATGTACTGGTGAGATATCCTGTCCTAGTTGGGTCTATTTGGGGTTCTACAAGTTTCTTGTATCTGAATAGGCCTATCTTTTTGCGTGTTTGGGAAGTTCTTTGCTATGATCATGTTAGCCAAATTTCCTAGACCATTAAATTCTGTCTCTGGGGACTGGGAAAGTGGCTCAGTGTTAGAGCTCTGGCCTTGCATGCATGAGGCACTGGTTTTGGTTCCTCAGCACCATATAAGCAAAGAAAAAAAAAAAGCCAGAAGTGGTGCTGTGGCTCAAGTGGTAGAGCGCTAGCCTTGAGCTGAAGAGCTGAGGGACATCGCCCAGGCCCACAGTTCAGGAACCCACGACCGGACTAAAAAAAAATTCTGTCTCTAGGTACTCCTCTACACACATTATCCGCAGAGTAGGCCTTCTGAGAGTGTCTTCCAAATGTTGAATAGATCTATCATATTTCTTGGATTTCCCTTGGATAGTTTATATTCTTTCTCTATAATAACCTGGCTGTCCTCAATCCCTCAGATTTGCTCCTCTGCATGGTCTAAACTATTTTCAAGACTTTCTACTTTGTTTTTTATTTCTTTTCCTTCTAATTGGTCAGCTTTGATGGCTTCAAATTCTTTGTTGGAGATTTGTATTAGATCTTGTATGAACTTCTTTACCTCCTTAATTTGGGGTTCAGTGTTTATTCTCAAATCACTTAGTTACCTGGTTATGGTTTCCCTGGACACACATTCTTTCTGTTGGGCTCCATTCAGCATTCCCTTTGTCGTCTCCCTGAATTCTTTCAGTATTCTGTTTATGGATTCCATGAATGCCTCTGTTGATCTTTTTGTATTGTCATCCCGCTTTCCCAAATCCTATATTACACTTTGATTAGCTTCCTCATGTTCATGCAATTCCTGTAGTTCTCTTTGACTGTTCTCAGTCTGCTCACGCAATTCCTTTATTTCTTTTTGACTGTGCTCAACCTGCTCACGCAATTCCTGTATCAATCTTTGAGTAGCTTCCTCACTCTCATGAGATTCCAGTATTAATCTTTGGTTTCCCTCTCTCTCCATATCACACTCACATTGAATCCTTTGCAGGTTTTCAATCTTTTTATTCATCATGTTTACCAGTAATGTTTGTGGAGATTTTTGGGAACTCTCTTCTGGATTATTCATTAACTATGCTGTCAACTAATTTTCATGAGTGGGAATAAGGATACCTGGACTTGCCATTTTCCTTGTGTTTTTCCTGCTTGTTCTGCCTATTTGGTATGAAAGTAACACCAATTTTTTGCTAGAACAAAATTTTAAGGAAAGCATCATCAAACTTCTGTAGTTTCACAGACAAAAGTCAGCAGATAAATCTAGTTCAACAGATACAATCTATTCAACATCAAAAAACTATGGCTTAATGAGCTAAGAACAGCAAAGAAGAATTTGGCAAACCACAAATTATTTATTTTAGTGAGAAATGTGGGCAAAAATTTAAATTTAAAAAGTGAAACACTTAAAAATTATGTGTTTAAAGATGATATTGAGAGGAGAAAAGGATAGGATGAGAGGAAAGGAGGGATAGAAAGGAGACATAAAAAACTATAAAATAAAAATTTTTAAAAGTAGTTACTTGAAAATTATATAGGTATAAAGAGATATAATCCTGCTCTTAAAGAATTTTAGCCTAAGAGGTTGTGAACTGAGTAATAAATTTCTGGATTAAGTATGTACCCAACGGGGTAAATATCTGGGGATGATCAGAATAGCAATTAAGTCTCACAGAAAAGAAAGGGAAAGAAATAAGTACCAGAAGGTCAGAAGAGATTTTTTTTAAAAGCCCCCCCACACACATTTACACTTAAAATAATAATGATGAGAAGAAAAAAATTAATAGAAAATATTATTTAAAAAATTAAAATTAAAGAAAGGTACAAAAAAGAGTTCTTTGATTTTTTTTGGGGGGGAGGGTAGAATGTGACAATACTCTATTTCCCCTGTGTCCATAACCGGTCTCTTGGTGGAGTCTCTGGTCTGCTTGTGATGTTTGTTTTTCCTGTGGCTTGATTAGTTGCTTAAGTCAGTTTGTTTGAGCAGGCGGAAAATTGCTCGCCATTACCCAGAATTTTGTGATCTTCCTCCCAGGCTAGTTCAGTGGGAGGGAGATCTGCTTTGAGTATCACGAAAGAGGGAGATGGCTGTTTCTTCTAATTTTGAGATGCTGTAATTAGGCTAGATTCTGGGTAGGGTTGAAGCCTTTCAACAAACAGTAGCTTTTCCCTGAGGTGCTAGCTCCTGAGACACACAGAGCCCAGCCTGCAGCCATTCTCAGGGTTTATGTTTACTGAATTTCAATTGATTGTCTCAGCTGCTGTAGGGAGGGGCAGCCTTTGGCTCTGTTTTCCCAGTGAAGAAAGTCACTCCTGCAAGGGCGGGGCTGCTTTGCCTGGGCTGGGTGACTTCTCTTGGGTGGAACTGATCCTGGCAAGTCAGGTTCCTGTTATCTCCTAAATGGGTCTTGTTTTCTTCCAAGGCCTGAGTTGGAGATAGCTTTTCAAATGGGCCTCTGTTAGTATCAAAGTTGGAGATCTCCGGTGGTGGTCTTACCTCCTCAGCTCCCTGAGAAGGAGTCAGGATGTCAGCGTTCTAGTCATGTCAGAGTCTTGGTTCCTGGGCCATTTCTGGTTTGCGATCTGCAGTATGAAGATATCTGCTCCTTGTCAGTTCTTACTGGTATTGAGTAGAATCTGCTGTCCCACTGTGTCTGGCATCTTTGTCCTGGACTCTGTGTTATAGGTATGGCGGCTATGGCAGCTGCCACTGCTGCCACCGCCGCCACAACCGTGGCTACCAGCAAGTGATATGTCTCCTTGCCTGGATTTTCCTTCTCTGGCCAAACTCTCTGTACTGTGATGGGACACTTGGTGTGATTCTGTAGCCTAGGACTGTTCACTGGAACAGTAAAACTGCTTTCTATGTGAGAGCTTGTTTAGCCTCTAGCTTCGCCTCTACTCTCTCCCTCTGAACACATTTTTTGCCTCTTATTGAAGTATATCTGATATTTTAAAGTAGATTTGTCCAAATATAATATTAATTTAATCCATTATTTCATTAGGACAATGTTGGCCAGATTTATTTCCAGTAAATCTTATCCCTTAAAATAAATGAGAACATGCTGTGTCAGTCTCCTATTAATATGACAAAATACTTTATAAAATTAACTTCAAAGCAGGAAAGATTAATCTTGGTTTCTGATTTTATACATTTCAATTTACATTTCTTATCCTCATTGCTTTTGGTTGGTGGTGGTACAGTACACCACATCAGGAACATGTGATGGCGTATGTGTATTCAAGGAAGTGAGGAAGTTAAGAAAAGGAAGAATAGGAGTAGGACAGGGAGAAAGGGGAGGAGGGGAAGGAGAGGCAGAAGGAAAAGTAGAAGGAGACAGAGAAGTAAATGAAGGAAGAGGAAGAAAGGACTTTGATCTTAAATCTTCTTTGATCACAAGTTCTCAGTGACCTAATCTCTATAACTATGCCCACCTGAAAGGTTTCACCTCTTTATGGCAACATAGTGAAACCTAATTATTAATCCCAATCCTTTATTATTTCAGATTTAATTTCTGGGTACATGTTTCAATACAATTGTGATAACTTCTGTTCCTAAATATAAGAGATGCTATTTGGCATAGAGGTGGTTTGCTTATACCATTGCTGGAGAGATGAATGAAATATTTTGAGCTCATATACATTTTATTTAGCAGATAAGGAGGCTCCTAGAGGTTTCATTTTGTGACCTTCAAAAATGACTATTTCATCTAACTCATAATGACTTGAATTTTTCATAATTTTATGGCATTTCCATTCAAGTATTTTTCATTGATAGTGAGGTTTTTTACTTCAAGTTGAAGGAAAAATAAATATTATCACGATCATTAATCAGAATTATTCTTTAAAGAGTAGGTATAATATGAATTTCCTACCATTCAAAAATTAGTCATATTCAAGTCTATAGGAATAATTGAATAAGTGATTAAATATCTTGATTTAGTTATCTTATACTGAGGTTGATTCAATTTCTAAAAATCACTGTTGACATAAAATACATCAAATTCAGTGTTTCTCTGAAATGACTTGTTAATCAAACCTCAGAAATACATGACTAGTAACAAAGATATTTATATACTCACAAAATGTATGAATCTACAAAACCTAAAAAAGTTTAGGTTTAAAAGAAGATAAAATCATGTGACCACAATATATAATATTTAATTTAATGAAAAATTGCTTCATTCAGCCTTACAGAGCCTTTTGATTTTAGCTTACATGAGAAATTTGATTAACGATTCCTTTTTTGCTTTTGAATAATAGAATATGTCAATTTGTTTAAAGATTCTGTCATTTAAACCTTTGAGTGCATATTTTTTCATAAAAATGAAAAATATTTTTCACAATGCAATTCAGGTTTAATAACAATATCTAAATGTTAATTTGTTAAATTGAGCCTCTAGAATTCAAATAATACAATTTATTTATTATTAGATATATTAAATCTGTGCTAAATATGGATGTCTCAAGCTTGCAATTCTCGCTACTCAATTAGCTGGGGTTCAAGTTCAGCCTTGCCAAGAAAGTTTGTGAGACACATCTCAATTAATCAAACACACACATCACAACACACACATACACACACACACACACACACACATACACACACACACACAAAGCCAGAAATAGAATGGTGACTCAAATGATAGAGCAATACCCTTGAGGAAAAAAACAACAACTAAGAGATAGTTCTTGAGTTAAAATCACAAGAACAACACACACACAAACACACACACACACACGCACACATACAATATTATGTCTAAATGCTTACTTTAGTTTGAAGAAATAAACAATATAATGAAAAGTAATATTTGTTACATATCTTGGAACATTTGAGAAGTTGTTTTCAGTATAATTCGTCTTAAGATATAACATAGGTTATTAAATTTAATATTAATCTAGTTATTCTTTATAATTACTCATAACACCTTAGAGTACAACAGTTGGGATTTTTCTATAGCCATAAAAAATATTCTGAGTAAAAAGAAGAGAGGAATATAGGATGAAAGAAGCAAGAAAGAAGGAAAGGAAGAAAGAAAGAAAGAAAGAAAGAAAGAAAGAAAGAAAGAAAGAAAGAAAGAAAGAAAGAAAGAAAGAAAGAAAGAAAGAAAGAAAGGACGGAAGGAAGGAAGGAAGGAAGGAAGGAAGGAAGGAAGGAAGAAAGAAAGAAAGAATGAAAGGAAGGAAGGAAGAAAGGAAGTAGAGAAATTGAGAGAGAGGGAGGGATGGAGAGAAGGAAGGAGGAAGCAAAGAAGAAATGAAGGAAGGAAGGGAGGGAGAAAGGATGGGTCAAAACAATTTAATTCATAAAATCTATTTAGCCCAACATAACCTCCATTTAATTAATCCTTTAGTAAAGTCAAGTTTCCAATTTTCACTTCTTTGCATGTTCTCCATGCACGAATGTAACCAACAAATGAAGGATCATAAATATCCAGGTGAATCTGTTTGCATCTGTAGTAATATGTATGCAAATCTTTTTCTCATTTTTTATACATCATCAAATAACATTTGCAAACAATTTACATTTAGTTATAAATATTGTAAAAATTGATGAAACTGAAGGATGTCAATACATTATATAATGTGAATACAATTATTTTTAATGTTATTAATATTAAATTCTTCATGTTATATTAATTATAAAATTTTATTATGCATTTTATCAGATTAATTAGCATCCTCTGATTTTGGTTTCTGTGGGAGTCCTAATAGCTGACTGTAATTAAAATCAAAGGATATCTGTATTTCTTGGCACAAACGAATATTTCTGAAAGCAATTAACTCATCGGAGATTGTTGAAATAAGTTATCGGGTCCTTTAAATGCAGTATCATTTCATCTGTAAAAAGGGAAAGGTTTACTTCTTCCCTATTTGGATCCCCTTTATGTTTTTCTTTTTATTTACTTATTTATATTTTTATTGTGAGAATACCGTACCGAAGAGTTACAATTACATGGGCAGGATTACATGTACATTTCTTATCAAGCATTGTTGCCTCCTCTTTGTTTCTCCTTACCATACCTTCCCATACTCCCCCCACCCCACCCAAGCTTTACCCCACCCCCCACCAAAGTTGTAAAATTCGTTTTTCGACATAAAGACTTGTACATCTCATTTTGCAATGGGTCCACCTGTATCCCTAGTTAAATGATTTCTTTTTTTCCCTTCCCCTCCACAAATTATAGCAATATCAAATACTGTGAAAGCATGGATTATACCATGGGGGAGGGACATACAAAGCAACAAAGAAATCGTCTTATAAATATGTTAGAAACAATTGCAAGAAAGGAAAAAAATGATTTGAATACTTATGTTATTCTCTTGCCTATTGCTCTTGCTATAAAGTCCACTACTGTATTGAAGAGTAGTAGAGAGAGTGCACATCCTTTTCTCATTCCTGATTTTAATGTCTTCATGCTTCCACCGTTAGGTAAATGCTAATTATCTCTGCCATATACATACTATGTATTATATTGAGGAATGTTCCATGTATTTCTAGCTTCTCAGACCTTTTAATCATAAAGTTGTATTGGAGATTGTTAAAAGCTATTTCTACATCCCTACAGACAATCATGTGTTTTTTCTTGTCCCTTCTTCTGCTGATGGTTTGTATGATGTTTATTGACAAGAATATTGAATCCAATTGTATCTTAGGATGAATCCTATTTGATGATACAATATAACTTTTTTATTAGTTGCTGAAATTGGTTGGTGAGAATTTTATTAAGAAGTTCTGCATCATTGCTTGTCAAAGAGTTGGGTTCATAGTTTTCTTTTTTTGGTGAGTCCCTATGTGATTTGGCGAAGAGTCTAATTCTAGCTTCATAGAATGTGTTTGATAATTCCATTTCCCTTTCTATTCCATTAAAGACTTAGATCTGTGTATTGTAAGTTCTATGCAGGCCTTAATTTCATTGAGTACATTCATTGAGTCCTAGATTTTTGTTGAATGGAATGTGGTTTATTGACATTTCATTTTCATTTCTTCTTATGTGTTACTCCTTGGTTCAGATTGAGTATAGGAAAGCATCTATTTCTCCAGGATTCTCCAGGAGATAGGCATAAGGTTTTCAAAGTTCTCTCTTATATCATTCTAAATTTTGCTTATATCTGTTGTTTGGTCTCATTTTTGTCTTTAATTTTCTTTATTTGGGTGAGTTCTCTTATTGCTTTGGGTATTTTTTATTATGAAGGAGATATACAGAGGACTGGGTTACAGTTACATAAGTAATGAGTACATTTTTAACAGTGTTTACATTTCCACCAATAGTGCAGTAATGTTCCTTTTTGGCCACATTCTCCACCAGGCCAGTAATGTTCCTTTTTGGCCCCATTCCCCACCAGCCCAGCATCTGTTATTATTAATTTTCTTCATAATGGTCCTTCTAACTGGGGTGAAGTGGAATCTCAATGTTGCTTTGATTTGCAATTCTTTTATGGCCAGAAATGTTCCATAATTCTTCATGTGTCCATTGATCATTCATATTTCTTCTTCAGAGAGGTCTCTCTTTAAATCTTAAGCCCCCTTATATTATGAGGGTTGTAGTTCTTTAAGGATTTTTTTTTGGGGGAGGGTTAACTTTTGGGCCTCTAAGAATATTTGAGATATGAGGCCATTGCATGTTGCAGAGCAACTGAAGATCTTCTCCCAATCTGTGTGTTTTCTATCTACATAAGCTCTCTTTTTAGTCAGCTTTGGTAAGGGTTTGTCAAGTCTGTTAATTTATTGAAAAAATCAGGTCTGTTTTGTTGATCTTTGTCTTTATTTAGTTATTTTTGATTTAATTTTTTTATTTGTTTCTGTCTACTTGGCTTTGACCTTTTTCCTTTTTTCAAGGAGCTTGAGGTACATAATTAAAATATTGATTTGAGATTTCCGCAATTGCTTGATGTAGGCATTCAAACCTATAAATTTTCCACTAAGTACTGAATTTAATATGTCCCAGAGGAGCTGACATTTTGTGTGTTCATTTTTGTTTTATTCCAGAAACTTTCAGATTTCCATTCTAATCTCTTCAGTGCCCCACTGGTGATAAAGCAGTGTGTTGTTCACTCTTCATGGGTTTGATCTTTTTTTGCTTTAGCTGTTTAATTCTAGGTTTATTCTGCTGTGGTCTGAAAAGATCCTCCTCTATCGGGGATGGTCGTCCTCTTCGACCGAGCTCGCAGCCTCTGGAGGGACGCAAATGTAGTGGTGAGGGAGGAAGGGGATAACTGCCTACCCAGCCAGATCAGCAGAATCAACCGTGGCGATCAATGGGGTGACAGATGTTGTGGCCAGATCGCCCTCACATCCTCATGTGGTGACTTGAAAAGGCAGCCTTGCAGCAGCACTGAACAACTGGCAAAAAGAAATAAAAAGGAAAGACATCCAATAAAAGTTTGCATAAATTATAACCTATTACACTTTAAAAACAGTTTTACTTTCCTCTTGCCCTATATTTTGGCATGAGGCCCTCTGAATTAGCCAGAAATCTCCAGAATTTCTTCATACACAGTAATACAAATACATATAGCTTCTATTCTTTTTAAGGTTAAGGGTGATTGCATCTAGATCATTCCCATGTTTGATTCATGAAAAAGAAATCCTGAAGTGTATCTGTAAAACACCAAACTCAGGATTTGTTTTGATCTCCTCACTGGAGAAAAAGAATAAAATGACCGAGCAACAGGTATCACCCATATTGTCGTTGTGGTATCTCTCTCTCTGATTAGAAAATAATCCTGCAGATCACTTATGCAAAATATTTTCCAAGAATTCTTGTTGTTATATTGCATTTATCTTCCTCTTCCTGTCTCCCCTCCTGCTCTTTTCCCGAGGGTCCTGTTTCCCTTTTCCTTCTCTCCTCCCCTCGACTTTCTCCCTGTACCTTTTCTTCTTCCTCCTGCTATGCCCTTCCTCCTCTCTTGCCCCTTCTTCTTCCTTTCCTTTCCTCTTTCTCCTACACTTTCACTTTCTTCTATTTCTTCCTTTATGGTCCTGGGGGTTGGGCTCCATGCCTTGTGCTCACTGAGCAGATGCTCTCCTGCTCGCTACAGGCCTCCAGTCTGGACTTCATTTAAATGACACTCTATTTCTGATTTTTTTTAAGTATCAAACCAAGAAAGACTTTTGATTCAGGATGTAATTCATTGTACATATTCTACACAATAAATATGTGCTACTTTATAAATTGTACCTAGTAGGTTTTGATTATGCTTTCGGCTTCACATAAACTCATCAGAAACAATCTGTTTGGAGGCAATCTAATGTGATTCTCCAAAATTAATGAACTGGTTACTTTACATATTGTACAAGCACTTCCATATTGTTCCCAGTTTAATGAATTGTCACTTTGTGGTAGCAGCCACACTAACACTAATCAAGGATTTCTGGGGAGAAGAAGAGTAAGTCCAGACAGGAAAATCCATGAGATCTGTATCGCAAATTAACTACTAAAAAGACAGAAGAAGACCTGTGGCTATGTGGTTTAGTCCCATCTTTGAACAGACTAAGATAACAAAAAGACTCATGCCTGAGTTGAAAACCTGTGGGGGTACACACCACTCCCCCCCCCACACACACATATTTCTCAGTTAGAGCAAGTAGAATATCTGTTCTCCCAGTAACATGTTTGAGTTACTATCCTATGTGTTTGGATGTATCATCAACTTACCTAATTTTAATAAATGACACCCTGTTCATTATTATTTAATCCTGGTTACAAGACACATTTTCATGCAAAAAATTGAGTTTGTTTTCAAAATCATGACTGTCTTGGTTTGTAAGAATGAAATAATTGTGCCTTTAATTCATTAGTTCATCAATTAGAAAAATAACCCTAACCCTAGAACCGATTGCCTTTGGTTTCAAAAACCACACAAATACATTAGATTTTATTCCTCCCATTTTTGTTTCTACTCATCTTTCTTAAAGTAGTTTGTAGTTTTATTCAATATCTTGCCATTTTTCTAACCTGAATCCTAACTGGAACATTTAGGCTAACCTTCACATTAATCATACCCTAATCCTAATATTATTATCAGTTTCCTATTTCATATTCATCCTAATTCTAACTTGACTTGTTATTTGAAGAGTTACTTCCAGTTTGACCCTAAATTTTCCATTTGCCTAATGCTAAAACTAAGACTAGCTGGAACTGAAACCTAATTTTCCACCTAATGAGAGTCCAATATTAATGTTTAAGAAAAATGCTCTAGTTTTTATTCATTCTATCGAAAACTCCAATTTGCACTATGGAAATGAATTTCAATTTGCCCTAATTCCCAAAAATTTCCTGAGTCTACCTCTAATGTTATCTTCTTCCCTAACCTGAACCATTATGTTATTTCTCCTCAAATTCTCTTATCATTAAAAATACTGTATTATCCGTTGATCTACCTTTCCTAAACTACTGTATCCTAAAACAGTTTCAGATTTACTTACCATCTAGTCCATTACTTAAAGCTAACTCTCAACTTAAACCTGGCTGGAAAACTCTCATTAATCATTACAAGAATGATCACTGAGAAATAAATATAATGATAATGCTCTAGTTACTATTCAGCCTGACATTTTTTGCTTCTATTTGTTAGTGAAAACTCAATTTTATACAAAAAATTCCTATTCATAACACTAATCATAATCAGAACAAAATGCTGACCCTGATCTTAATCCCAATTATATGTCAATACTTATACTCACACAAGTACACTAGTTTTCACTAATCCTAACGATTCAAATAAGCCTTCCAAACATAGGTTTTCAATTTTTTCCCAATATCTTAGTCATTTTCTAACCCTAACTTAATCTTAACTGGAACACTGAGAATAAACATAAGCCTAATTGCAAGTAAATTCTAATATTAGTAGTAATACTCTAGTTGACAGTCACTCTAATTCTTACCAGGCTTATTCTAAAATTTACCTTCAATTTGAGCCCCATTTTTTCCTTCTCTGTAACCCTAAGCATGGCTGGAATCCAAACCATAACCTTGACACTAATGCTATCCCAATTCTAAAATTTATGTAAAATGCTCAATTTGTGTTATTCTAACTAAAATTCCACTTGTAATTCTTGAAATGAATTGCAGGTTTTCCAAAACCCTACAGATTTTCTCACTCTTATCTCTGAACCTATCTTATTCCATAAAAGGAATCATTGTACCCATTGATTTCAAATCCTAATATAATGAAATACATTGTACTTCCATTATCCCAGGATTTCCTGAATTCCTAGAAACTAAAATAAGTTCAAATTTACCTAACATTTTCCCCATTTCTGTATTTTTGTTTTGTTGGTCGTGGGGCCTGATCTCTGGACCTAGAGCCTATCCCTGAATTATAGGCATGGGCATGATCCCGGAGTTCTTCAGCTCAAGGTGTGCACTTTGCCACTTGAGCCAGATCACCACTTTCTGGTTTTCTGGTGCTTAATTGGAGATAAAATTCTCACAGACTTTCCTGCCGATCTGACTTTGAACTCTGATCTTCAGAAATCAGCCTCCTGAATAGCTAGGATAGCAGGCATGAGCCACCAGTTTAATCCATTTCTTTACTCTATCCTCAACCCCCTTTAACCAGAAACCTAATGCTAATCACAATCTGAATTAAAACCAAATGATTAATGTAAGGAAAATTGTCTCTATTTAATCAATCACACATTTTTTTTTTGCTTCTACTTCTTAGTTGAAAACTAAATTTTAGCCTAAAGCCTGTCCTTCCCTAACCCTAACCAGAACTAAAACAGTAACTCACATTAAACCAAATTATATCTGAATGTTTAAAGTAACACTGACACTGGTTTTCATTCATTGTAACTTTGATGTTATTCATTCTTCTTAAAATATGCTTCAGTTTTACACAATATCTTACATTTTTTTCTCATCTTAACACTAACTCTAACTGCAACACCTTGCCTAATCCTAAGCGTACATATAACTGAATTATAATGTTAATAGCAAGCCTCTATTACACATTTATCCTATCTCTTGCTCAGCGTGTAGGTCTAAAATTTAACTGTATTTTGAACCTAAATTATTATTATTATGATGATGATGATGATGATGATGATGATGATGATGATGATGATGATGATGATGATGATTTTAATTGTGAAAAAACCGTACAGAAGGGTTACAATTACATGGGCAAGGTAATGAGTACATTTTTTATCAAGCATTTTTGCCTCCTCCTTTGTTTCACCTTCCCATCCCTTCTCATCTTGACCCCCCAGCCAAAGTTGTAAAGTTCACTTTTCGACATAATGTCTTGTACATCTCATTGTTGCAATGGGGCCACCTGTATCCCTAAAATTATGCAGCAAAATATGTCTAAGAAATATATTTTTCAATAAGATGTTTCAATCCTTAGATAAAGTTCATTTTACTTTAATATAAAGTTATCTCCAAAAATAAATTCTGCAACAAACCTAATGTATGTTTTCTTGCACAAAATGCTGTGATTTCTAGTCTTATTATTCAATTTTAATTATATTTTATTTGTGACATAATCCCTACTTACATTTATTACAAATTTCTGTAATTATACAAATCATGCCTGTACACACTTATTTGCATACTCTAATATTCAACCAAAATGATCTTTTTTCCTGTCTCCCACAGGGAATGATGAGGTGCTGAAGTACATGGAATGGAAATTTGCAATGTGAGGATTGGATCATGAGCAATTTCTACTTGGATGAATAGGAATTCTTGTTTCTACAATACATTCTTACCATTTAATGACACAGGGAAAGCCACAAAATATGAAGTTCATATGAAGGAATTACATTCCTAAAAGATGTGGCAACCCGGCTCAAAAGTTCAGTCTTATCACCAGTTCTTTGTGCTTGCTGGCTGATCTATTTCTCTATCATATGTTTCATGTTGTTAAGTATATTAGTAATTCAGCTGTCAGTACATGGCAGGAGACTCCTAAAATCACAGCTATTGCTGTGTAATATTCCGAAGATTGGAAAAAGATTATATTGATCTCCAGTTCCTCCCTTTGGCCTTTAATATACTAATTAATTGTCAAAACAATCATGTAAGATGTTAGTTTATTTTCCCTTTTTAATTAGAGATTAAGCAAGTGTTTATCACAGTAAAAAGTGTTAGTGCTATCAGAGCTCTGATATGAACACCTTCTCCCTAACAAGTAATGCTCTATGGACTGTAAATATGGAAGCCACAATAAAATTCTCTCTCTCTCTCTCTCTCTCTCTCTCTCTCTCTCTCTCTCTCTCTCTCTCTCTCTCTCTCTCTCTCTCTCTCTCTCTCTCTCTCTCTCTCTCTCCCTCTCTCTCTCTCTTATTCTCTCTCTCTAAACACACACACACACACACACACACACACACACACACACACCCCACACAAAGCTGCCACCAAGACAAATGAGATATCAGTTCCATTCTTTTGTAATTGTAGTTGATTAGTGTTTCCTCCATAGGTTTTTCTTTACTTAAGGATCTTGCCTGGACCTGCATCTTTCCCTGAAATCAAGTACATTCAAGTCAAACTCCATGAATTCATACTACTACTCCAAAATACTAAAGTGTATTGGATGTAGAGACCAATAAAACACCCACCTTGTTATTTTAGTAAACATTGACATCATGAAAGTAGAGGAATATTGATCAGGAACTGAGGTAAGAGAACAAGATTATGTGGGAAAATGTAGAATACGGTATGTGTGTTAGAGATACACAATCAACTTCTGTAGACTATTGTATGGAAAACTTGTCATCCTATATTGAAAGCTCTATTTATATAAACAGTTATCCAGTTACTTTGCTTACCTATCACTTCTGATCACAAATCCTCTTATGAATGTTCATAGTAACTTTGAATATATCACAAGATTTGCATGTACTTATAATCTTAAGCAGACAGTCTGATACTACATCTTGCATTCTATGTGACAAACCATTATTTTTTGTTTCTCTATTTGCTGAATAAATGTATTGCTGGAAACAGGATATTGACATGAAATCTGGGTGTAATTTACATTTTGTAAATTTCAAAAATAATATAAACTTTGTATTGACTAATACTTTTTATAAAAATGAGTGATATTCATGAACACAATATTTTGGTGCCTTTAAGTAAATTGAGAATTGATGTGGTAGTTCTTGTGTCTAATTTACTTAACCACTAGATTGTTCATGTATGAACATGTTCATTGGACTTTTTTATTTTTACATATAAAGGAGTCCTCAAGGGTTTGCTTTAAACTGATAATGGGGTTGTGTCTTCCTATTCCAAACTTTATATATATTTCAGTAAAATACTAGAAACACATGACGTTTACCGGAGCAATATAAAAGATGAGAACATATTTCTAAAGTGATTTGATTTATTTATTAAAACACAGAAAAGAGTAAAATAGGTTCCTTGCTTGATACTGAATAAATTTCATATGAATGTAGCTCAAGATGAGACTCAGATAAATTCATATTAATATTACTGAGATTTACATCACAATATAAGCAATATAGGTATTCTATGGATGAAGAACGGAATTAAAAATAGCAGAGGAAAACAATTCAACATGCAGCTATTATGATTTTATAATGCTAATATGAAAGAAATGGAGCTTTTGCTTTTCTGAAGAAGAAAGTTAGGAAGCAATTTCAATGTAAAGCATCAGTTATAATGAGTCTAACGTCTTTTCCTCCAAGATTTCCAAGAGTACTATACTCATCTTCTGAAATGTGAATAAGTAATAATTTTAATTAGCCTTTGTTAATATTATTTTAATTGTGTAGCAAAAAGTTAAAATGTTTGCTCTCACTCCTTCAATATAGTAGCATACCTTTATACTTTACTGTCTCTTCATACAAGCCTGAAATCAGTACTTCAAAGTAACACAAACAGAAAAACAAAAATAACCTGATGCAACAATCACAAATCCTAAATTATGTGAAAAAGACCACAATAAAAATAAATAAATCTGGGCTGGGAAGGTGGATCAGTGTTAGAGCGCTTGCCTTGCTTGTCTGAGGCCCTAGGTTCAATTCCTCAGCACCACATAAGCAAAAAAGAAAAAAAAGGAAGTGGCACTCTGGCTCAAGTGGTAGAGTGCTAGCCTTGAGCTGAAGAGCTGAGGGACAGCACCCTGGCCCAGAGTTCAGGCCCCACGTCTGGACCCCCCCACAAAATAAGATAAATAAATAAATAAATCTGAGAAAGAGAGAAAACAATGACAGAAGAAAAACAGAAGATTACCCTAGCTCTCTCTAATGAAACAGAGATTTAGAGTCCTAGCAGGTACTAAAGGTCTAGAGGGTCACACCAAGTTAGCTATAATTATATATAGATATCCAATTCAAAAGGAGAGTTTATACTGTCTTCAGAGAAAACAAAATCTATGAAAAGTTACCCAGAGAGGTAAGTGACTTCCGTGACTGTGTTGGCCAACATATTCAAAAGCACATCTGCAGTGTGGAAATAGGGCAACATGGAAAAAAGCAGGAACAAAAATGAACATCAGAGAAAGCCATATCCATCTACAGAGACAATTCACCATACCACTGGACAGTGTGAATTGTGGCTGGAACCACAAGTATTAACATCACATCATCTCACCTCTACTAGTTTCTACTCCTACACTTAATGGACTAGACAAAAACCTAATTCCAGAAAAGCAAATCACAACTGAAAACCAACACTTGGCAAATCAACCAAGAACACAGAGAGTCATGTATGAAGATCATAGATTCCACCAAGATAAAGCCTTCAAATGGACAGAACAAATCATGAAAATACAATAAAAATGATGTCAAGGGCTGGGAAGTTGGCTCAGTGGTAGAAGCGCTTGCCTTGCAAGCCTGAGGCCCTGGGTTCGATTCCTCAGCACCACATAAGCAAAAGGAAAAAAGCCGGAAGTGGTGCTGTGGCTCAAGTGGTAGAGCGCTAGCCTTGAGCTGAAGAGCTGAGGGACAGCGCCCAGGCCCAGAGTTCAGGCTCCACGACTGGACCCAAAAAAAAAAAAATGATGTCAAGGTAGTATAATTCACATAGTAAAGAACCTGGCATTGGAACAGACAAGGACCTTGAAGTTAGTTATCAAAATACATTACAAATACTGCTGAAAAATGTGATTAATGGAAAGATAGAAAACCTCTACAAAGAAAATTGTGAACAAGATGAGACCAACCGGGATTCTACTCAACACCAACAAGAACCGACAAGGAGCGAAGATCTTCATCCTGCTGTTTGCAGACCAGAGACGACCCAGGATCCAAGACTCGGCGTGAGTACAAGCCCGACATCCTCACTCCTCAGGGAGCAGAGGAGGGAAGGCCACCCCTCCCCCCCCAGCACCAGTGATCTCCATCTTGGATACCAACAAAGCTCGGAGGAGCTGCTAGCTCCAGCTCAGGCCTTGGAATAAAATGAGTCATTTAGCATGTCACAAGAACTTAACGGCGAAGTGACCTGCCAGACTCAGCTCCATCCAGGGAAAAGTCACCCAGCTCAGGCGCCAGCCTGGGTAACCAGAGCCAGAGGCTGCCCCTCCCTCTAGCAGCCACCACAATCAATTGAAAAACAGAAACCCGGAGAATGGCTCCAGGCTGGGCGCTGTGAGCTTTATCACTAAATAGCCCCAGGGAAAAGCTACTGTTTGTTGAAAGGCCTCAACTCTACCCAGAACCTAGCCTCATCACCACATCCCCCTCTTTTGTGACTCTCAAAGCAGACCACCCTCCCAGAAAACTAACCTGCGAGGGGGATCTCAAAATCTTGGGTAAAGCAGAGCATTTTTCTGCCTCTTCCAACCAACCGACTTAAGAAACCAATCAAGCCACAGGACCTCAAGCTGACCAGAGACTCCAACAAGAGACTGGTTGCAGACAAAAGGGAGATACAGGATTCTTCCCACTCCTCCCCCCCCAAAAAAAAAAATCAAAAGACTTTTTTTCTTTTTTTTTTTTCTTTTTTTCTTCTTCTTCTTCTTTTCTTTTTTTTTGCTTGTTTTTTGTTTTTTGTTACCATATATATATATATATATATATATATATATATATATAATTTTTTCCCTTTTAAAACTTTTATTAATCTTTAATTTTTGCCTCTTCTGAAAAAATAATTGTTTTCCAGTAGCTTTTTTTTTTTCTCATCTTATAATTTTTATTTTAGGAATACGTGAATGAGAGTTTTCCTTTCTTTTCTTGTCTTCTTTCACTTTTTCTTTCTTTCTTAATTATCTTTTTGTTTTTTATCTAGCTCTACTGAACTTCTGATCTTTTCTTCTCCCGTTCCCATCCTTAAAGCTTTTCACATCTCCTCTATGTCCCTCCCCTTCTCTGAACATATTCACATTCCTCTCTAAATAGACGGTCTTTTAACCTCTATAATAACATTAATTTTTACGTTTCTATTCTTTTTCTGGTCTCTCTTTATTCCCCTTTCCGTCTCTTCTTTTTCTCTCTCACTCTACTTGCATCCTACCCAACTCATTTCCTGCATTGTGATTAGGACATAGTTAACTCTCCCTGTGCCTCCCCACACCAATCTATTCCTATTTTTTACCCACATCTCTCCCTAATCCTAATAATTTCTGGTTTTCCAAATTCTTTTCTGCGGTTCGAAGTCCTTTAACATATAGTCGTTTGATGTTGAATAGATGTATCTGTTGAACTAGATTGTATCTGTAGACTATTGACTGTACAAATGCAAACTTTGGTTGATGGTTGCCTTAAGATAGTGTTCTAGCACAAAACTGGTGCAATCTTTATCTCAAATGGGCCGAGTAAGCCGGAAAAACACAAGAAAAATGGCAAATTCGGGTATCTCAATTCCCAACCTTGATAATCAGGGATTAGAACAGATAAAGAATAATCCAGAGGAGAGTTCCCAAATAGCTCTACAAACACTAAAGCAAACATGATAAATGAGAAGTTTGACAATGTACAAAGGACTCTGTATGAGCGTGATAGGGAGAGAGAGGAGGCATCCCAGAAGTTTATACAGGAATATCATAAGCGTGAGGAAGCTTGTCAAAAACTGATACAGGATTTGCGTGAACAACTTGAGAATACCCAAAGAGAAAGGGAGGATTGGCGTGAGCAGGCAGAGAACACTCAAAGAGAACTGCAGGAATCCCACAGAAGGGAGGAAACTAATCAAAGAGTAATTCACGAATTAAGAGACCAGGTAGAGAATACACAAAGATCACTAAAGGCATTCATGGAATCCATTAACAAAGAGCTGAAGGAAGTCAGGGAGACCACAAAGGGAATGCTGAATGGAACCCAACAGAAGGAATGGGAGTCCAAAGAAACCATAACCAATCAACTAAGTGATTTGAGAACAAACACTGAACACCAAATTAAGGAAGTAAAGAAATTCATACAAGACCTAAAACAGAGCTTCAACAAAGAACTTGAAGCCATCAAAGCTGACCAATTAGAAGGAAAAGAGATAAAAAACAAAGTAGAGAGTCTTGACAGCAGGTTAGACCATGCAGAAGATCGAATCTCAGGGATTGAAGACAGCCTAGATATTATAGAGAAAGAACATACAACCATCCAAGACAAGTCCAAGAAATATGATAGGTCTATCCAACACCTGGAAGACACCATCAGAAGGCCCAATCTAAGGATAATGGGTGTAGAGGAGCACCTAGAAACAGAAGTTAATGGTCTAGGAAATTTGTTTAACAGGATCCTAGCAGAGAACTTCCCAAACATACAAAAAGATAGGCCTATTCAGATACAAGAAGCTTTTAGAACCCCAAATAGACCAGACCAGAATAGGACATCCCACCGTCACATTATAATCCACACAGGATCAACCCAGACCAAGGAAAAGATCCTTAAAGCTGTCAAGGAGAAAAGGTTAATCACCTATAAAGGGAAACCAATTAGAATTACCTCAGATTTCTCAGCAGAGACAATCAAAGCAAGAAGAGCCTGGAATGACGTATGCCATGCCCTAAAAACAAACATCTATCAACCAAGAATACTGTACCCAGCTAAACTCTCCTTCATAACTGAAGGCCAAATAAAAACTTTCCATAGCAAAGAAAATTTGAAACAATACATCTCCACCAAACCAGCCCTGCAAAAGATTCTTATAGATGTCCTACACATAGAAAACCAACAAGAACGCAACAAAGGCCAAGAAACTGCACCCAAACTGAGAATCCAAGAACCTTAGGAAGAACCCAGTTTTCACAGCCCCCAAGAAGGTGGATAAAATGCAGGAACCCCCAAATATCTCTCAGTCCTATCTCTTAACGTTAACGGACTGAACTCTCCAATTAAGCGACATAGACTATCTAGTTGGATTAAGAAACAAGACCCTTCTATCTGCTGCCTGCAGGAGTCACATCTTGCCCGTAAAAACAAACATATTTTCAAGGTTAAAGGCTGGAACAAAATCTACCAAGCAAACGGCCCTCATAAACAGGCGGGAGTTGCAATCCTAATATCAGATAAAATAGACTTCAAACTAAAATTCGTGAGAAGAGATACAGAAGGACGCTACATACTAATTAAAGGATCTCTCCTTCAGGAGGATATTACAATTCTAAATATCTATTTGCCAAACAATGGAGCACCCAAATTTATCAAAGAAACACTACTTTCCCTCAAATCCCATATAGATCCAAAGACATTAATTGTTGGGGATTTTAACACACCACTCTCCCCACTAGATAGATCAACTGGGCAAAAACTCAACAGAGAAACCGCAGATCTAAACAGCTGCATAGATCAACTAGACTTAACAGACATTTACCGAACATTTCACCCAGCAGCAACAGAATACACCTTCTTCTCAGCAGCACATGGAACGTTTTCTAAAATAGACCACATTTTAGGCCACAAAGCAAACTTGTCTAAATTCAGAAACATTGAAATTATACCTTGCATTCTCTTTGACCACAAGGGAATAAAATTAGATCTCAACACCAAAAGCCACCAAAGAAAGTCCAGTATCACATGGAGGCTGAACAACACACTGCTGAATCATGAGTGGGTCATGGAAGAGATTAGAAAGGAAATTCAAATGTTCATGCTATTCAACAAAAATGAACACACAAATTACCAGCTCCTCTGGGACACAGCAAAGGCAGTACTCAGAGGCAAGTTTATAGCTCTGAGCTCCTACATCAACAAATTGGAGAGATCGGAAACTAACAATTTAATGACACATCTAAACCTCCTTGAAAAAGAGCAGCAAGATAAACCCCAATCCAGTAGACGGAAAGAAATAATCAAAATTAAATCAGAATTAAATGAATTAGAATCCAAAAAAACTATAGAAAGAATCAACAAAACAAAGAGTTGGTTCTTTGAAAAACTTAACAAAATTGACAAACCCTTAGCAAATCTTATCATAAAAAGAAGAGAACACACCCAAATTAATAAACTCAGAGATGAGAATGGAAACATCACCACGGAAACAACCAAGATTCAGAACATTATAAGGGAATACTTCTCAAAACTTTATGCTAATAAGTTTGAGAACTTGACAGAAATGGACCTTTTCCTAGCAAATATTGACATGCCAAAACTAAACCAAGATGAGTTAAACCAGCTTAACAGGCCCATATCAAGCATTGAAATAGAAACAGCAATAAGAGACCTCCCAGCTAAGGAAAGTCCAGGACCAGATGGTTTTACAGCGGAATTTTACAAGGCCTTCAAAGCAGAGCTCACACCAATACTCCTCCAACTCTTCAATGAAATTGAAAGAGAAAGCTCACTACCGAACACATTCTATGAAGCCATCATAACCCTCATCCCAAAACCAGGCAGGGACTCATCAAAGAAAGAGAACTACAGACCCATTTCTTTGATGAACATTGATGCAAAATTTCTCAACAAAATTTTGGCCAATCGACTTCAACAATTCATCCAAAAAATCATACACCATTATCAAACAGGATTCATTTCAGGGATGCAAAGCTGGTTCAATATACGCAAATCAATTAATATTATTCATCACATCAACAGGAGCAAGAATAAGAACCACATGGTTACCTCAATAGATGCAGAAAAAGCATTTGACAAGATCCAACATCCCTTTAAGATGAAGGTTCTGGAAAAATTAGGAATCCATGGAACATTCCTCAATACAATAAAGGCTGTATATGACAAACCTACAGCCAGCATTATACTCAATGGTGAAAAACTAAAGCCATTTCCTCTTAACTCAGGAACAAGACAAGGATGCCCACTCTCTCCACTTCTCTTCAATCTTGTATTAGAATGCCTAGCTACAGCAATAAGACAAGATGCAGACATAAAGGGGATCCAAATAGGGAAAGAAGAAATAAAACCTTCCCTCTTTGCAGATGACATGATCTTGTATTTAAAGAATCCCATAGACTCCACTCCCAAATTACTCAAGCTGATTCAAAACTTTGGCAAAGTAGCAGGTTATAAAATTAACCCCCAAAAATCGATGGCTTTTCTATATGCCAACAATGAGAAAAGTGTGGCTGAAATTAGGAAAGCAACTCCATTTGTAATAGCCCCACAAAAAATAAAATACCTAGGAATTAACTTAACCAAAGAAGTGAAGGACCTCTATGATGAAAACTTTAAAATCTTGAAAAAGGAAATCAACACAGAACTTAAAAAATGGCAAAACCTCCCATGCTCCTGGATTGGCAAGATTAACATCGTGAAAATGGCAATACTTCCCAAGGCTATCTACAAATTCAACGCGATACCTATCAAAATTCCACCCTCATTCTTCAAGGAAATAGAGGAGGCAATCCAAAAATTCATATGGAACAATAAAAGACCCCGAATAGCAAAAACGCTCCTCAACGGAAAGAACACTGCTGGAGGAATACCAATACCAAATTTCAAACTCTACTATAAAGCCATAGTAATCAAAACAGCTTGGTATTGGCATAAGAACAGACCTCAGGACCAATGGAATAGAATTGAAAACCCAGAAATGAACCTACAGACCTATAGCCATCTAATCTTCGATAAGGAAGCTAAAACAATAGAATGGAAGAAAGACAGCCTCTTCAGTAAATGGTGCTGGCAAAATTGGTTAACTACATGTAGAAAACTAAAGCTAGATCCTTATATATCACCCTGCACCAGAATCAACTCCAAATGGATCAAAGACCTTGGAGTCAAAGCAGACACTCTGAAACCATTACAGGATGGAATCGGAGAAACCCTAGGTCTCCTTGGCTCAGGTCGAAATTTTCTGAATAGAGACCCGGAAGCACAACAAATCAAAGAAAGGTTGGACAAATGGGATTGCATAAGATTGCAGAGCTTCTGCAGGGCAAATGACATAGCTGGCAAGATCAATAGAAAGCCCACTGATTGGGAGAAGATCTTTACTAGCCATACAACGGACAAGGGTCTCATATCTAAAATATACTTGGAACTCAAAAAATTAAACCACCCAACAACAAATCCTCAAAGAAATAACTGCCCAATAAATAAGTGGGCGAAAGACTTAAAGAGAAGCTTCTCTGAAGAAGAAAGAAGGATGGCCAATAGACACATGAAGAAATGTTCAACATCCCTAGCCATAAAAGAAATGCAAATCAAAACAACATTGAGATATCACCTCACTCCAGTTAGAACAGCAAAAATCAAGAACTCTAACAACAACAGATGCTGGAGGGGATGTGGACAGAAAGGAACCTTACTTCATTGTTGGTGGGAATGTAAACTTGTTCAACCACTTTGGAAAGCAGTATGGAGGTTCCTCAAAAGACTTCACATAGATCTCCCCTATGATCCAGCAATCCCACTTTTGGGCATTTACCCAAATGTTTACAAACAAGACCACACTAAAGCTACCAGCACAACTATGTTTATTGCAGCATTATTTACCATAGCTAAGACATGGAACCAACCCAGATGCCCCTCAGTAGATGAATATATCAAGAAAATGTGGTATATATACACAATGGAATTCTATGCCTCCATCAGAAAGAATGACATTTCCCCATTTGTTAGGAAATGGAAAGGTTTGGAAAAAATTATATTAAGTGAAGTAAGCCAGGCCCAAAGAAGCATAGGTCCCATGGTTTCCCTTATTTGCAATATCTAGTATAGGTATGAGTCAAGCAGAAAAGGTCAGATAATGTGATGTTAGGAAAATGAACCCTTAAATATGTATTTTAATGTTTTCGTTTCTTTCATGCATGTGTTTCTAACGCATTTATAAGATTATTTCTTTGTTGCTTTGTATGTCCCTCCCCCACAGGGTAACCCCCGCTTTCACTATATTTGATGTCAGTATAACATGTGGAGGAGATGGGGACAAACAAGTCATTTAAGGATTCAGGTGGACCTGTTGCAACACTGAGAAGTACAAAATGTCATGTCAAAACCAGCTTTACAATGTCGGTGTGGGGGGGGAGGGGGGTATAATTGGGTGGGGGGAGGGGGGTAATATTGGGTGGGGGGAGGGGGGTAAAATTGGGTGGGGGGAGGGGGGAGGCCGGGAAGGGAAGTGAAGGGTAAACAAAGGAGGAGGCTGCAATGCTTGGTAAGAAAAGTATGCATTATCCTGCCCATGTAATTGTAGCCCCTCTGTACAGTATTTTCCCAAATAAAATAAAATACAATAAAAAAAAGAATATTCACTAAAAGACAAATTTTACTGCAATAAATTGGTAAAAAGATCAAAAAAAAAAAAGAATGTACAGAATGTAAGCGATCAAGAAAGTAACATAATCCCATGGGATACATAAAACTTTTAGAATGCGAGAGACAAAGATTTGAATTCCACCTCTGATCTATCACTTGCTCAATTCTCTCATATATAAGGTCGAAATAGTACATACCTTGCACAGAATGAACTAGGTAACACTTTTTAAAGTGTCTAATACTTAAAAACACATACTATTGCCTTAAATAGCATTATTACTCACTGATGAAGAGACCATAAAGGGTTTAATAGGCAAGTGAAACTCAAACCAAGTCTTAGAAAATGGGTTGAGAAAGGCATGGCAGGGAGAATGTTGTCATAAAATTTAATATATGTCCTATAAAGTTAAGGAAATCGAGGGGAAAGGTGGGGTTGAGAAGGAAACGGGAGAATGATGAAAGTAGTGACACTGCTATAGATGCATTGTATTCATAAACTGCTTTGTTGAATGGCAACTCTTTAGTATAACTACTTAATGATAATAAAATTTTAATTTTAGAAAAAAAAAAAAGATGAGACCAACCAAAGATTAGCAAATTAATTCATGGAGACTACAAACAGAACGATAAATCAATTCTGAGAAGGCAAGGGAGTCCAAGAAAAAATAGATGCCTATTTAAAAGATATAAGAGAAGACACAGAAAACAACCCTTGATACTCCCCCACCCAAAGAAAATACGTGCAGAAAGTCCATATAGGACATAAAACAATGCTTTAATAAAGAGAAAGAACCCCTAAAAATGACCAATTAGAAGATGGGGAAATCAAAAACAAAGTAGAAAATCTCCATAGCAAATAGATGACATAGAAAGTAAAATCAGGGTCAAAGACAGAATAGGACTAATAGGAAAGAGGAGATAATCATTTAGAACAAATCCAAGAAATAAGAAATGATCTTGCAGAACTTCAAGACTCAGAAGATCAAATTTCGGGGAGATAGGTATCAAGGAAGAGAAGAGCAGGAAGCTAAATTGATGGGAAACAAATTACAGAATTCTAGCAGAGAACATGCCAAACATCCAAAGAGATAGGCTCATTCAGAGAAGAGAAGTCTTTAGAACACCTAACAGAGAATTCTAGAACTGAAAAATCCACCACCACATCGTAATCCATTAGAGGATCATTATGGATCAAGGAAAGGATTCTTACAGCTGCCAGAGCGAAAAGACTGATTATTTATAAAGGATATACAGTCAGAATAAATACAGATTTCTTAGTTGATATGATAAAAAGGAGAGCCTGACATGATATATGACGAACATTAAAGGTAAACATCTACCAATTCATCCCAAGCCAAACACTCCTTTACATTTAAAGGATATATAAACATATTTCATGACAAAGAAAAATTGAAACAACCTATATCCAGCAAATCAGCTAGATAGAAGTTAATCAAATATATCGTACATAGAGAAGATCAAGGAGAACAGGAACTGGTTATATAAAATGCTCCCTACCAGAGAACAAGGTAAATATATTAACAGAAGATGAGGAACAGCTCCTAACAGCAGGGGTATAACATAGCAGGGCTTATCAGATATTTCTGTCTTAACTCTCAATATGAATGGATTTAAATTTCCAAATAGAAGACATAGATTAGATAGTAGTATCAAAAAAAAAAAACAAGAGACACCTTTTATTGACAAAAACAAACACGTACTCAAACTAAAAGGATAGAAGGAAAATTTTCAAGCAAATGGACACCATAAACAGGCCACAGTAGGATTACTAACATAAGGTAAAATAGAATTCAAATTAAAATTTGTAGGAAGAGACATTACATATTGATAAAGGCAAGTCTCAATTAGGAGATATAGCTAGTCTAAATATCAATGACCTGAATCCTGGAGCATTCCACTTCATCAACCAAATTCTACTTAACCAAAAAAGACATCTCAATACATCATTCCCATCTATGGATTGGTTATCCAGGAAAAACTCAACTAAGAAACTGCAGATCTAAATAACTTCATTGACCACCTAGCCCTAACAGACATCTACAGAATATACATTCAGCGTCAGAATATACATTCTTCACATCAGCTCATGGAAGATTCTCTGAAACAGAACATATCCTATGTCACACAGAAATTCTGTCCAAATTGAAAGAAAAATTATTTGAATTCCCATAGCTTATCAGACCATAACAGAATAAACTTAGGATTAAACAGCTAAAACAAAAAAATGTCAAACCCATGAACAAAAAGATGCTGAATGACCAGTGCAACACTGAGGGATTAGAATGGAAATCTGAACTTTTCTAGAATTTATCAAAAAAACACACCAAGTACCAGCTCCTCGGGTATTTGTAGTAATTACAGGAGGATATATAGCTCAGAGTGCCTACATCAATAATTGAGGAAATCTCAAATTAATATTTTAATTATGTATCTCAAGCTCCTTGAAAACAGGAAGAAGCCCAAAACCCAAAGCAGTAGACAGAAATAAAAAAAAATCAGAAATAACTAAATATGGTCAAAATAAAACATAGAAAGAATCAACAAATCAGAGTTGGTTTTTTAAATAAATAGACTTGACAGATCCATACCAAATCTGACTAAGAAGAGAATTTATATAGATAGATAAAAAGCACGAAGGTTGGGAGAAGAACTTTAGTTGCTCTGCAATGCACAATTGCCTCAAATCTCAAATATATTTAGAGACGCAAAAGTTAACCCACCCAAAAAAAATTCTCAAAGAAACAACAACCCTCTTAATAAGTGCGCTAAAGAGAGACCTCTCTGAAGAAGAAATATGCATGGTCAAGAGACACATGATGCAATATGCAAAAATTCTGATCATAAAAGAAATGCAAATCAAAGCAACATTGACATTCCACCTCACCCTAGTCAGAATAACCATTATGAAGAAAATTAATAATAACAGATGCTGGCCTGGTGGAGATGTGGCCAAAAAGAAACATTACTACACTATAGGTGGAAATGTAAACTTGTTCAAATACTCTGTAATGAAGTACAGAGGTTCCTCAATAGAGCTCCCGTATCACCCAGCAATGATGGCTCAAGAAAATGTCATATATATTCACAATCAAACTCTATGCTTCTGTCAGAATGAATGACATTGACCCATTAGTAAGGAAATAGAATCACTTGGAAAACGTAAGTCAAACAAGCCAGACCCAAAGAATCATAGGCTAGAGGTTTGCAATCTTTTGGAAAAACTAGAATAGGTCTAGGATATTCACAATAAATCAATAGCAACGTGCATTTCACCATATAAAATGAAGCTTATTGAAATGAGCTCCAAGAAATGGATACAAGATGATTGAATAGTGAACTGTGTTTACTTATTTCTATTTAGTTTTTACCCTTTGGTTTATTCCCTGTAGTCGTTTGTTTTTATTTCTGTACCATTTGTCTTATACATAAATTAATGTGATTTGGGGAAGGGAAGGGAAATCACAGAAATGGTCAGACAAAGATTAACCAAAGCAACAGTAATATGCACTAGACACTATGTTAGAAATGACTTCATAACTTTGGGGTGTAGGATGTCACGGCTGGGGGAAGGAGGAAAAAATGAGGAAGGGGTAACGTTATTTAAAAATGTACTCATTACTTATGTAACTGTAACCCACCCCTCAGTATATCACAGTCATGATATAAAATCCAAAAACAAAATAAGAGAATTCACCCAAATAGAGAAAATTAGAGACAAAAATGAGACAACATAACAGATACAAGCAAAATTAAGAATGCTATAAGAGAGTACTTTGAAAACCTTATGTCAATCCCCCGGAGAATCCTGGAGAAATTGATGCTTTCCTATACTCGATCTGAACCAAGAAGTAACACATAAGAAGTAATGAAAATGACATGTCAATAAACAACTTCCCACTTCAGAAAAATCTAGGACTCAATGAATTTATCATGAAACTAAGGCCTGCAAAGAACTGACAATAACTCAGATCTACTCTTCAATGGAATAGAAAGAGAAATGGAATTTTCAAAACACATTCTTTGAGGCTAGAATTAGACTCCTCCAAATCACATAGGAACTCCTAAGAAAGAGAACTATGAAGCCAAATCTTTGATAAACATTGATGCAGAACTCATTATTAGCACCTAAATCAAGGACTGTTACATCAAAACAAATGAGACCCTCTTTTGGAATAATTGTTTTCTCTTTTTATTACAAATCTTTGCTTGATTATTTCCTAATGTGATATTGGACCTCCTAATAGGGTGATGACATTTTCGTTCTCTTCAGCTTTCTCCCACATGTGGTCAAATATTTAAGAATTCAAAGATGTCCATTGCTAATTTATTAAGCTAACCTCTAAGGAAATGTGCATTTCTGGAATTTGGTCAGCTGTCTTGTTCTTACATGCACAGGAGTTCTTTGATTTATTTGTTCTACAAGGAATTATACTTTCTAATCTTTGTGTGATCAATTTTAGTCTCTCTGATCAGTCTTTCTGACCCTCTCTCTGGAGTCTCATTTCAGTCTGCCTCATAAAAAATATATTATTTATCAACAAAATGACTCTCAGCCTCTGTTTTTTCCCTGACCTCGTGTAGACTGTGATAGCAGCCCTGATAGCGGCCAGTGCTTCCTGGAGTTTTTTGTTTGTTTGTTAGTTTGTGTGAGGTTTTTTTTTTTTTTTTTTTTTTTTTTTTTTTTTTTTTTTTTTTTGTATTAGAGGTCTAGGACTACTATTCAAGGTAGTAGCTTCTCTGGATCGCAGTGATCCCCTGACCTAGATTCAACAGCTTTTTCTCCTAAAGATACAAAGGACAGATGACTAAATTCCTGTTTTAATTTTCTAAAAATGAGGAAATTTGGCATACTTGCAAAGCCATCAATAATTCTCTGTACCCACTTACAGAAATATTCTATCAAGATGGCTTTTCAAGGTTGACTGTAAAAATTTTTTATTTCCATGTCACCACCATAAAGCAGATCATATTCCTCGGAGCAGACTTTTGGAAGGAAGGTTACCCTTCCTTCCTTCTCTTATAATACATCAAACCATAATATTCTGCAGTTGTTTCCAGCCTGGAGCACATTTTCCCAAAAATATTTTGTAGTGTAAAAGAGGAACAACTATCAAAATAAAGGTGAAAATACTTGTCTACTACAGACTGATTTATCTTGCTTATATATGTTGTTATTTTCATTACTTCAAACACAGGGATAAATTATATTGGGATTACACAAGTGGCAAAGGATTAATGGAATAAACATTCAGTTTACTTTCATATATCCAATATAATACACTTAACCCCTTAAGGAAAATTAAATCCAATTGTAGAAATAATGTCAGAAATATAAAATAAGCCTCAATATAAATAATCTGGCACACATATACCACCATCTACTCAGAAATTCAGTATCTGTATAAATACTTATTTGGTACAAGATAATAAAAATTTGATTAATGAATATGACTTCTAAGTATCATTCTAAATACTCCTCATATATATAATTGTATATAATTCTTAGATGTCACCTAGACAGGAATTTAACATGCATGTAGAAATCAAATTTCCACAACTTACGTGAGATTAGAGGAGTCATACCCTTCTGTATTGTGTGGTGTGAATTTTACCACAGTGTTGAACCTTTCCACGTAATACCAAGAGTCATGCGCAATAATTTATTATTTGATGTTAAGATGAGTGCTGAGTGTAGGATACACTTTGTATTAATACATTAATTCACACAAATGAAACGATGATGATATTTGTTTAAATTCTAATATTTCTCAATTTTACAATTCATGAAATATATTATTAAAATTAGTTTCACTTTTTCATTTCTATGAAAGCAGAAATTAAAATTATCTATTAAACATTCAATATTAAGATATCAATAATATACTATTATTAAAATGATATACTATTAAAATGTGATTTGAATTATAGTTCTAACGAATTGTAATGTAAACAACATTTAATAGAATTATTGGTAATATTTTTAAACTTACCAGCTTGTTATTGTTTCCTAATTGTGTCATTTTTATTCTTGGTCCAAGTCATTTATTCACCTTATTTGTTTAGTTTTCTATTTTATCTCTATTGGTTTGCTGATTATGCATTTTGTTTTTTCTTTTTAATGACTGACATGAGGATGAAAATCTGTATCTTAGCTTATTACTTCTGATGTTAAAGTCAAATTGCTGCTCTCCACAGCTGTTCTACACTTCTTTGTATAGTATAGAATTTCCCCTAATCCCATCGACTGTATTGCTGCTCTCATATATTTTATTTTTATTTAAATTTTATAGTCAAGGTAACGTACAGAAGGTTTATAGTTACATAAGTAAGCTAATGAATTCATTTCTTTTCTAACTTGTTACCCCTTCATCCATTTTTCTCCCTCTTCCCTCCCAATGCAACTTCCAAGATCATTTCCAACATATTCTTTTGTGAGTATCACTGTTGCATAGGTTCCCTCTTTGTCCTTTGTCTCACCATTTTGTTTTTTTTCATTTCCTTTCCCCAGTTCACATCAACATATTTACAATACCCAGGGTATCAAAATAAAAAAACAGTGACTAAAGAGGATACACCTTAGGTGGGGAAAACACAAAATGATAAAAATAAATCACCTAGTACATTAAGAACAACAACAACAAAGAACATATCTTGGAGTTCATTTCACTTAAAATCACCTTATACGGTCATATGTACATAGCTATTGAACTATTCTGCTCATCTACTAAGATTATCCTTGATGTACACAATAATGCTCCCCTATTACCCAGTAATCCCACTTCTGGGCATTTAACCAAGTGACCACAAACAAGGCCACACTAAAGCTACGAACGCAATTATGTTTATCACAGTAATATTTTCCATAGCTAAGATATGGCATCTAATTTGAATTTCCCTTTCTTTATCAGAGGGTAATCAACTTGAATGTTATCCACCTATACAATATTTTCACAATATACTTGTCATTATTTTGAAAAAAACATATTTTAGTATTTTCTCATAGTAAAACAGAAAATAGTTTAATTCAATTGAAAGTTCTAACTTTCAAAACTGAATAATTGTTAACAGGACAGAATATATGTGTTCTTCAAAATTCCTGTAACTACTAATTATTCATTTTCAAATTTTGAACATTTCTTTCAAGAGACATTCAAAACAGTACCTTTTTGCATGTTATTTAATTCTGCAATAGATAGTTTCCAATGAGGTGTTACATATTGATAAGTCAACAGAAAATATAGCCACAGTTTATTAGAGGATAAAACTATGAAGTATTTATAAAAATTAATTCCTCAAAACTAAACATTTGTTCATCAGAGTAAGCTATTATTTCTATGACCATCAATCCTAAGCTTTTATGCCATAAAGTTATCCCACCCCAATAGTTTCCAACTTGTAAGGTGCACCTGAAAATTCCCTTAATTCACATCATGAATATCTTATGACTATTGTGAAAAAATTCTACGCTTCTGCTAATATGATGCACTTCCTATTGTGGAAAGAACACTACACTAAACTTTGCTGCAACATTCCCCCATCCACCGCCAGTGATATTCTTCAAATCAAAACACTTGCAAATATTATTTATATTTATACTTTTTTACCTATCATAGATATTCAGGAGGCTAAGATCTGAAGATTATGGTTCAAAGCCCATTCAGGCAGGAAGGTTCCTTAGATTCTTATCTCCATAATCTTCTCAGGAAAAGAGAGACTCAAGTTGCTCTGAGGTTGAGGTGGTATAGCACGAGCCTTGAGCACAAACAGCCTCAGAGAGAGTGGCCTGACACACAGTTCAAGTTCTAGGACAAACCAAAATAAAATAAAATAAAATAAAAACAAGCCCCAACTCTAGCATTTTTCTCATTGTATGCAGAGGCACATAATTTAAGAAATTGCTTAATGTGTTAGGAATAGATAGAAGAACCAAGAAGTCACACATTTACTCTCTTCATACCATGTTACACCAAAGCCTCAAAAATTGTTTTTTCTAAATGTATAAATAATATCATCCATTTGTTGGCAACTCTGTCTAGGTTATTCACATTATTTTATACATGAATCTTGGAATTATCTATTAACTAAGTTCTAATTATACCTTGCTTGAAAGAATATTTTAGGAAAATAGAATGTCAGAATCATTCGTGAATTTGTCAATTAAACCCTCTACTTAAAAAGAATTTTGTAGTATCCTATAGAATATGAAATTACTAACAAAAACGAAATATTTATTTTAAATCTAAATTCTAATTTAGCAAGCTCTACAAAATCTTACAGTAGATGAACTTTGCAATTTTTCCAGGCTTAAACTTTTGTAATCTGTTATCATTTCTTTGGAATCCAACAGAATGATGCTTACTTTTTCAAATTTTTGGTTAAAATCATAAGCTGTTTTCCATCTAGGAATGTTATGTAATGAAGAGAGCATTAAAAACCCAACTGAGTATTATTTTTAAGAATTTTTATTTTTTTCATATCTCCTTTCTATCCCTCCCCTTCTCTCATCCTATTCTTTTCTTCTCTCAATATCATCTCTAAACTTACATAATTTTTACGGGTTTTACTTATAAATTTAAATTTTTGTTTTTTCATTTTCCTTGTTTTTTAAAAATCTCTCTCCTATCATTCTGTCCAATCCATTTCCCTCTCTGAGATTAGGACTTGGTTAAATTCACTCTTCCTTTACCTCCCCAAATCTCTCTACTCTTATTTTTCCCATTTTTCCTAAACCTAATAATTTCTGGTTTGCCAAATTATTGTTTGCTTTTCTCATCCAATTAATCCATAGATGTTTGATGTTGAACAGATTGTATCTGTTGAATTAGATTGTATCTACAGCAACTATAGGACTTTGGTTGATCCTTGCCTTAAAATAGTGTTCTAACACAAGACTGGTGACTTGCATTTCAATAGGAAACTTGACTTCTCAAAACATAATGACAAAATTAGCCCAAACATCCAACTTTGTATGCCTTTCTTGTTGTTTGGTAAGTTTCATTGAGACAAAATTATACTACCTGGTCCAGGGAAGGTATCACTATGTAATTCCACTTTCTTACCACCTGTTTTAGTCTGAATGCTAGAATTCCAGGCTTTTTTATCACATTGCCCTGCCATAATTTGTTGGTTTATTTAATCTAGAAACAGACTAGCAATTCTGAAATTCTCCAATGATCTTATCCACTAGACTGATTGCTCAGACTGTTTATGTACAATTTTTAAAGATGTTCTAACATTTGACACAGGATATGAACACTTTCAGATGCACCTGCAGGGGTCTCTGGTTCATTCCTCCATGGATCTGATCCATTCAATCATGATTACTTAACTCTCTTACTAGCTCTGTTCCCTACTATGTAATACTCTGAAACATTTTTGAAGAATGTTCATTTAATTTAGTCTTATTCGGGACATACTTTTATTGTTTTCTAACTTTTCTACATATTCTTAGAGTTGTTTCATTTGTGTATTTGTGTGTGCACCTATAACTGCCTCTGTGTGTATGTGTATGTCTGTATGTATGTATGCAAAAGCCTCAAGCTCTTATTCAGCAATCTTGATCATGACTGATATTCCATCTCTTGATCCGTTCTTCCAAAGCAGTTTTGGATGGTTAATTATAGATAGTGTCTCAAACACTGTTCTGACCAGGCTGGATGCAAACTGAACTTCCCAGACGCCTTTACCTCCTTAAGTTTTATTATTTCCAGCATTATCAACTTTAAAACCAGATATATTTTTATGAGTGTGAAGTCGAAGCTCTAGCCCAGATTTTTAACTCAAGAATTCATATAAAATCAGGTGAACATACACACTACATATCCTGAGTATATATTGTTAGAAATGTGAGCTTAAGCTATGTGCCGTTGTCTCATGCCTATAATCTTAGCTACTCAGGAGGTTATGATCTGAGGATAGCAGTTCAAATCCAGCATGAGTAGGAAAGATTCTGAGGCATTTATCTCCAATTAAACACCAGAAAACTGGAAGTGGTGCTGTGGCTCAAGTGGTAGGCCACTAGCCTTAGGCTGAAGAGTGGAAAGACATCGCCTAGGCCCAGAATTCAAGACCCCCCCATGAAAAATCACAACCAAACAGTAATCTCTAGAGAGTATGAATATGACCTATCAAAATTTTAAGCAGTTAATGAAGGGCAGTCTTGGGAAAAGTAAACAAAGCTGTTCAAAGAGGGCAGTTTGGGGTAGGGGAAAATTTAGGACAGATTAAGTACATTGTCAAAGTTTATAAATCACCTACATCTACTGCAAATATTTTCATCTGCGAGTGCTCTTTGTCTGAACTGGACACTCCAGTCATGAGGCACACTTGATAGCTTGTGAAGATAGAATGGAAGAAACAAGATCAAGAACGCATTACTCTACTGTAGAGAAAACATTTCTCTATGTTTTCTCTCATCTGTCTTCATTACTCTTTTTTCATACTTTTAATAAACTCAAGTGATTTTGAATTATATCTTTCCTTCTTTGTTCTGGCAAAGTAATTGTTCAAAATATTTCACTAAATTTTATTTCCCATTATTTTCTATCATACTGTTTACTTGTCCAAGTGAGTCCATTAAACTTCCCCTTTGCAGTTGGTTGCCACAAAAACTCAAAATCTATGTTAATGAGGATAAGCTATAATGCAAAACTTTGTCTCCAAAAAACCAGTCCAAGAACCTTTAATCACAAATATTTAGCTATAATGTTTTTCTTTTACCTTGAAAATCTTCTCGTGTCTAAAGTGCCCTCAAAAATAAATACTCTACCTTGAGAGCATTGGCACCCACCCCTGGGTATCTAGACAGGGAACAGACCTAAGAAAGGAGACCTCTAGTTTCAAAGGTGAATCATTTGGGGTTGAGGAACACCAGAGAACTCTTCATTTGTTTGTTTAGCTTTACTTGATAATGTAACCGAGTTCTTGAACGGCAGTAGATTAGAATAAATTTAGGGCATTTAATATTTAAAAAAAACAAAAATAAATAAATACTCCACCACTTTTTGCTTCAATCACTTCTGACCTCAAAGATATATTTTGCTAACAAGATGCTTAGAACAAACCGAAGAATACTCCACTTTTATCTTCTCTCTTAAGACTCTCCTTAGATACCATATCGAGAACAGTGAAGTTATTCTTTGCAGAATTATTTCAATAGATTATTTTTCTCATGGTCTTGCATTTGCTCAACAAGATGTATGGAGAAGAATAGAATTAAATCACCCATTCTGTGGATTACAGTGTCTGTTACAAAGGCAATACTTCTATGTCCTAGGTCTCTGTTCTCCTCTTAGCTCTTGACGGATTTCCAATTGATCACAGCTTCTTGGCTTCAGGTCTAGTAAAGCTGAAGGACTATAAGGTCTCCCCCACTGCTATATCTTCATGGTTTCTAATCTTTTTTTTTTTTTTTGTAGGTCGTGGGCTTGAACTCTGGGCCTGAGTGCTGTCCCTCAACGGTTCAGCTCAAGTCAAGTGCTCTACCACTTGAGCTACAGCGCCACTTCCTATCTTCATGGTTTCTCTTTCAAAACTCTTTTATTTGGATGTGGAATCTATTTTCATGTCTTCAATTTGTTCTGCAATACACTGAGCCAAATAGACTCTGTAAAATCACTTTAGGTAGCAAAAACATTAAGACAATCTATATCAAAAAGTTTTGGCCTTCCTCCACTGCAGAAGCCAATACGCTTAGCTAGGGCTTCTAAGAATGCGTTTTCTTACCTTTTCACTTTTCTCAATTCTTTTCTGATCCCAAAAGTTTTTGGCTTATGTTATAAGAGAAGTCTTCATTATCTCATGTTAATAAAGATATTATATTTTTGAGCTACTTAGAAATGTGAAATCATTGGTTTGACGTATCCAATCAGATTTTTTTCTGTGTTTCACTGCTTCACGTGGAAAGACATTGTGGAAAATATTACAAACAGAAAAGTGTAAACCCAATACCTTCTTTCATTGTGGAAGACACTCTCTCCCTAAATAATTTGAACCAAATAATCTTTTTCAGAAAATTACTGTTTGGTATTTAAAGTCAATTCACAAATTTTCATTTCTTATTTTTTTAAAAACGTTGAGGTTAAATTCCACTACAACCTTGTTTTCACAAAGTAAGAGTATTTTTCCTGGTTAAGGACAATTCTCAAGGGAACCTACATGATTTACAGCAAGGTTTGTGAGGTTTGTTGGTTTGGTGTGAAAAAGAGCCATCTTCACCCACAATGCTCCCTCTCAGCTAAGTCTCTATGAATTTCTTTACATGAAAGCCTATTTTCCTAGGTAATTTTAAATTTTCTTAATAGGCTAAGTTGTTAGAAAGTTTGAACAATTAAAATTTACCTGTCATAAATTTTAAACTTTTTTGAAATTCCTTTATCAGAATCGCGAATTTACAATTCTAATTCCACCTTTAACATAAAAACAGTAAATATGTTTTTTCCTGATATACTGTCCATGAAACTATTATTTTCCAGGGGCTTTGTTATGCATGTATATGATCATATGAGCGGATGCTGAGCAAAATGAACTCCAAGATATGAAAACAGAGATATTTATTTGCAGATGTTGTTTCTAATGTACAATATGATTTCTATTTTCTTTGGGATTTTCCTCTATGGTTTATCTCCTGGTGTATTTGATTTTGGTACCCTGTGTATTGTGCATACATTTACATTAATTAGGAAGGGAACAGGAACAACAAAATGACGATACAGAGGACAAAGGGCAAACCAATGCAATAGGAATACACACAAGACAATAAGTTGGAAATGTACATTACAACTTGTGAGGGGTTTTGGGGTGAAGGAAAACTGAGAAAAATGAGAGAGGGGGGTAACAAGTTTGAAATGTTGTTTATTCACTAGCTTACAATTGCTGGAACCCCACTGCACATCAATTTGACATTAAAATTAAATTTAAAAAATAAGCTGCATGAAATAAAATTTCACTGTATTGGTATAGTAAATATTATTCTTTATATAGTAACTTTTTAAAAATCAGTACTGTTTGGCATCTAATTTGAATTAATTACCCATTTTTAATCAAAGGGCCATCAATTTGAATGTTGTCCAACTAGTTAATATTTTCACAATATACTTGCCAATATTTTGAAAAAGAATAAATTTAGTACTTTCTCATACTAAAACAGAAACACTTTAATTCTACGGAAACCCAGAACTTTTAAATGTAAGTAAGTTTTTAAGAGGACAGAATATATGTGTTCCTCAAAATTCCTATGACTAAAACTACTCATTTTGAAATAATGAACATTCCATACCTGAGAGATTCAAAATAGTACTTGTTTGCATGTTATGAATTTCTTCAATAGATGCATTTTCCAATGGGGTGTTATAGATAGAGAAGTGAACAGAAAAATAGCCACATTCTGGTATAATATAAAACTATGAAACATCAGTTAAAATTAATACTTCAAGAGTAAGCAATTGTTTATCAGATTAAGCTATTATTTCTATGACCATCAATCCCAAGGTTTATGCAAAAAAGTCATCCTAGACCAACAGTTTCCAACTTGTAGGGTGCACCTCAAAATTCCCTTAATTCACATCACGAATAGCTTATATCTCCATTGTGAAAAAATACTACACCTCTGCTAATGTGATGCCCTCCGTGTTCTGGAAAAAGCATCACAATAAAATGGGTTGCATCATCATTTTTCCTCCACTGGTATTCTTGCAAATATTATTTATATTTATACTTTTTTAATTATCATAGATAAACAGGATGCTAATATCAGAAGGTTACATTTCAAACCCCACCCAGGCAGGAAGGTTCCCTAGATTCTTATCTCCAATAAACTTCTCAACAAAAGCCAGACACGAGTGGTAGTGAGGTTGAAGTGGTAGGGCACGAGCCTTGAGAATAAACAGCCTCAGAGACAGTGTCGAGTCCCAGAGTTCAACCTCTAGGACAAACCAATAAAACAAAAGCAAAAGCAAAACAAACCCCAAACCTAGCATTTTTCTCATTTCATATAGAGACACGTAATTAAGGAAATTGCTTCCTGTGTTACATACAGGTAGAAGAAAGAAGAATTCACACAATTATTCTCTTCATAAAATGATATACCAAAGCCTCAAAAAATTTCTCTTTTTCTAAATTTATAAATTAATATCATCCATTGTTGGCAACTCTGTCTACATTATTCACATTATCGTTTCATACATGAACTGTTTGAAATATCTATTAACAGAGTTCTAATTATAACTCTCTTGAAAGTATATTCTAGGCAAATAGAATGCAAGAAACATTTGTAAATTTGTCAATTAAACACGCTACTTAAAAAGAATTTTGTAGTATCCTATAGAATATGAAATTACAAACAAAACCAAAATATATATTTTAAATCTAAACTTTAATTTAGCAAGATCTATAAAGTCCTACATTAGATGAACTTTACTATTCCTCCAGGCTTAAGCTGTTGTAATCCTTCATCCTTTCCTTGGAATCTAACAGAATGAAGATTACTTACTTTTTCAAATTTTGGATGGGAATCATGAGCCATTTTGCATCTAGAAATGTTCTGTGATGAAGAGAGCATTTACAAGCACAACTGAGGATTATATATGAGTTGCATTTCAATAGGAAACAACTTCTCAAAACATAATGACAAAATTAGCCCAAACTTCTAACTGCGTATTCCTTTCTTGTTTGGGTTCTTTTATTAAGACAAAATTATACTACCTGGTCCAGGGAAGGTATCACTATGTAATTACAGTTTCTAATCTCCAGTCAGTCTGAATGCTAGAATTCTAGGCTTGTATCACATTGACCCGCCATAGCTTCTTGGTTTATTTAATCTAGATACAGACTAGCAATTCTGAACTTCTCCAGTGATATCATCCACTAGACTGCTCAGACTGTTCTTGTACTATTTTAAAAGATGTTCTAACATTTCACAGAGGATATGATCATTTTCAGATACACCTGTGGGGTTTCTGATTCATTCCTCCATGGATCCGATCCCATTCATAATGATTACTTGACTCTCTTACTATCTCTGGTCCCTATCTATGTAATATTCTTAAACTTTTTTGAAGAAACTTCAATTGAGGACTTTCTAACATTAAAAATTATCACTTGATTCTAGTCTTACTGAGGACATATTATATATTGTTTCCTAACTTTTCTACATATTCTGAGAATTGCTTCATTTTTGTATTTGTGTGTGCACATATAAGTGCCTCTGTGTTTATGTGTATGTTTGTATATATGTATGCAAAAGCCTCAAGCTCTTATTCAGCCATCTTGCTCATGACTGGTATTCCATCACTTGAGCCATTCTTCTAATACAGCTTTTGGCTGGCTAATTATAAATAGTGTCTCATAGACTATTCTGTTCAGGCTGGATACTAACCTGAGCTGAATAGCAGAGGGACAGCGCCCAGGACAAGAGTTCAAGTGTCAAGACCACCACCAACGAAAAATATATAAGTAAAGGAAAGAAAAAAATGTGATCTTATTCACCACTTCATGGCTAGTATAATCCCTGCTCTCTCAAGATGGACTTTTTTTTCCAGTTAAGTCCATGCTCTTATATCTGACTTGCATTGTAAACAGAATTATTCTTCCATTCTACTTGCTACAAATTTGCATGGTTAACAAGCGTGATTTAGAAAGAGAGTGGCATTATACTTCGTGTTCAACGTAGGAGTAATGCTTTCCCTATATCACTCTTATAAATCTACATACTGGACTTGGCTTTATTGTTTCAATGTTGTCTTATTTGCAGAGTCTTCTATAGTGTATTGAACCATTATACTTAAACACAGAACTTCTCTTTCTCCTATTCCTGTTGTTTCTCCTTCTGTTAACTTATGTACACTTGGGAAATAATGTGCAGCACATACACTCATAAAAAATGATCTGAGAACCTTCTTCCCATTTAAAATTTGCCTTAATTTACAGAGCATTTACAAAGTTTGAACTTAATATACTCATGGATAATGTTTTATAAGCAATGTAAATGGTATTTTCTCTTTACTAAGTTGTCTCTGAAACACGTGTTACCTCAGGTCCAATGGTGTCCTTATGTTATTTCGGTGAAGCCAGAAAACATTCATTATACCTCAAGCAGCACCATTGATTGTTCCTGGAAGTAACTGTTACTGCATGTGGAAACTGATCCTAGGAGAGGAATGGAACTCAGAGGATTGACAAAGTTCAAGTTAATTTATGTTTTCCTTTTTACTGTATAAGAAAAGGACAAAGATGGTGAAAAGGCAGTAGGGAAACACCAAAGCTCTCCCCAACCAAAAAGAGAGTTCCAGTTCCAATGCTTAATCTCCCCAAGAGACCGACAACAACAAAAGGCGAACACTCAGAGACAAACAGGAGATGGAAAATAACAAAAAAGAAAGAGAGGAAAAGAAGAATTTCAGAACAGAGAAGAGCAAAGACCCCTCCTCCAATATTCACTGGCCACATGGCAGCGTGCCAAGCCGTGGTCAGCAGGCGGGGTGTGGACTGCCGAGTCCCAGAGACACAGGGGGCTGGCTACAGATCACCCCCGCAGAAGCCGCCTGAGGTACCAGTTTACAGACCTGCTGATCACCACAAATAGAGAAACCTACCAGCCGGGAGTCTCCATGATCCCACCCCCACCCCTCACTCTCCATCCAAGCAGAGAGGCTCCATCCCTCCACAGCCACCCGGCACAGGAAGTGCAACAAAGGAAGGTGTCTTCAGATAGCACAGAAGCCACCTGAGGTACCAGTGTCAGACCTGCCGATTGTGACGACCCGGTTAGGGCCGCCCGGGTCCCAGAGACACAGAGGGCTGCCTGCTGATCACTCATGCAGAAGCTGCCTGAGGTACTGGTGTAAGACACGCCGATTGGGAAAACCTGGCAGGGACTGCCAGGGTCTCAGAGACACAGGGAGCTGCATGCAGATAACTCACGCAGAAGCTGCCTGAGTGTGGACACTATGGACCCGACAGCTTCGACAGAGGCAGAGACAGAAGAAAATTCCACAGAGCCACCACCACCCAGCCAAGCTCGCAACCATCCCCACTGAACTCGCCTTGCAACTGCAACTGACAACCTACACCACACAGAAACAACTAGCTCCAGGGTGAATACCCCACAGGAGACAGTGTATCCCTCAAGGGAGACCAGAGCTGGAGGGAATCCCAGACCCTGACCCAGACTCCCTACCCCAAAACCCGAACCACAGGACCCACTAATACTAGGAACAGTTCAAGAGCTCCACCGGCTCTTGGAGCACACTCTGCTGGCCAGGCTAGAGCAAAGCACCCCAGGAAGGGAGCTTAAACACCCAAGCCAGGAACAGCGACCCTGGGTCAAGACAACCAACAATAGAAGAAATTTAAACTGTGTACCCCAGACTGCATAATCTACATGGTATACACAGCAGCACAGGCCTAACTGGCGTGCCCCAGGCAGGGAGCCAAAACCAGGCCTGGCAATCCAGTGCCTGAACAACATAACCAATTCCTCCCAACTGAGCATATGCCTCAGCAGAGGGATGAAAAACAGGGAACTGCACCCCTTGGGAAGCAAACCTGTGACAACAAAAGACCTGGAGGCTCAGGACAAGAGAAGCCCAAACTCCACCAAAACCCAACCCATATACTCTAGGCTGGGATTGGGCAACACAGGCCACCAGCACCTGATAGTAGGCAGGAGCTCAGGCTGGTAAGGTGGCTCAGCAATAGAGTGATAGTCTTGGGTGCATGAGGCCCTGGATCTGATTCCTCAGCATCACATGAGCAGAAAGGGTCAGAAGTGTTGCTGTGGCTCAAATGGTAGGGTGCCAGCCTTGAGCTGAAGAGTTGAAGAGCTAAAGGACAGCACCCAAACCTAGAGTTCAAGCCCACAACCGGCCCCCCAAAAAACCAACCAACTAAACAAACAAAAACATCAGGAGCCCATAGCCGACTCCAGCATCTGGGAGAATGCATCCAGAGCATCCGATCTTGCCAAGAGCACCTGTAGGAGCAAACACGAGCAGTCTAGGTTGCTCAACCCTTCAAAATATGGGAATTGCCTGGGATCTACAGCAGAGAGCCGAGAATCCTATGTAGGACAGACCAGCAGCTGGAGGTAGGCCCCCAACAGAACCCAGATCAGGCACAGACTCTCTCTACCAATACAGAATCAGCAACCAAGCAAAGACAGACACACCAAAACAAAATTGCAGATTAGTCTCCAATAATCCCTGAACCCCCATGAGAAAATCACAGAGAAAAATTACAAGGTTTATCACTACCCAGGATAGCAAGCTATCCTCAATAGCCAGCAGCCATGCAGGGGAGAGCACCAGTGGGAGCAAAACAGGAATGGAAGACAAAAACTACATCCAAGGGTTGCTGGAGGCAATAACTCAAGAAATAAAGCGAGAAATAGAACAGAAGTTGAAAGAACACAAGAATGAGCTATCAAAAGAGATACAAGCTATCAAACAGGAGATGCATGCAAAAATAGAGGCTGCACAAACCTCAGTAAGAAGTGAGATAAATGCCAAATTAGAGGTAGTACATACCTCATTAAGAACTGAGATCAATAGTTTGAGAACCAACATCGAATCCATAAAGGAATCCATTTCCTCCATGTACAATAGAAGCCACGGTCAACAGAGTGAACGAAATGGAATATAGAGTGTCAGATACAGAAGACAGAATACACCACCTGGACCAAAAAGTGACAGATATGTAAAAATCACTCAAATGAAGCCAAAGGGAAATTCAAGAGAAAGAAGATAATACCAAGAAATTTAACCTTCATATAATTGGAGTGGACGAAGGTGAGGAATTTCAGAGCAAGGGAATGCAACACCTATTCAACAAGATAATTGGTGAAAAATTCCCCCAACTCAAAAAAGAACATCTTACCTACATAACAGAAGCATATAGAACACCCAACAAGCAAGATCCCAGGAGAAAAATTTCTAGACACATTATAGTAAAAATGATAGATCTGAATAATAAAGAAACAATCTTGCATGCAGCAAAAATGAAGAAGGAGCTATACAACAATGGGAAAAAATTAGAATCACTGCAGATCTCTCCACACAAACACTGAATGCAAGATAGGCCTGGGAAAGTACCATATGAGCCCTGAGAGCCAATAACTGCCAACCCATACTGATATACCCAGCAAAGCTAGCATTCAAAACCGATGGAGAACGGAAAATTTTTAATAGCAAAGAAAAACTAAATGAATACATAAACATTAAGCCAGCATTACAAAGAATACTAAGAGAGGGGACACAACCTGAAGAAAGCAACAAGGAACTGGGACCTGCACCCAGACAGGCATTAATCAAAGTCTGACTGAGCAAGCACAGGCAGAAGGGAAAGAAGAAAAACTCAGGAAAACAGGGAATGACAGGGACAACAATGCATCTCTTTACACTTTCTCTTAATATTAATGGGCTTAATTAGCCAATCAAAAGAAAAAGAACTGCAGACTGGATCAGAAAACATGACCCATCCATCTTTTGTCTTCAGGAGACCCAACTCTCAGCCAAACATACAAACATATTCAAAGTAAAGGGTTGGAAAAGGATCTACCAATCAAATGCCCCCAGTAAGAAAGCAGGTGTAGCTATCCTGATATATGACAAAATAAACTTTTCATTAAAATCAATACAGAAAGACAAGGACGGACACTACATATTAATACAGGGAACAATCCAAGAGTAAGTATTACCATCATCAACTTATATGCCCCAAATATTGATGCACCCAGATATGTTAAACAAACGCTCTCAAACTTACAGAATAAAATAGATCCCAATACGATAATACTAGGAGACTTTAACACAACACTCTCACCAAAGGACAGGTCTACCAACCAGAGGATTGGCAAAGAAGCTACTGAATTAAGTGTGGCCATATTTCAAATGGAATTAACTGACATCTACTGAGTATTTCACCCTAAAACAACACAGTACACATTCTTCTCAGCAGCTCATGGAACTTTCTCCAAAGTAGACCATATCATTGTTCATGCAAGGAACTTAAGCAAATACAAAGGGATCTACATAATCCCCTGTATCCTATCTGACCACAGTGGAATCAAGCTAGTTCTCAATAACAAAGCAAACTGCAGAAATTTCTCTAGTACATGGAAATTGAACAGCACCCTCCTTAGCAATGCCTGGGTAACAGAAGAGATCAGAGAAGAAATAAAACATTTCCTACAACTCAATGAAAACGAAAACACTTCACAAAGAAACTTATGGTACACAGCAAAAGCAGTCCTGAGGGACAAATTTATTGCCCTCAGTGCCCACATCAAGAGAATGGAGACAGAGCAAGTAAATAATCTCATGTTACAATTAAAACAGCTAGAAAAACAAGAAAAAATGGAACCTAAATTTAATATATAGAGCCAGATAACCAAATTAAGAGCAGAGATTAACCAATTAGAATATCAGAAAATGATAACCAAAATTAACCAAACAAAAAGCTTGTTCTTTGAAAAAATAAACAAAATTGATGGCCCATTGGCAAAATTAATTAAAAAAAGAAGAGAGGAAACCCATATTAACAGGATTAGGGATGCCACGGGAAAAAATCACAATACGTAACCAAGATATCCAAACAATCCTAACGGACTACTTTCAAAAGTTATAATCTCTAAAGGAAGAAAACCTGGCAGGAATGGATGCATTTTTAGAGAAATACAAGTTGTCCAAACTGAGCAAAGAATAAATAAGCCAATATCCTACAACAAGATACAGGAAGCTATCAAAATCTTCCAACAAAATAAGCCCAGGACCAGATGGATTCAAAGCAGAATTCTATAAGTCCTTTAAAGAAGAACTAATACCCATATTCCTCAAGCTCTTCAGAGAAACAGAGAAGGAGGGAGCTGGCCCAAACTCATCCCCAAACAAGGCAAAGACCCAACCAAAGGAGAATTACAGGCCAATTTCCTTGATGAACACAGATGCAAAGATCCTTAACAAGATTCTACCTAACAGAATCCAGAAACACATAAAAACATCATACATTATGACCAGGTAGGCTTCATCCCAGAGTTGCAGGGATGGTTTAACATACGTAAGTCAATAAATATAATCCAACACATCAACAGAGCTAAGGTAAAGAATAAGATGATTATTGCCACAGATGCAGAAAAGGCCTTTGATAAAATTCCACATTCATTCATGCTAAAAGCTTTGGAGAAAATAGGAATAGAAGAAACATTTCTTAAAACAATAAAAGCCATTCATGACAGAACAATAACCAATATTATACTTAAAGGGGAAAAGCTACAACCAATTCTCCTGAAATCAGGAAGAAGGCAAGGATGCCCACTGTCTCCACTCCTCTTCAATATAGTCCTGGAACCCTCAGCCAGGGCTATAAGGCAAGAAGAAGACATTAAAGGGATCCCCATAGGGAAAGAAGAAGTTAAACTATCCCTTTTTGCAGACGACATGATATTATACCTTCAGGATCCCAAAAACTCCATCCCCAAACTCTTAGAAATTATAAATCACTTCAGCAAAGTAGCAGGATAAAAAATAAACCCACAAAAGTCAGTTGCCTTCCTGTACACTGACAATGTATAAGAAGAGAGGGAAATAAAGGGAGCAATCCCATTAACAATAACCTCCCCCAAAATAAAATATTTAGGAATTAACCTAACCAAAGATGTAAAAGAACTATTTAATGAAAACTATAAAAAGTTAAAGAAAAAAAATTGCAGGATACATTAGGAAATGTAAAGACCTCCCATGCTGTTGGATAGGCAGACAATATAGTGAAAATGGCAATACTGCCCAAATTAATATACAAATTCAATGCAATTCCTATTAAAATCCCAATGATGTACATCTCTGAAATAAAAAAAAAAAACAGTACAGAAATTCATATGGAACCACAAAATACCTAGAATAGCCAAAACAATTCTAGGGAATAAAGACAACATGGGAGGGATGTTTATGCCGCAATTCAAACTCTACTATAGAGCCATAATAACAAAGACAGCATGGTACTGGCACCAAAACAGACACAAAGACCAACAGAATAGAATAGAAGATCCAGAAATAAATCCACACGCCTACAGTCACCTGACATTTGGCAAAGGAACCAAAGAAATACAATGGAAGAAACACAGCCTCTTCAATCATTGGTGCTGGGAAAACTGGGAGGCCAAATGCAGAAAACTAAAAGTGGACCCCAGCCTATCACCATGCACCAACATCAACTCAAAATGGAGTAAAGACCTTAACATTAAACCTGAATCTCTGAAACCTCTGCAGGACAGAGTAGGAGAGACACTTGAACTAATAGACACAGGAAGGAACTTCCTGAAAAGAATCCCAGGGACACAACAAGTTGGAGAGAGATTCGACAAATGGGACTACCTTAAAATAAAAAGCTTCTGCACAGCTAAATCTATTGCAACCAAGCTAGAAAGACAAGCAACTAAATGGGAAAAAATATTTACCAGCAATATATCAGACAGGGGTTAAAATCCAGTATATACTGGGAACTCAAGAAACTAATCCCACCCAAGCCTAACAAACCAATTACTAAATGGGCAAGGGAACTAAAAAGAGACTTCTCAGATGAAGAAATAAAAATGGCAAAGAAACACATGAGGAAATGTTCATCATCCCCGGTGGTGAAGGAAATGCAAATAAAGACAACTCTGAGATACCACCTTACTCCAGTCAGAATGTCTCACATCCACAAATCAGCCAACAACAAATGCTGGAGAGGATGTGGAGAAAGAGGAACCCTATTACACTGCTTGTGAGAATGTACACTTATAAAACCAGTTTGGAAAGCAATCTGGCTGGTCCTTAGAAAACTAAAATTGGACCTCCCTTATGACCCAGTCATACCACTTCTAGGCATCTACCCTGAACAAAGGAACCAATATACAAGGACACGTGCACCTCCATGTTCATTGCAGCACTGTTCTCAATAGCTAGGATATGGAAACAAACCAGATGCCCCACTACAGATGAATGGATCCAAAAATTGTGGTATCTAAAAACAATGAAATATTATGCAGCCGTTAGAAATGACAAAATAATGGCATTTGGAGGGAAATGGATGGAGCTAGAAGGAATCATGTTGAGCGAGGTAAGCCAAGAGCAAAGAGACAAATGGTACATGGTCTCCCTTATAAGTGAATGCTAAATCCCAAATGTTAGGTGATACAAAAAAATTAACAGGACTTAAGGAACAAAGAACTTCCACTCACCTGGTCAAACCACTACTAAATATCCCCATGCTGCTGATCACATGTATAGTGTATATGTGTACACCATTATATGTTATAGACTGTGATAGACAATTTTCTCCAGGAAGGTTAGAATGAACTTGCGACTTTAAATGAGCATCATTATTTCACAATACTGTGAAATTTGGGAAATTATGTAATCACTTAACCACAATTAAAAGAAAAAGAACCTCAGGGAAGGTAGGGATTGAAGGGATGGTAGGGGGAAACAATGGAGGGGGTAACAATACTCAATAGGAAGTGTACTCATTACCTTGCTCATGTAACTGTACCCCTCTCTAAAGTATCTTTACAATAAAAAATAAAAAAAGAAAAGAATCCGAAGGCTTGAAGGAAACTGTCCCTGACTTTTTCGAGTGTGTTTTTACTCATACATAACTTTTCTGTAAACTTCTAGTTGAGAATATTACAGAAAGAAATAATTTGCCGGGAAGTTCCGGGAAGATGGCGGAGGAGAAGTTGGAGGCTAAACAAGCTCTCACATAGAAAGCAGATTTAGAGTTCCAGTGAACAGTCCTAAGCCAGAGAATCACACCAAGTGTGCCATCACAGGACAGAGAGTTAGGCCAGAGAGGGAAAATCCAAGCAAGGAGACAGATGGGAGCACTTACGAGGAGATGCCACTGCTGCCGAAGCTATGGCAGCGGCGGCCGTACCCACCATACCTCAGAGAGAGTCTGGGAGATGGAGCCAGAAAGAACTGACAAGGAGCAGACATCTTCATCCTGTAGTTCGCAGACCAGAGATGACCCAGGAACCAAGACTCGGCATGAGTATAAGCCTAACGTCCTCACTCCTTCTCAGGGAGCAGAGGAGGGAAGGCCACCCCTCATCCCCCAGTACCGGAGATCTCCCTCTTGAATAGTGACAAAGCTCAGTGGAGCTGCTAGCTCCAACTCAGGCATTGGAAGAAAACTAGAGTTATTTAGCAGGTCACAAGAACCTAAAGTGACCTGCCAGACTCAGCTCGACCCAAGGAAAAATCACTCAGCTCAGGCGCCAGCCCCAGGAATGGCTTTCTTCACTGGGTAATCAGAGCCAGAGGCTGCCCCTCCCTTTAGCAGCCTTGACAATCAAGTGAAATTTAGTAAACTTGAGAGTGGCTCCCTGCTGGGCTCTGTGAGTTTCTCACAAACTAACCCCTGGGAAAAGCTACTGTTTGCTGAAAGGCCTCAACACCAGCCAGAAGCTAGCCTCATCACAGCATCTCCAAACTTCAGGAAAAGCCATCTCCCTCTTTTGTGACACTCAAAGCAGATCTCCCTATCATTGAACTAGCCTGGGAAGAGGATCACAAAATCCTGGGTTAAGCACAGCATTTATCCATCTGTTCAAACAAACTGACATAAGAAACCAACCAAGCGAAAGGAAATTCAAACACCACAAGCAGACCAGAAAATAAAACAAGAGGCTGGTTATGGACACAAGGGGGATACAGGATTTTTCCCACCCCTCCCAAAAAAAAATCAAAAAAATATTTTTTTTAATTTTTTGCACTTTTTATAAAAAAGTTTTTCCTACTTCATAGCAGAGCTCACACCAATACTCGTCCAACTCTTCAACTAAATTGAAAGAGAAATTTCACTACTGAACATATTTTATGAAGCCATCATAACCCTTATCCGAAAACCAGGCAGGGACTCATCAAAGAAAGAAAACTATGAACCCATTTCTTTGATGAACACTGATGCAAAACTTCTCAACAAAATTTTCGACAATTAACACAATGATCAAACAGGATTCATTTCAGGGATGTAAAGCTGGTTCTATATATGCAAATCAATTAATATTATTCATCACATCAACAGGAGCAAAGATAAGAACCACATGTTTATCTCAATAGATGCAGAAAAAGCATTCGACAAGATCCAACACCCCTTTATGATGAAGGTTCTGGAAAAATTAGGAATCCATGGAACATTCCTCAATACAATAAAGGCTGTATATGACAAACCTACAGCCAGCATTATACTCAATGGTGAAAAACTAAAGCCATTTCCTCTTAACTCAGGAACAAGACAAGGATGCCCACTCTCTCCACTTCTCTTCAATCTAGTATTAGAATGCCTAGCTACAGCAATAAGACAAGATGCAGACATAAAGGGGATCCAAACAGGGAAAGAAGAAATAAAACTCTCCCTCTTTGCAGATGACATGATCTTGTATTTAAAGAATCCCATAGACTCCACTCCCACATTACTCAAGCTGATTCAAAACTTTGGCAAAGAAGCAAGGTATAAAATTAAACCCGCCAAATCAATGACTCTTCTGCATGCCAACAATGAGAAAAGTAGGGCTGAAATTAGGAAAGCAACTCCATTTGTAATAACCGCGCAAAAATAAGATACCTAGGAATTAACATAACCAAAGAAGTGAAGGACCTCTATGATGAAAACTTTAAAAACTTGAAAAAGGAAATCAAAACAGAACTTAGAAAATGGCAAAACCTCCCATGCTCCTGGATTGGAAAGATTAACATCGTGAAAATGGCAATACTTCTCAAGGCTATCTACAAATTCAATGCGATACCTATCAAAATTCCAACCTCATTCTCCAAGGAAATAGAAGAGTGAATCCAAAAATTCATATGGAACAATAAAAGACCCAGAATAGCAAAAACGCTCATCAACAGAAAGAACACTGCTGGAGGAATATCAATACCAAATTTCAATCTCCATTATAAAGCCATAGTAATCAAAACAACTTGGTACTGGCACAAGAACAGACCTCAGGACCAATGGAAAAGAAATGAAAACCCAGACATCAACCTACAGACCTATAGTCATCTAATATTTGATAAGGAAGCTAAAAAAATGGAATGGAAGAAAGACAGCCTCTTCAGGAAGTGGTGCTGGCAAAATTGGTTAACTACTTATAGAAAATTAATGCTAGATCCTTATATATCATCCTGCATCAGAATCAACTCCAAATGGATGAAAGACCTCATAGTCAAAGCAGACACTCTGAAAGCATTACAGGATGGAATAGGAGAAAACCTAGGTCTCCTTGGCCCAGGCCCAAATTTTCTTAATAGAGACCCGGAAACACAACAAATCAAAGAAAGGTTGGACAAATGGGATTGCTTGAAGTTGCAGAGCTTCTGCATGGCAAAGGACATAGCTAGCAAGATCAGTAGAAAGCCCACAGATTGGGAGAAGATCTTCACTAGCCATAAAACGGACAAGGGTCTCATATTCAAAATATACTTGGAACTCAAAAAATTAAATCTGCCAACAACAAATCCTCAAAGAAACAACTGCCCTATAAATAATTGGGCGAAAGACTTAAAGAGAAACTTCTCTGAAGAAGAAAGATGGATGGCCAACAGACACATGAAGAAATTCTCAACCTCCTTAGCCATAAAAGTAATGCAAATCAAAACATTAAGATACCACCTCACCCCAGTTAGAATAGCAAAAATCAAGAACTCTAATAATAACATGCTGGAGTGGATGTGGCCAGATGGGAAACTTACTTCATTGTTGGTGGGAGTGTAAACTTATTCAACCACTTTGGAAAGTAATGTGGAGGTTCCTCAAAAGACTCCACATAGAGCTCCCCTATGACCCATCAATCTCACTTTTGGGCATTTACCCAAATATTTACAAACAAGACCTCACTAAAGCTACCAGCACAACTATGTTTATTGCAGCATTATTTACCATAGCTAAGATATGGAACCAACCCAGATGCCCTTCAGTCGATGAATGGATCAAGAAGATGTTCAATATATACACAATGGAATTCTATGCCTCCATCAGAAAGAATGACATTGCCCCATTTGTTAGGAAATGGAAAGACTTGGAAACAATTATATTAAGTGAAGAAAGCCAAGCCCAAAGAAACATATGTCCCATGGTTTCCCTTATTTGTAAAATCTAGTATATGTATGAGTCAAGCAGAAAAGTTCAGATAAGGTAATGTTAGGAAAATGAACCCTAAGATATGTATTTAAATGTTATTTTTTTCTTTCATGCATTTGTTTCTAATGCATTCATAAGATTATTTCTTTGTAGCTTTTTATGTCCCTCCCCCACATTATAAATCCTGCTTTCACTGTATTTAATGTAGGTATAATTTGTGGAGGGGAAAGGGGAAAAATTCGTTTAAATAAGGATACAGGTGGACCCATTGCAACACTGAGAAATACAAATTGTCACGTCGAAAACGAAGTTTACAACTTTGGTTGGAGTGGGAGGATTAGGTGGGGAGTGGGGGGAGGCTGGGAAGTGATGAGAAGGGGAAACATATCAAAGGAGGAGGCTACAATGCTTGATAAGAAATGTACTCACTATCTTCCCCATGTAATTTTAACCCCTCTGTTCATTATTTTCACAATAAAAAATAAAAAAAGAAATAATGTGCCATTTGAAGGGGAGCATAAAACAAAAGGAAATAACTTTGTTTTAAACATGTTCTAGTCTAGGGACTAGGAACGTGGCTCAGTGATCGAGCACTTGCCTTGCATGCATGAGGCCCGGGTTGGATTCTTTAGCGCCACATAAGCAAATATAAGCCAGAAATGGTGCTATTGCTCAATTGTTAGTGGGCTAGCCTTGAGTTGAAGAGCTGAGTTACAGCGCCCCGGCCCAGAATTCAGGCCCATGACTGAACCCCCCCCCCCAAATAAAAAAAACTTCTACTGCAAAGAAACAAAGCCATGGAGGTTTTAAAGTCTTATCGATGTATATTTCACCCCTGAGATGATTCCCTTGTTGCAGGTGTCAGTTATCAATTCCTTTAATTTAGTCCTGAGTTCTCCAGAGCAAGAAGCATTCCAAAGAAGCATTCAGTGATTATGATCAGGAAAAGGAGCCTCATCTCAGATCAGTACTCCTTTAAGGAGGGTTCCAATGAAATATCTGGGTTTTTTTATTTGCTTGTTTGTTAAGTTTGTGTTGGTTCTGGGGCTTGAACCCAGATGCTGGACCCTGTCCCTGAACAGTTTTCTTTCCTGCCCACCAGACCCAAATCTAGTATTCTACTTCTTGAACCAAAACTCCACTTCTGTCTTTTTTTGCTGTGTAATTACAGATAAGACTTTGACAGACTCTCTTGCCAGGGTTGGCTTTGAAGTAAGATAATAAGAAAGCCAAGTGACATCAACTGTATAGACTTCTCTTTTCAAACATGAAATATTAGGTGAAGTTTATTTTAAAGCTAATATTAGACAATTTTTTTTCTTTTTTATTGTGAGAATACCGTTCAGAAGTGTTACAATTACATTGGCAACATAACAAGTACATTTCTATTCAAGCATTGTTTCCTCCTCTTTGTTTCCCCATCCCATCACTTCCAGTACTACCCCCCTCCCCACTCCCGGTCTTCCCCCCCCCCCCAACACACCAAAGTTGTAAATTTCTTCTTTCGACGTTACGACTTGTACATCTCATTGTTGCAATGGGTCCACCTGTATCCCTAGTTAAATGATTTATTATTAGAGAATATGTCCAGCAAATAATCCATCACATTACCCAGCAAAATTAGTTCTACTGAATCATTTTGGAATTATTTGTATTGCTTGGGAGGATTATTGATCTTTTCGTTCCTTTTGGGGAAACTTAAAGTCATGTTTCACCTTTTTTATTGGTTGTGGGACTTGAACTCTGATCCTGGGTGCTGACCCTAAGCTCTTCAGTTCAACTTGAAGGTACTACCACTTTAGTTACATTACCACTTCTGGGTTTCTGGTGGTAAACTGAAGATTAGGGTCTCATGGACTTTCCAGAGCAGGCTGACTTTGAACCACAATCCTCTGGTCTCAGCCTCCTGAGTGGCTAGGATTACAGGTGCAAACAACCAGCACCTGGCTCATATTTGCATTTATGTGCACTGAATAACACTGTGTTGACAAAGAATGGAAATTTTAACCAAATGATGACATTGCAGCTTTTCAGAAAAATTGAGATAGCAATAAATATGTCCTTCATTTCCATTTTCTTACATTAATGACTCATGAGCTCTGGGACCCTTATATTAGCATCCTCTGACATCTGTATAGGTGAAGTTAGTATCAGGAAATGTTCATAGAGAAATATAGAAAGACTGTGATTTTTAGAAAGCAAAGGAGATCATCTATGAAAGAACAGCATAGAAGGAGATACATTTATCACACAGAGATTAATAACTAGCCTAAGAAATTTAGAATACTAAAGACAATGAGGAAAAGCTTAGTTGACAACAAGTTCTTCAATAACCAAAAATAGTTCTCTAGAACAGTTTCTGGTATACCTTAGTTACTATCATTTATTCTTTACATCTGCAGTTATACTTTATCTTCTGTCACAACACTTAATTAGCTTCTGCCTTTATGGTGCCATAGCTGACCAAAAGTTTCAAAATCACACATAGACTACCCTATTCTTTGTGATTAGCAGTGACGACACAAAATCCTGGAATTGTTGAATTTCCAGAATTAATCTTAACCTGACATCTAAGCACATTCCTGGCATTAATAGCTATGACTTAATGAACAAAACTTTTTTCAACACAGTATAAGTACATGAATTAGGGACTATTGTCAAGTGTCAGTATGGAAGGAGCAATTATATATTACAAGTATGGGTTCTTTATTTTGCATTTACTAACTAAATGTTTTTGTTTTGTTTTGTTTTGTTTTTGTTTTGCCAGTCCAGAGGCTTAAACTCAGGGGTAGGGAATTATTCCTCAGTTTTTTTCTTTTTTTCTTTTTTTTTTTTTTTGCTCAAAGCTAGCACTCTATCACTTGAGGCACAGCACCACTTCCAGAATTTTTCTTTTTATGTGTTTACTGAGGAATTGAACCCAGGGTTTCATGCATGATAGGCAATCACTGTACTATGAAGCCACATTCCAGGAGCCCTAAATGACTTTCTTAAGATGGCATTACATTTTTATTCAGTAAATATGTATCATAATTATGGCCAGGTGCTAGAAATGATGGTGAAAGCAATACAATACAATAAGTCCAGTGAGGCTGGATGGACAATGAAGAACTGTCATGGTCTAGCCAAGGCACAGAGGGGCTTATCTCATGGAGCTGTTTCAACAGGCTGAGCAAGACAGCACCTCACCTACTGCCCACCTCCAGAATGAGAGGGCCACCTTGGGTTCTAGCCACATGGGGATGCCGAACCCCCTCCTCTAGCACCCATTCAACCAGTTCATGTGAAAGAGGGAGAGAAAAAAGTCACAATTACAATTAAGAAGTTTGCTGGTGGCTTAGAACTCTAATCCTAACTACACAGGAGGCTGAGATACGAAGATCATGGTTCATAGCTGCCCCGGCAGGAAAGTCTATGAGACTCTTGTATCCAAAGAACTACCAGAAAACCGGAAATGGTGCTGTGGGATCAAGTGGTAGAGTGCTAGCCTTTTGCTGAGGAGCTCAGGAACAGTGCCCAGACCGAGATTTCAAGCCCCACGACTGACAACAAGTGGACTTCCTACCACCAGAAGTCTACTGAATAACAATCATTGTCTTAGGGAGCATGGTAGTGAAGTCAGGCTGAGCTTCCTGTGAAGTTGAAGTCATAAGTACGTCACCTGGCTTCTTTGTGCCTCCGTTTCCCTAAGCTGCAAAACTCCACAGAATGAAGGATCCCCTTCCATATGGGGATAGGGTAATGATGAAAGAGAGCCATGTTTTGTTTCATAATCCCACATTTGTTGCACGATTAATAGAAGGCCCCATCTGAGCCCTTTCCGGGTATCTTCTTGTCATTTGCTCACAGAACTGCAGAGAACCTTATCTGAAGGCTGCTCCCTATGTGCCTAGCCATTTTCCAGAGATCCCTCTGCATAAATCCCTTGTTTCCTAACAACTATCCTGTGAGGAAAATGAGGTCTGATGGTTGCAGCCCTACCCAGAGCTTCACCTATGGTCAATAATCGGCTGCTGTGGACTAAAAGTTGGGGATAAGCCATCTAAATTGAAGACTGAGCATGTTGCTACATGTCTACCATCCCAACTACAGATGACCAGGCCTGGAGGAGCATACCTGTCACAGATAGGAGGACCTCGATCCAGCCCAGCCAGAGCATATATTAAGTCTTTGTTTCAGAAATGTCCAAGACAGAAAGTTGGCTCCTCAGAGCCAGGGAGAGGAAACAAGCAGGGGTCATGGTGCCCCCAGAGGGGGTTCTGACCTCCGTCGGGGTGGTTTGGGGGCAGCCACTCACCTGTGCTGCTGGGAGAAGCTGCTGGAGGCTGCTCCAGGTGGGGCCTGCAGTGATGGCAGTGGTATGTGGACAAATGGGCCCAAAGTAGAGAACCAGGTCCAGGGATCAGGCTGGGGCTTTAATCGGGCTGGCAGCGCAACATTGCCTGATATTTGAAATCTCAAAACTTGGGAAAAGGGGAAAGCGGCTGGGGCACAGGCAGGCTTCTCAATTTCCTACTATACTCTGAAGTCTCCTTGAGCTTCTTCCTCACCACTCAAACACTTCACCTTCCTCAACTGCTGGTGGTGGTGTAAACTAACAGTGGGAATCCTGGTGCTACTAGGCAGCATGGAATATGGGTGTGGCCACCATTCTTGTATCCCATTGGTCAGAAAGAACCATGAAAGAATGGGGGTGTGGCTGGAATCTTGTGATGCAAGCAGCATGGGCAGAGTCAAGAAATTATCATCTCCCCAGCCCTTTTCCCAGGGAAGAATGTCAATTCAGTTGGAGACAAGAGGGTGACCAGCTTTAACCGGATGGCTGCACAGATTATTGTGCATGTCTGTTTGTTGTCAGTCCTGGACCTTGAACTCAGGATCTGGGCACAGTGTGTGAGCTACTTTTGCTCAAGCCTGGCCCTCAAAACTGGAGCCACAGCACTTCTGGCTTTGTTGTCAAAAAGTTGGAAAGGGGTCTCAAGGATTTTCCTGCCTAGGATGACATCAACCATGATCCTCCAATCACAGCCTTGTAAGTATCAAGGAGGACTGCTGAGAGCCACTGGTTCCTGCTTAATCATTGGTCTTGCTGATGTTCTTGGACAAACAGGTTAGTTCCCTATCCTTGGGTTTAAGTGGTGGGAGCTGTAGCCCACAGTTCGAATCCTGGTCCTCCCACCTCCAAATGGCAGGAGATCCAAAAAACTTACTCTTATCCATATGATTACCAGTGGAATGTGATGTGTGCCATCATTGAATGAGCAGTTCTTGAATGATTCCAGTATAAAATTATACACAATTATAGGACACTGATCTATGTTAGTTAATATTTTATTGAGCATTTAAACAATCACATTAATAAAACGGAGGCATAATGAAATAACTAAGAAGATGCCATTTTTCTGCCAGGAGTGGTTTTGGAACTCATGGTCTTGGTAACTCTGATGCACTATGTGGGAAGGGAAAGCTGGTTTCCTTGACGTCAAGAAATTCAAGTCTGTTCCTTAGGTCTGAAATAGACCCCCACCACTAGAAAACATCCTATTCATGTACAATTTACATATATTATTTATATTTGTAAGCATATATTGACTATATTTCATTCAGTGCAGTTATTTAATTTTTTGTTTTATTCATGCATTGCATTAAACATTTATTTTATTGACTATTATGTCACATAAAACATTGATTACATGCATCTGGGAAGGTAGCTTAGTGGTAGAGTGCTTGCCTTGAATGCATGAGGCACTGGGTTCGATTCCTCATAGGCAAAATGAAAAAAGGCAGAAGTGGCGCTCTGGCTCAAGTGGTAGAGTGCTAGCCTTGAGCTGAAGACCTGAGGGACAGAGCCCAGGCCCAGAATTCAGGCCCCACGATCAGACCCCCTCCCAAAAAAAGAATTTATTATATTAATTACATAGGACATATGTCTGCATATGTATTCCACTTCATACCTGACACCCAGGATTTTCACAGAAAACCAAAACATGTGTCACCATCAGCCTCTTTCCCCACAATTCATTTTTTGGCAGTGCTGGCATCTGAACTGATGGCCTACAAGCCTACAAGGCCCAATTAATGAATGGGTGAGTGTCAGCACTCCATCCTTGGGCAAATTGAGCTGACAGGCTGTTCCCAGGACCTGATATCAAGCCCCAGGCGTTAACAAAAAAATAACATTCATATGCAGTTGGCAGTACGTTAATAAAGATATATCTTTATCAAGTGTAAGATATATCTATATATTATTCAGTTATATAGATTACATTCCTACCAATTCCTGGGTTTTAATTATGCATCCATGTAATTAATATTATTGTTTTCATCCTTAATGAAATCACTGTCCTGAAATTATTGTGTTCCTGTAAGTAATAATATTCTTTTAATGCTTCATAAATATTACATAAAGTCTATCAGCCTCCTGAAATGATGCTGTCTAATTTTATAGGATCATCATTCACGATCAACTCATACAACCGTGGCATTGAAAACATTCCATTGTTATTCCTATGGATGGGGGACCATTTTCTTAATATCACCTGCCATTGGTTGGAGTCAAGACGGGGACTTGAAATCAGGGACTATGTTGCCACATGGGCCTGTGGCCTCCACAATAGTCTGGCAGCATTCCGCAATGCAAAATGAAGTACCCTTTGCAACAGTGTCATTCAGACCCATGAGGGTCACCGTGCAAAGGAAGAAAGCATAAAAAGGCCACATTTTTTCTGTGCATTGCTTTCCATGCAAGGCCTGGGGGTCTAGGATCCCAGGAGCAGCTCTAGGTCTAGTGCCTGCACCCCAACCTATGGTGATCGAAGCTGAGCAGAGTTGCTACAACCTGAGTTCAAGCCCCATATTGAGAAAAGTAAAAATTTTTTAAAAAGCTCCTTGGCTTGCAATTCGTGCCGTTTACTCTTCTATGCTTTGGACTTGAACTCAGGATGTGGGTAAATCTGCAGCAATGTGGATGAAGGGGAAGATCACCGTACTTGAAGATAAGAAAGTCAGGCATGTTCACTAGTCCTGAATTCAAGCACAAGCCCTGGAAAACATACTAATTATATACATTGTAAAGATAGGATTTATACTTACCTCTAGATGTTCAGTCCATAGATGTTTGATGTGGTTGTTCCTTGTATTTTTTGTTTTATTCATTTATTTACCATTGATTGTACTATGATGAAAACCATTCTGTTTATTTCATTGATGACATCCTATCACAGAGCGTCTAGATTTGTAGAAATGTTCTCCACCATGCCAGGATTCTCAGGATCACCCAGGATATTCAGAAAAAAGGAAAACAAGTTTCACACTTGGCTTCTTACTCCACGATCCACTTGTTGGTAGTGCTGGGATCTGAACTCAGGGCCTAGTAGGACTAATTGGCCAATAAGTCAAGGTGATCACACTATCCTGTGAGCAACTAAGGAGCTAAGCCAGTCCCAGGATCTGACATTGATCCCCAAAGTGGTCCACTATAGTCATAAATTCATAATTTAAACATACAATCTATATTGACATACATCTGTCAACAGCATATTGTGTTTAGTGAACTTCTCCTTATTTTGTATCTACATCATGGAGGTATTGTGTATTTTACTAAGTATGGTGACAGGTATAACTGTGCTGACATGGATGACGAAAGGTTCCCATGGTTATAGGGTTGTCTATGAATTCTCCTTCCTAGTTGATACTCAGGACTTTCAAAGGAGAAGAAAACGTGTGCAACAACTGGCTTCTGACATCAGGATGAATCTTTTGTCAGTGCTAGGATTTGAACTCAGGTGTGGGTAGCTCTGTTGCACTGTTGGTGAAGTTGAAGCTCACCATCCTTGAAAACTAGAATGTCAGACCTGCTCCAGGGCCTGATTTGAAGCCCAGCACTGGACAAAATTACAAGCCCACCTTTTTAAAACATAGGACCTCTCTTTACCTACAGGTGTGGTATGCATCTTGCATTCAGTGTAATTATTCTTTTTATTTTGTGTCTTATTTATTGATGTATTGTGCATTTTATTGAGTATGGTGACAGATATAACTGTGCTGACATGGATGACAACCTATTCCCATGGCTATAGAGTTGCCTATATAGCATTTTCCATCCTCAATGACACCCAGGACATGCACAGAACACGAAAACCCGTGCAACCCTAGGCTTTTCACATCAGAATGAATCTTTTGGCAGTGCTGGAATTTGAACTCAAGGCCTTGCAGGCTCAATTGGTTAATGGGTCATGGTAAGCACACCAGCCTGTGAGCCTCTAAGGAGCTAGGCCATTCCCGGGACCTGAGATTGATCCCTGGTGGGGGCCAATATAGTCATAAATTCATAATTAAACAGAGGATCTATATTTCCAAACATGGGTGGGTGGCATCTTGCGTTTGGTGTAGTCATTCTCTTTATTTTGTGTCTTATTCACTGATGTATTGTGTATGTTCTTAAGTATAGGTTGACAGATATAACTGTGGTGAACTGGATGACAACCTATTCCCATTAGAGTTGCCTATACCTTCTCCATCTAGCAGAGACCCAGAATTTGTGCAACACAGGAAAACAGGTGTAACAACTGTCTTCTCACGTCAGGGTGAATTTTTGGCAGTGTTGGGACTCAAACTCGGGGCTTAAGAGGCCCAACTTCACAGTGGGCCCACGTGATCACACCAGACTGTGAGCCAGTAAGGAAGCTGGGATGTTCCCAGGAACTGAGATCGAGCCCTAGAGAGGCCAAAATAGTCCTCAATGCATCATTGAAATATGGGATATATATTCACAGTCGTATGTGGACTGCATCATGCATTGAGTGTACTTATTGTCTTTATTTTGTAAGCTATTCATGAATGTATTTTGTATTTTCTTGCGTATATGATGACAGGTATAACTGGGCTAATATGTATAACAACTTATTCCCATGACCACAGGGTGGCTCATGCATTCGCCATCCTAGCAGGGACCCAGTACTTGCACAGGAAATGAAACAGGTGCAACGATTGGCTTCTGGCATCAAGATGAATCTTTTGGCAGGTCTGGGATCTGAACTCAGGCCTAGCAGGCACCATTGGTGAATGGTTCCACATGAGCAGATAAGCCTGTTAGCAACGAAGGAGCTACGCCTTCCCAGTACCTTCCCAGTACCTTCCCAGTACCTGAGTTTGAGCCCCCCTGGGGGGAGAGTGGTGAGCACAATAGTCACCCATCCATAAGCTGAAAGTAGTATGCAAATAAGTAGATAGAGTAGGATTGATGGTGGCCTGTGATGGAATCCAATCGGTGTGACTACTGATTCTTGGATCTTTCCTGATGCCTCCATTTCATGACTGTGATTATTATTGTCACGCTTCATCAACTCTCCTTTACAAATAACCTATACCCCATGAGTCTTGCCTATCATTTCCTACTTGCATCATGCACAAATTACTCATTCAAGGATGAGATAGATTGCATTCCATGACTCTTCCTAGGTCCAGAAATGAGTATCTCCGGATCTCCCGCCATTCCCTCTTCAAAAGGGGGCTGAATTCAAGCCTCATGCCTGGAAAAGATACTCCTTATATATATTTTAACGATGGGATTTATACTTCCATACAGATGTTCAGTCCATATTGTGTTTGGTGTGGTTATTCATTTTATTTCTTGTTTTATTCATTTATTTACCATTTATTTTATTGACTCTGATGACATCTATACCATTTATTACATTGTTTACATCCTATCACATAAAATACAGATTTTAGATATGTTCTCTATCATGTCTGGCAGTGTGAGGATCTGAACTCGTTGTCTAGCAGGCCCAATTCATGAATGGGTGAGTTTCAGCATGGCAGCCTCTAGACAATGAAGCTGTCAGGTGTTTGCCCAGCACTGAGATCAACCCCAAGGTTTGGCCAAAACAGCAATACATGGATAGGCAGACGGTGGTATACAAATAAATATATATTGGTAAAGAGTGCCAGAGCCGTCTATCTATGATTGAATGACAACTACTACGTTCCTACCAATTCTTAGGTATTTATTATCCCACCATTGAAGGAATATTATCCTTTTCCTGCTTAATAACATTAAGGCCAATCAGCATTCTAGGATTATTGAATCCAATTTTAGACAAGACCGATGCATGAACTCCTCTTTTAATCAGTATTCCTATGCATAGGAATGAGTCTCTTGTGATCTCCTGCCATTGGTATCAGGACTGGGATTTGAACCCAGGGCATATGTTGACAGGTTGGCCTATGGCTTCACTGATAGCCCACCAGCCATCAGCAAGGGTAGGTCAGGTCCACCTTGCAGCCATGTCATTCTGACCCAGGATGGTTACCGTCCAAAGAAAAAATTCATAAATCCCCAGCACTCTACAGCTTGCCACTTTTTGTGCTTCCAGGTTTTTTTTCTACCTGCAAGAACTCTGGGCCTAGGATCTCAGGGTCGGCTATGGGAGATCCAAGCTGAGGCAGAGTTTAAATGAACTGAGTTCAAGCCCCATGGTTGTAAAAAAAAAAAAAAGAATAAAGAAAAAACATTATTTAAGTAAATTAAAAAAAATAAAGCTCCCTGGTTTGGAATTTCTGCCAGATTTCTTTCCTAGCCTGGGATTTGAACTCAGGGTCTTGGTAAACTTGTAGCAATGTGAGGGAAGAGTTGCTACAGGTTGAGGTCAAAACCAACCAAAAATGAAAAACTAAGTCACTGACCTCGGCAGGCGGAGGTAGTTGTGGAGATGGGAGGCAAGGGATGGTAGGCGGAAAAAAAAGGAGCAGTCAACAATGCTCAATTGGAAACGTACTCATTACCTTGCTCCTGTAACTATAACCCCTCTGTAAAACATTTTTGCAATAAAAAAGTACAAAAAAGAGAAACAATATAGTTCTCAGAGAAGCACTTTAGAGGTAAGGAAAGTATGTCTGAATAGCTGTACAAAATTCTACACTGCTTTTTTAAAAATGTTCAGTATGGAACTGAGTAAACATGATTGCTTCCATTAAAAAAAGTAAGTCACTATTGAAACTGGGGCCAGTATTTCTGCCATTGCTAGGATTTGAACTCACCATCCAGGTAACTCTTACACCATGGGTGAAGGCGAAGCTCACTGTCTTTGAGGAAAAGAAATTCAGGCTAGGGTTCCCAGGGCCTGAATGAAGGCCCTGCAATTGAAAAGATATTTCTATACATGTGTAATATTTGATATACACTTATGTATGTTAATTTCATATTATGATTTTATTATTGATTTTGTATTTTATTTTTCTTTGATTCATTAATTGATTATTGTATTTAGCATATTATTCACATAATATTTATTACATTTTGCACAGCTATAATAAAATTCTATACAACAATTTAGGACATTGACTCATTTTTCATTAATATTTTATTAAGTGTTGAAACATAATACATAATTAAATGGATGCATTGGTCACAGTTTTCACATGTTTAGAGACTCTACCAAGTATGAGCTTTGTCCAATCTTTGGACTTCTTCCTATTGGGATTTCTTTAGATGATTTATAGTTAGAAACCTTTTCCTGAGGATAGGCAAGTGAGAGGTAAAACTGAAAGGATGGAGCTAGAAATGTGGCTTAGTGGTAATTAGCTCGCTTAGCATGCATGTATGCCAGGGTTTGAATCCTCAGTGCCACATACTCAGAAAAAGGTAGAAACTGTGGAGTGGCTCAAGTGGCTAGCCTTGAGATAAAGGAACTCAGAGACAGTACCTAGGCCCTAAGACCAAGCCCCAGGACTGTCCAAAACCATAGACCAGATGCCAGTGTCTTACACATGGAACTCTAGCTTCTCAGGAGGCTGAGAGGTGAAGATCACAGTTCAAAGACAGCTTAGCCAAGGAAAGCCTGTTAGACTCCTATCTCCAGTGAACCACCCAAAGATCCCATGTGGTGCTACTACTCAAGTGGTAGAGTGTTCAGCTTGACCTGAGGGGCTAAGGGACAGTGCCCAGGCTTGAGTTCAAGACACACTATTGGGAAAAAAGTGAGGGTTAATCCAGGTACTTTTCCTATTTGCTAATTATGAGATCATTCTTTGGAAAATGAACACTGATGTATACCAGAATTGGAGTCAGAGCTTAAGGTTCAAGTGTAACACATCCATATGTCCAGCCTCTCAGAGTCTAGCATTGTAATCTTGTGTCCAACAGGGTTCTGAAAGGTCCAATGTTGAAAGGCTTAATATGGTCCCCAAGCCCATTGTGATAGCAGATGACTTGTACTGTCAAGGTCATTACAGCTCTGAGTCAGGCAGAGCACCAGTAGTTCAGGCCTGTCACCCTAGCTCAGGAGACTGAGGTTTGAGGATCACAAGGTGAAGCCAGCCAGGGCAGGAAACTCTATGAAACTCTGACTTCCACTTCTGAAAGGTCAGATGTTCAAGAGCTTCCTTTGTTTCCCTTGGTGATGAGAAGTACTTGCACTCTAAATGTTCTTAGAATTCTTGAGCTATAGAAGCAGGAAAGAAATATTGACCCACCTTGGGTTCACATGAAATTCTCAGGCTCCAAACCCTAGCCCCGTTAGCAGAAAGAACTCCAGTGTAACACTGTAATTGAAGGACAGAAAACAGTTTCAAAACCAGGCTAGGTTGAGAGACCAGGCCTACAGTATTGGGAGGCAGAATGTACACATTCAACAGATAAGTGAGCAGTAAAACCACTTCATATATTCCAGGAAATGCCAGCAATGGGAGGAAACCTAAAACACTTGTTAGAGTTACACCAGGGTCAGGCTTTTCTCAGCCTCTTCAAACAATGACTAATTAACATTCTTCCCACAAGTGAAGGGAGAATCAGGCTATCTTAGGTTACCAATAGAGCCAGTTTAGTCTGGGAGAGGGGAGGAACAGAGTAGAAAAACCCTGCTCTCTGGTCTTAGGGAGTGGGTTTTTGACTATCCATCTGTGAGATTTGAAGGCCCTCCTTCTACCTCTGCCAGTCCTTTCTCCTTCCTTCATTCTCCACATAATTACTTCAAATCCCCAGACCAACTAGAGTAAGGGTGGTTTCTCTTCTTTCTCCAAGCATCTGAGTTAGAACCTGGCTCTGCCCAATTGGCTCTAGTTCCCTTGGCCGCCTGAGAAGTGGGAAAGAGAGAGACTTCTTGCTCTCTGGTTGTGTGAAGGCAATGCTGGTGTCCTGTCACACTGCAGAAGGCCTAATGACTGGGAATTGTTCCCTTCTTTCCTTCTGAAATCCAAGACTAGATTCATCTATCATCTTCCTATCTATCTATCTATCTATCTATCTATCTATCTATCTATCTATCTATCTATCTATCTATCTATCTATCTATCTATCTATCTATCTATATTTCTATCTATCCTATGTCTGTCTATCTATCTACCTACCTACCATTCTACCTAGGTATCTCTTTGCCAGTTCTTGGGTTGAACTCAAGGCCTGGGCACAGTCTGTAGCACTCTACTACTTGAGTCACAGCCCCAATTGTGGCTTGTTCTGTGTATGTGCTACCGAGGAATCATACCCAGGGCTTCTTGCATGCTAGGCAAGCACTCTTTCAGTAATCCACATTCCCAGCTCCCTCATCTTTTCCTTAATGGTAGTTTTTTAGGAAAGTATGTTGCCATTTTACCTCCCCAAGTTTAATTTTCTGAATACTGGATACTTCTATGAAAACTGGTCTTCTTTTCCCCTGCCAAGTTTGTTATGGTTCCTGCATTGGCCTCATAACAAAATGTAAATAAAGGCTCCTGAGAGCGTCAGTGTATCATATAAGGACACAGGCCTGGAACCCTGGAAGAGTAAAACCATGTGCCTGAAATGAAGAGAATGATGCAGTATATGAAAGGAGCATATCTGAAATATAAATCAGTAAATAAATGGAGAAGCACTGCATAAGGTCTGTTTGCATTCAGGGAGGTAATATACAGACATAAGTAGGTAGGGCACTGATACATAAAATTGGCCTTCTCTTTTTGAAAATTTTTTGTGGACTTCCCAGGGCTTAACCTCAGGGCCCAATGCATTCCTCAGCTGTTTTTCCCAAAGCTGAGGCTTTATCACTGCCACAGCTCCACTTTCAGCCATCTGGTCATTAATTGGACATAAGCGCCTCCCAGGCTTTCCTGCCTGGTTTGGCTTGTGTCTCCTTCTCGGCTTTCTCTCTCAAAGCTGGAACTCTGGCCTCTGGACCACTGTTCCACTTCTGGTTTTCTGGTTGTTTCTTGGAGATAAGAGTTTCACATAATTCTTGCTCAGGCTGAATTTGAACGGTGATCTCCCAAACAGGATTCAAGCAGCTTTCCTCAGGGATACACCAAGGAGTCTGTCCACACAAACCCTTAGGCTAAATCTCAAGAGGCACTAGAGAAAAAGAGATACATGAAGATGCTTCTAGTGGGTTCTAGATACTTAAGGTTGTAGACACACAACACTCATAATTACTAGATATTTTATAGACAAAAGGAGTAATGCAGACAGTATGAGGATCGCTCCAGCTTTTGGTCTTATCATCTTGAGACAGCAAATTCACTGCAGCTCAATGCTAAGTGACAGAATTGACATGTCCTGTGGACATTTGCTCCCAAATCCTGTGACACTCATTTGTCACTTTTGGCTTCAAACATGTGACCCAGAGGAGAAGATGAGGAGAGAAAATCTTTCCCAGGTAAAGCAGTTCTAAAGAACATTGGGTAGTTAATTTATAAATTCAAACCATTGGAATGGCCCTGCTAAGAAGTCAGATTGTCCAGATTAAAAATGAAGAAGAAAAGAAAGAAGGTGCCAGTGGCTTCTCACTGTAATCCCAGCTCCTCAGAGGGTGAGATGTAGAGAATCTGAATTTGATTCCAGCCAGATTAAGAAAGTCCATGACACTTATTTCTAAGAGATCACAGAAAAACCCAGAAGTGGGGATGTGACTCAAGAGTAATGCATTACCCTTGAGCAAAATGAGCTCAGGGACAAGTTCTAGGCTCATAGCTCCACCACAAGACTTGCCCCCTCAAAAAGAGCCTGTACTTCCATGTCTTTGGGTATGTATGGATGTATTCCTATAGGTAAAACTCCAGAGTAGCTATGATGAATGGCACCAAACTAGGTAATGTATATTCAATAAAATGATTTCACAACAGAGACTGTTTTCATGATAGTGCATGTTCCGGGGCTCCCCTCACCGTTCCCAGTTTAACCTGAGGGTTTCTCTGCATCCCAGGCCTGCTGGAAGAAGTGTCTCTCATTGTCTGGACAGGCAAACAAAAGGCCTCAGTCCTGTACAACTGTGTAGCAAACAACTCCGTCCGGGTCAGATAGTGAGGATGAGTGTGGGTGGGCTCTGAAGTTCAGTAGAAATAGGTCTCTTTGTACCCTAAACTATTTCCCCAGTGCTCTGGTTTGACAGGAAGCCTTCATATGTGCCACCTTCTGTGACAGGCCACGTCCTGTGCACTTATCCTGGTTTTGTGAGACTATATTCCAGTGTTCAGATACAGTGCTCAGTATAATTCAAGAGTCCTTCTGGAGGACAAGTAGGGCATTGAACCTAATGAAAGATTTCATTGCCTATGATGATGGGCCTATGATTCCTCTCCTAGGTTTCAGGAAGCTTTGGAAATCCAAGCACATATCAGGTATCACAAAGCTTCCTGTCATCTAGGGCTGGTGAACCTCATCAGGTTTTGAAACATTTGACCTCTCCTAGTTGGGCCCTGGGTGTCTAGGTTTTGGGGTTGAACACAGGGCCTGGGTGCTGACCATGAGCTCAGTGCAGAAGCCTGGTGCTTTACCATTTTGTGTAACAGCATCACTTCTTGTCTGTGTATATGTGAGTGTGTGTGTGTGTGTGTGTGTGTGTGTGCACGCACAAGTGGGAGAGGGCACATAGGCACATACACGATTCTTGGTGGTTGAACTCAGGACCTGAGCACTGTACCTAGTTTCTCTTTTTTAGGTATAGTCCTCTCCTACTTGAGCCACAGAGCCACTTCAGGCCTTTTTTTATGGTTGTGGTCCTGAGAAATCAAACCCACGTTTCATATTTGCAAAGCACTCTAACATTCCCAGCCCTCTACTTCAAGTTTGTTTGTTTCTGTCTTTTTTATTGTTGTAGAAGATGATGTCTGGGTCTGGGTGCTGTCCTTGAGCTCTTCAGCTCAAGTCTTGTGCTCTACCACTTGAGCCAAATGCCACTTCAGCTTTTCTGGTGGTCCATTGGAGCTAAGTGTCTCAAGGACTTTCCTGCTCATGCTGGCTTGAACCATGATCCTCAGATCTCATCCTCCTGTATAGCGTGGATGACAGACATGAGTGACAAGCACCTAGCTTCCACTTCAGGTTTCTTAGTAGTGAATTGGAGATAATAGGCTCATGAGACCTTTTGTGTATGGGATAGTTTGGAACCTAGGTCCTCAGATCTCAGCTTCCTGAGAAAGCAGGATGAGAGACCTCCGCTATAGACCCCTAGAACTATTGCCTCTCCATGTAATTAATATTATTGTTTTCATCCTTAATGAATTATTAATTAAATCAACCACAGTTCCGAAACTACTGCATCCATGTAATAAATACTATTCTTTGAATATGTCAAACATATTCATTAAAATCCATTTGCCTCCTGAAATCACTCTATTTATATAGTAGTATTTAGAAACAACTTATTCAACCTTGCCATTCATAATCTTCCGTCGGTATTCCTATGAATAGGAAGGAGATTCTTAGGGTTTCCCACCTTTGGAAGGGGTCACGACCGGGCTTCAAACATAGGACCTATGTTGCCATGTTGGCCTATGGCTTCCTTGGTAGTCCGCCAGCCTTCAGCAATGCCAGGTTACCAACATTTTTCAGCAGTGTTATTCAGACATGATGGATACCTTGCAAGCAAACAAATGTAAAACCGGCAGCCATTTGCAAGTTGCCAGTTTTTTTTGTTCTATGTCGCATTAATTATTGATTTTCTTGTTAGACTTTGGGGCCCAGGAACCCAGGTTCGGCTGTGGGTCCAGTGGCTACACCCCAGCCTAGAGTAATCAAAGCTGAGGCAGAATTGCCACAACATGAGTTCAAGCCCTGTGCTTGACAAAATAAAAATACCTACAAACATACATCCATACATCCATACATCCATACATCTATCCATCCATCCATGCATCCATCCATCCATCCATCCATCCATACATACATACATACATACATACATTAAAAATATTTTAAAAATTATGAGGCTCCTTGGCTTGGAATTCACACCATTTTTTCTGCCAGGCCTGGGAATTGAACTCAGTGTCTGGGTAAATCTGCAGCACTGTGAGGGATGGGGAAGATCACCCTTCTGGAAGACAAGAAATTCAGGCTTGTTCCTAGGGCCTGAATTCAAGTCCTAGCACTCGAAAAATTAATATTCGTATATATTTTAAATACAAGATTTATATTTACCTACATATATTTACTGCATATTGCGGTTAGTGTATTAATTTTATTTTGTGTTTTAATTATTTCTTATGTACTTTAGTGAGTATGACTACACTTATAACATTTTTTTGCATCCTATTACATAAGACATAGATGTGCCTATGTATTCTACATCATTCCTGAGTCCCAGAAATTTCACAGATAAGGAAAACAAGTGGGACAATTGGCTCTCCGCCAGGATTAAGTTTTTGGCAGTTTTGTGACTTAAACTCAGTCCCTAGCAGGCCCACTTCATGAATGGGTAAATGTTAGCACACCAGTCTGATGCAAGAGAAGTTGGCGGGCAAATTTGAGGACCTGAGATCAAGCCCTAGGAATGGCCAATATAAAAACAGATAGATGTTTAGATTGCAGTGTGTGTGTGTGTATGTGTATGTGTATTTACAAATGTGTATGCATCTATAAATGTATACAGAGAGAGACAGATAGACATTTATGCAGACTCTAATGTATAACCCTATATAAAGGATGATCCCTTTATCTTATTTCTATATATTATATTACTACCAATTATTTAGTATAAAATTATGCCTCCATTAATCAATTATAGAAGAAGACTTATAAAGTATTAATCAATGACCTATATTTATTGAATACAATCTTAAACTGTAATGACTAGCTAATTAGTAATTCAGTTAATACATTTCAAACATTCTATTAGTGTTCCTATATATAGGAATAAGTTTCCTAGGATCTTCAGCCATGTGTAGGTGGCAGTCCCAGGATTGAAATCCCAGGATTGAACTCAGAGCCTAGGTGTCTAGGTTGGGCTCAGGCTTCACTGAGAGCCCTAAGCCTTCATCAATGCAAGCTCACATACAATTATCAAGCTAAGTCATTGAGGCCCAGGAGGGTCACAGTGCTAAGGAAACAAAGGTAAAACTGTTATGTAAAACTTCCTGATTTTTCCTCCTACATTTTTGTTTGCTTGTTGTATTTTTGCCAGCGCTGAGAGTTGAACTCGGGTCTTAGAATCCCTGGATTATCTGTGGGTGTAAATGTTGCACCCCAGCCTAGGGTAATCATGGTTTAAGACACAATAAAATGCTTCCTTGAGCAAAAGGAGCTCAGTGAAAATGTCTAGGCTCACAGTTCAAGTCTCAGTACGTGCCACAAAAAAAGAGCCAGTAACTCCATATGTCTGTGTATGTATGCCTGTATTTATATCAGTGAACATCACAGTCTCTATGAAGAAATGTAGCCAGCTAGGAAATTTGCTTTGAATAGAATGATTTCATAGTACAGCGAGTGCTTTCAAGACAGTGCATGTTCTGGGGCTCCCCTTATTGTTCCCAGTGTAGCCTGAGGGGTTCTCCATACCCCAGCTGCTGAAGGAAGTCTGCTTCATTGTTGGAACAGGCAGACAAAAAGCCTGACTCCTGTACTGCTGTGTAACAAACAATTCATCCAGGCCAATTATTGAGGATGTGTACGGACAGGCTCTGAAGGTCAGGAGAAAAAGGCCTCTTTATACCCCAAGCTATCTCTCTCCCCAGTGCTCTGTTTTTTTTGTTTTTGATTTTGTTTTTTGGTCGGTAATGGGGCTTGAACTCTGGGCTTGGGCACTGTCCCTGCACTCTTCAGCTCAAGGCGAGCGCTCTACCACTGGAGCTGCAGAGCCACTTTTGGTTTTCTAGTGGTTTATTGGAGATAGGAGTCTCATAGTCTTTCCTGCCCAAACTGGTTTTGAACCGTGATCCTCAGATCTCAGCCTCCTGAGTAGCTAGGATTAGAAGCGTGAGCCACCAGCGCCAACCCCAGTGCTCTGATTTGACAAGAAGCCTTCATTTGTGCAACTTCAATGGCAGGCCAAGTTCCTGCACTCATCCTATCATTGTAAGATTGTGTTTCAGTGTTAAACCAAACTGCTAAAATTAATTCAAGAGTCCTTCTGGCAGATAATTAGGGATCTGAACCTAATGAAATGATTCATTATTGGCAATGGTGCCTCCGTGTGTGTGTGTGTGTGTGTGTGTGTGTGTGTGTGTGTGTGTGTGTGTGTGTGTGTGTGTGTGCTTGAACTCAGGACCTAACCACTGTACCTGAGTTTCTCCTGTCCAAGGACAGCACTCTACCACTTGATTAACACAGCCACTTCAGCCTTTTTTTTCTAGGGATGTGGATCAAACCCAGGGTTTCACACATGTAAAGCAGTTTACCCCTAAGAAACAATCGCAGCTCTCCACTACAAGTTTCTTTTTTTTTCTTGTAAGTTGGAGGAGTTCAAATCTGGGCCTGGGTGTTGTCTCTGAGCTCTTCAGCTCATGTCTAGTGCACTGCAACTTGAGCTACAGCATCTCTTTAGGTTTTCTGATGGTTTATTGGATATAACCATCTCAAGGAATTTCCTCCCCAGGCTGGCTTTTGTCCGTGATCTGGGATAATTTTTTTTAACTCCATAATTTAGTGACTTTAATTTCGAGAGCAGAAATTAACAAACTTTTTGAAAATGTCATTAGAATATTTTAAAATCACTTTCAAAAGTATTTTTAAAAGGTACTTTAAATGTCCTTGGATAGAGATGTGCTCATTTCCAGATACAAACATCTCTCTGGCATCATTACATCAAGACTAAAGGAGCATCAGAGCCACGCAACCACCAAGGGGAAAAGGTACCAAGATCCTCAGCTTCCTGAGCAGGCAGGATGATAGATCTCAGCTAAAGAGACCTAAGCCGTGACACTTTGCTGCAAGGGGGTACTTGGCTCCACATAGTAGAACGTTAGCCATGAACCCAAGAAGAAAGCCAACACCTAGGCTCTGAGTTCAAGGTTCATGATATAGAAAATTAAACCAAAACAATTGTCTATAGGAGACAAGGCAATAGAGCTCAGTATATACATAAATTTGGCCCTGCTTTGGGGACATATCTGAGCCTCGACTTTCTCATCTGCACAATCATCTTACTTATGTAGATCTTATAAGGACCAGATGAAAGAATACAACTCGTGAAGGACTCAGCACATAGTACCCTGTGAATGACTCAGCACACAATACCCCATGAACGACCCAGTACCCCGTGAAGGACTCAACACCCAACACCCCAGGACGGACTCATAACATGGCTGTATCCCACAAACTGTCATTAGAATTAGGGTACTTATCACCATTCTTTCAGATACAGATCACAAACTGCACAAGTATTCACATCTAACAGTTTAGAGGGGTCTTTTTTTGTGGGGAGGGCCATCAGCCTAGGAGATTTCACTCATAGGTTGGAGGTACTGTCCTAAGACCTTTTCCTCAAGGCTAGAGCTCTACCACTTTGAGGCACAGCTCAGAGTCTAGCAGATTTCCTGGCAGGGCTGAGTTTTCAACCCACCAGAGTCTGATCTCACCCTCTGAGCAGCTAGGGGTGAGCCAGCAGTGTCTGGTTCCATGATGCTGGGTTGCAGCTGTTGACCTCTGTATAAGTCAATTTAGATGACAGCCATCAGCTTCAGACTACCAGCTTGATCTTTGAGGAGGTATTTGAAATCATGGCCTTCTATTCTTGCAGTTAGAACATTCTAACTTGTTTCTGGTGCCAGTCCTGGGCCTTGAATATGGGCCTGGACACAGTCCCTAAGCTTTCATGCTCAAAGCACTACTTCTGGCTTTTTCTGTGCATATGATAGTGTGGAATCGAACCCAGGGCTTCATACATACTAGGCGAGCACTCTACTACTGAGCCCCAGGAATGACAAGTGTAGAAATATATATAGATATAGATATAGATAGATAGATAGATAGATTGTTACATACATATATATAAGCATATATGTATGTATGTATATATGTATGTATGTATGTATGTATATATGTATGTATAAAACAAGACAGAGATGTCTGTATATTATTTAATTATATATATGATATTACTACCAATTATTGATAAATTATCCCTTAATTTATTTAAGTATTATGGTTGAATACATAACAAAGTATTAATTGTAAATTAGTCAATGTACTATAATTATTGTGTATAATTTTATCATGTAATCATACACTACTAATGTAATTGTTACTTTACAACATTCCATTCATATGGATGTATATTGGAATACTTTTCTTAGGATCTCCCGCCGTTGATAGGTGGCAGTCCTGGGATTCGCACGCTGGGCCTAGGTTGCTGGTTTTGGCTACGGCTTCCCTGATAACCCACCAAAGTTCAACAGTGCAAGGTCATGTACACTTTACGGCCCCTGATATTTAGACCCAGGATGGTTGTAAAGGAAAAAGCAATGTAAAACTGCTTTCTGGAACTTCCCAGTTTTATCCTTCTCCTTTTTTTCCCGGCACTATATTTTTTCTTTTTTTTCTGTTTGGGGCCAGAACTCTGGGTCTGGGTGCTGTTCCCCAACTCTTCAGCTCAAGGCTATTGCTCTATCACTTGAGCCATAACACTGCTTCCTGCTTTTTTCTGCTTATGTGGTGCTGAGGAATCGAAACCAGGGTCTTATGCATGCAAGGCAAGCAATCTATAACTGAGCCACCTTCCCAGCACTTCTCCATTTTTTTTGCCAGTCCCAAGATTTGAACTTGGGTCCTAGGATCTCAGGAAGGACTGTGGGTCCAGATGCTGCACCCCAGCCCAGGATGATCAAAGCTGAGGCAGAGTTGCCCGAGCTGAGCTCAAGCCCTAATCCTGGCCAAAAGAAATTAAGGCCCTTGTTGGAATTTTGATCATTTTTCTGGCAGGCCTGTGATTTGAATTCAGAGTCTAGGTAAATCTGTGGCACTGTGGGGGAAGAGGAAGCTCACCATCATTGAAGACAAGAATTTCAGCCCAGTTTCCAGTGCCCAAATTCAAGCTCCAGCACTGATAAAAATAATATTCATATATGAGATATATTTACATACATGGGGTTACTCCATATGACATTTATTACCCTTATGTTTTATTTTAGTTTATTACATATATACCATTTATTATATTTATTACATATCATCACATGGATATATTTGCATGTGGATTATACATCATACTAAGACCCAGGACTTTCACAGAGAAGGAAAAAAAGTATGTGTCAAAATTTGCTTCTTACTCCACATATAATATTTTGGCCATGTTGGTATTTGAACTCACAGCCCATAATGCCGAACTTGTGAACGGGTCAGTTGTAGAACAAAAGCCTTTGGCAAACTGAGCTACCAGCCAGTTCTGAGACCCTGGGAACAAGCCATAATTGTGACTTATATATATAGATATAGATGTAGATGTAGGTATAGATATAGATGGTTAGATAACTGGTTAGATAGATGTGTAGTTTGCAATATATATAAGAGAGAGACAATAAGAGGATATTAAATTATATATATTGTGAATTATTATTAAATTATGCCTCCACTTAATGAAGTATCATGGTTGAATATTTATTAAAGCATTAATGTAAAAGTAGTCAGTATTCTTTAATTGGGATAATCATACTACGGTGCTAGAATGGAAGACATAATCCACTACTTTTTTATATATCCATATGAATGGAATGTTGTAAAGTAACAATTACATTAGTAGTGTATGATTACATTATAAAATTTTACACAATAATTATAGTACAATGACTAATTTGCAATTAATACTTTGTTATGTATTCAACCATAATACTTAAAGTAAGGGATAATTTATCAACAATTGTTAGTAATGTATATATAATTAAATAATATACATGAACTAACTACAAATTTAATTGTTATTTTTATAACATTCCATTAAGCATTCACATGAATAGGAAAGCTTTTCTCAAGATCTCCCTCCATGTGTAGGTGGGAGTCCTGGCATTTGAACTCCAGGTCTGGGTAGTTTACGTCGAAATGCAAACCATTAGAATGACACTGTGAAGATTTCATTTTGTCACAATGAAAAAAAAGAACAAGAAGAAAAGAAAGCCAGGTGTCAAAGGTTCCTGCCTGTAATCCTAGTTCTTCAGGAGTCTGAGCGGTAGAGAATGCCCGTTTGAATTCAGCCAGGACAGGAAAGTCTACAGCACTCTAACTTCTGAGGGATCACAGGAATAAAAGATCGCCATGAATGGGGTTGTGAATAAAGGGCAGAGGGCTACCTTTGAGCAAAATGAGCTCAGAGACAGTGCTTAGGCTCCTAATACAACCCCCGGACCTGCCAAAAAATAAACACACACACAAGTAACTCCATGTCTCCCCTTGTATGTATGCATGCATTTCTATCTGTGAATGTCCAGAGTCCCTATGATGAAAGGCACACAGCTAGGAAATTTGCTTTAAATAGAATGATTTCATAGCACAGAGAGTGTTTACAAGACAGTGCATGTTCCGGGACTCTCCTCACTGTTTCCAGAGTAGCCTGAGGTTTTCTCCACACCCCAGGCTGCTGGAGAAAATCTGCTTCATTGTTGGAACAGGCAGACAAAAAGCCTCACTCCTGTACAGCTGTGTAACAAACAACTCCATCCAGGACAATTAATGAGGAGGAGTGTGGGCAGGCTCTGAAGGCTAGGAGAAAAATTCCTCTTTGTACCCCAAGCTATCACTCTCCCCAGTATTTCGTTTTGACAGAAAGCCTTCATTTGTGCCACCTCCCGTGGCAGGCCAAGTTCCCTGTACTTATCGTGTGTTTGTTATACTATGTTCCAGTGTTGAAATAACCTACTACAATTAATTCAACGGTCCTTCTGACAGAAAATAAGGGAGCTGAACCTAATACAATGATTCATTATTGGCAACAGTGCCTTCCTAGATTTCTGCAAGCTTGCTAAATCCAACCATATGTCTAATATCACAATGCTTCCAAGCTCATCAGGTTTTGAAACCTTTGACCTCTCCTAAATGGGCCCTGGGTGGCTGGGTTTTGGGGTTGAACACGGGGCCTGGGTGCTGACCATGAGCTCAGAATTTTACCATTTGGTATCACAGCTTCAATTCTGGTATCTGTGTGTGTGTGTGTGTGTGTGTGTGTGTGTGTGTGTGTGTGTGTGTGTGTGTGTGTGTGTGTGTGTGTGTGTGTGTGTGTGTGCATGTGTGTGTGTGCAAACACTTGTCCTGGAGCTTGAACTCAGGACCTGAACACTGTACCTGAGTTACTCCTGTGCAAGGATAGCACTCTACCAATTGAGCCACACAGCTACTTCAAGCTTTTTTCTAGTGATGTTTTACTAAGGAATCAAACCCAAGGATTCATACCTGTAAAGCACTCTACCCCTAAGACACATCCCAGAACTGCACTTCAAGTTTCTTTCTTTCTTTTCTTGAAAGTTGGAGGAATTGAAGTCTAGGCCTGGGAGCTATCCTTGAGCTCTTCATTTAAAGCCAAGCAGCCTATCACTTGAGCTACAGCACACCTGCAGGATTTTGGTAGTTCACTGAAGAGAAGCCTCTCAAGGAATTTCCTCCCAGCCTGGCTTTGGACTGTGATCCTCAGCTCTCAGGCTCTTGAGTGGCTAGGATGACAGGTGCAAGTCACCAGCGTCCAGCTTCCACTTCAAATTTCTAAGTGGTGAATAGGAGACAATAGACTTATGGGACCTTTTGTGTCTGGGAGAGTTTGGAATGGAGATCATCATATCTAAGCTTCCTGAGTAGGAAGGATGACAAACCTCAGCTACAGATACCTAGACTGTAACACTCTGTTGCAAGGAGGTTCTTGGCTCCACGTGGTAAGGTGCTAGCCATGAGCCCAACAGGGAATGGTCAGTGGCTAGGCCCTGAGTTCTAGGTTAATGACTGAGAAAAATAAACCAAAACAATTATCTGATGGAGACAACTCACTAGAGTTCGGTACATACATAATTTTGGCCCTGACATGGGGACATATCTGAGCCTCAAGTTTCTCATCTACACAATCATCTTACTTGTGGAGCTCTTATACGAAACAGATGAAAAAATGCACCCTGTGAAGGACTCAGCCCACAGCACCTCCTGAAGGACTCATCACATAGCTCTATCCCACACACTGTCATTAGAATTAGGGTGTTTTCATCAGTATTATCATTCTTTGAGAAACACATCCCAAGCCACACAAAGTTCACATCTAATGATTTAGAGGGGTGGCTTTTTGGGGGGGAGGTGGAGTCAGACACAGGGATTGCACTGGAAGGTTAGGGGTACTGTCCTAAGATAGTTAGCTCAAGGTTAGAGCTCTATCACTTTGAGCCACAGCTCAGAGTTTTGCAGACCTCCTGCCAGGGTGGGTTTTAAACCCACCAGTGTCAGATCTTAGCCTCCAAGTATATTGGATGACAGGGGTGAGCAAGCCAGCAGCATCTGGTTCTGTGGAGCTGGGTTGCAGCAGTTTACCTCTGACTAATTCAGGTTAGATGGCAGCTGTCAGCACCAGACTCAAGGCTTGCTCTGTGATGAGGTATTTGCAGTGCTATCCTTATGTAGTTGCAGTCAGAACATTCCATATTTTATTGGTACCATTCCTGTGTCTTGAATAAGAGACTAGACACAGTCCCTCAGCTTTCATGCTCAAAGCTAGTGCTCGGCTACTTGAGCAACAGTACAACTTCTGGATTTCTGTGTGCACATGGTAGTGAGGAATCCAGGGCTTTGTACATACTAGGCGAGCATTCTACAACTGAGCCCTAGGAGTGACAAGTGTATAAACAGATAAATGTGTAGATTCGTAGATAGACAGACAGACAGACAGACAGACAGACAGACAGACAGACAGATAGATGGATAGATAGATAGATAGATAGATAGATAGATAGATAGATAGATAGATAGATGTAGATGCATAAAACAAGAAAGAGATGTCTGTATACTATGAAATTGCATATACAATATTACTCACCATTATTGGCAATTAAATTATTCCTTCCTTTTCAAAGTATCATGATTGAATACATAATAAAGTACTAATTGAAAATTGTTGTGTATAATTTTATAATATAATCATGCACTACTAATTTAATTGTTACATTTATAGCATTCCATTTGTATGGATTTATACCAATTATTAGTTATTAAATTATGCCTCCATGTAATACTTAGAAAAGCGTTAATTAAAAATTAGTCAATATCCTTCCATTAGGGGAATCATAGCATGGATCTAGAATGGAAGATATTAATCCAATAATTTTTGTGTGGCATGAATTAGAATAGAATAGAATCATGAATTAACTGAAAATTTATTTATTACTTGTATAACATTCCATTATCATTCACATGAATAGGAATGAGTCTGTTAGAATCTCCTTCCATTTGTGGGTGGCAGTCCTAGCATTCGAACTCCAGGCCTGGGTAGTTTACTTCGGATGCAAACCATTGGATTGACACCGTGAAGATTTCAGATTGTTACAATTACAAAAAAGAACAATAAGGAGAAACGAAACCCAGGAGCCAGGGGCTTTTGCCTGTAATACTAGCTCCTCAGGAGGCTGAGATGTAGAGAATGCCAATTTGAATTCAGCCAGGGCAGGAAAGCCCGCCACACTCTAATTTCTAAGAGATCACAGGAAAGGAAAACATGAATGGGGCTGTGGCTTAAGGGCAGAGTACTACACATGAGCAAAAGGAGCTCAGGGACAGGGCCTAAGCTCATAGTACAAACCCAGAACTGCCCCCTCCCCCCTAAAAGGAGGCAATAATTCCATGTTTCTGTGTATGGATGATGATGGATGGATGATGGATATTCAGCAGGTTGCCCATGCCCAGCCCCCCAACCTGGGCAAGCATGGAAAAGCCCTCAGAGAGTACTAAGTCTGAGCCAGCAGCTTGAACAAAGCATCCTTCTCTGCCATTTAATAACTGAAGTCTTATGTTCTGGCTGAGGTGTCCCATCGGGATACATAGCACACAGTCACTGCCTCCAAGGAGACCACAGTTCCTACATTGTAGGAGTTTTCGAAGGTTCTGGCTCCAAATTCTCTATCCCTCTGCAGGATGTGAGCCTAGACCTCTGGGGCCTGGTGGCTATCACTAATTAATCATTCCTCATTGCTAAGTCATAGGCTCATCCCAAATCTTGGCAAAAATATGAAATAGTAAGCTATTTCTATACCAAAAGAGGTATGCCAATAAATCCCACTCTCATAGAAGTGGGATTTGGGCTGCGAATATGGCTTAGTGGTAGCGTGCTTACCTAGTATGCACTAAGTCCTGGGTTCAATTCCTCAGTACCACAGAAAGAGAAAAAGCCAAAAGTGGCACTGTGGCTTAATTGATAGAGTGCTAGCCTTGAGTAAATAAGCTCAGGAACCTGCACAGAACCTGAGTTCAAGCCCCAAGACTGTCAAAAAAATGAGCCTGGTGAGACATATTTTTTCTGGGACTCAGAGGAGGGCCGAGGATATAGGTAAGCAGTAGGGTAGAGGGCAGGTGCTGGTGGCTCACCCCTGTAAGCTACTCAGGAGGCTGAGATCTGAGAATCCCCATTGCAAGCAGGAAAGTCTATATGAGACACTATTCTCCAATTAAAAACCCAAAAAGCCAGAAGTAGAACTGTGGTTCAAGTAGTAGAAGGCTAGACTTGATCATAAAAGCTCAGGGATAGGATAGCATCCAGGCCATGAATTCAAACCCCAGGAATGGTACACACACACACACACACACACACACACACACACACACACACACACACACACACACACACACACACACACACACACACACACTCACACACACCATGATAGAGCATTTGCCAGTCAGCCTGCACAAGTTCCATTTCTAGCAACTCAATATTTAAAAAGAGGAAGAAGGGAAGGAAACACTTGCTCCAGGAGGTGATATAACCAGGGCCAAATACCACAGGACTTCTAAGATGTGGACAGAGAGCCTCAGGCAGAAGTACAGCATGGGCAAAGGTCCTGAGGAATGCTGTAGAGCAGGTGTTATGGGTAGAATGAAGGTTCTGTTACTACAGAAAAGTCTGGCAGGACGTTCAATGCTGGGTCAATGTTTGTACTTGCGTCACAGGGCAGAGGGTGGGGTCCCAGAATTAGGCCCAGGGGGAAGATCAACTTGACTTTTCACCATGGACCCCAGCCATTTCCTGTGGCTAGAAGCCTATTTTTTAGAGCTCCTGACCCTTAGACCTCCTTTGCATGGAGGAGTCAGGGAAAACGCAGGGAAGGACCCTTGCTTAAGAAAAGGTTCTAGCCCAATGCCAGCAATAGCTCAACCCCTGTAAATCCTAGCTACTTAGGAAACTGAAATCAGAGATCATGGGTCAAGCCAGCTCAGGGGAGGAAAGCTAGTGAAACTCTTCTTCCTGATTAACTACCAAGAGCCAGAGTGGAGCTGTGGGTCAAGTGGCAGAGTGCTAACTTTGAGGGAAAAAGTTAAGAGACCAGAGCCCAGACTCTGAGTTAAAGCCCCAGTACTGGCACGAAAAAATAAAGAAAAGCTTTCAGGAGCTCCTAGTACAGTGTGGTGAAAGGCCAGATCAGCCGGGCACTGGTGACTTACGCCTGTCTTCCTAGCTCCTCAGGAGGCTGAGATGTGAGGATTGCGGTTCCAAGCCAGCCCAGGGAAGAAAGTCTTGGAGACTCTGACCTCCAAGGAACCTCCAGAAAACCAGAAGGGCTCTGTAGCTCAAGTGGTAAGCTGAAGAGCTGGGGGACAGCGTCCAGGCCCAGAGTTCAAGCCCATGACCAACCCTTGGTCTGCTTGGACCTCGCTCTGTGGCTCTAGGCAGAGTACTTTCCAGTGGGCCCCTGAGGGTCTCCCAATGTCTAGGTGTCGTACAAGTCTTGGGAGCAGTCTGTTTGGAGGCCATTGCCTACAGAGCTGGCCACACTACCAGAGAAGGGTAGAGTCTTGGGGCATGGAGAACATCAGAATGGCATGTCATGGGTGCAATGTGGATCTGAGCAGTAGTAAATCCATGTCTCAGACCATGGTTCTGGGCCAGGAGGGGCAAGAGCTGCAACATGTCACACCAGGTAATGCCTGCTCTTGGCCTAGGGTGGAACAGATCTGCTCTGGCATCAGCACACAGGGTGAGCAAGAGTCAGCTTAGCCATGGTCACTTCCCTCAATTGAACTCTAGAGGATTATGGCAAGGGGCCGCATGTCCCCCATCTGGCCACCAGGGAGCAGGAGTCTCCCTCTATAGGCATTGTCCCTGCGAGTTGTGTTTACTCTTGCTTCACTGGGGCCACCATCATGCTTCAAAGCCACCCTGGACAGGAAAGTCCTTGAGACTCTTACCTACAATTAACCATCAAAAAGCAAGTGGGGCTGTGGCTCAAGTGGCAGAGCACTAGCCTTGAGCAAGAAAACTCAGGAATAGAGCCTAGGCCCTGAATTCACACACACACACACAAACACACACACACACACACACGCACGCACGCACGCACGCACGCACGCACACACACACACACACACACACACACCACATGCATGCAAAATAAGAGATTTTGACACTGCTATCTTTGGATATTCTCTACCTTTTCACAACTAAGCCTGATGGCTGTTGGCCATCAGGTGTTTGATGCATCCAACACCATCTGGCATCTTTAATTTTGGGGAACAGGATGGCTAGAAGGTCAGTCTTCCCCATCCCAGCTCCTTGATTGGGTCATGGTCTATCCAGGCCCTTTTTGGCTCCTTTTACAGACTTGCCAAGATGCCTTCAAAAGGCATCACATGCTGGGCACTGGTGGCTCATATCTGTCATCTGAGATACTCAGGAAGCTGAGATCTGGAGGATCATGGTGCCAAGACTGCCTGGGCAGGAAAGTATGTGAGACTCTTATCCTCAATGAATCATCAGAAAACAAGAAGAGTCCCTGTGGCTCAAGTGATAGAGTGCCAGCCTTGAGAAAAAGACCTCAGGGACAGCACTCAGGGACAACAACAACAAGGAGAGGCATTGCATGTTGGCTTTGGGATTGGCATGGGCCAAATATAATTGGAATTTTCAACTGCTCCAAGACAAAGCAGTACCTCCTTTAGTACCATGCTTCTCCATCTTTTCTCACACTCTGGCCTTGGCCCTACTTTGGGTCAGCATGGATTTGGCTTGATGGGAGGGCTCCAAGGAGGAAGATCCCAGAGCAATTGCCCCAGCTCCTTCCCCTGCTCACCCTGCTGCTTTTGTCCTTTGCCATAGACCTTCTTCCTGGAATCTATGCATGAGGTCATTACCGACACCATTGTGGCGGGGCAGTCAGAGGTGGAAGTTGGTCTGGGACTAGGAGCTGCTACCCTGTGTGTGGGCTAAGGACAAATCTGATCTTTATTTCATCCTGAGTTTGAAGTGATAGGGAGACAGTGTAGACTCCACATTGAATCAGGTAATATTGGAGTCTAGAAGACCACTTGTGTGGGGTAGGCTGTGGGGCTCAGGGCACTATTCTTCTTGGTACTCCTCTCTCAGGACTCCCTCTCCCTCTCTCATCCCTAAATGGTAGAAGAGAAACTTCAACTAAGGAGGTCAAAGAGACAGGGGAGTATTTCTCTGTGAACCATACTTGTGCTTCATATTAATCCTAGCCTCTCCTTCCTATTTATCTGAGGAATGGCCATATGGGTTTGGGAGGGGGGAGAATCATCCTAGCTGAGAATGTGGCTCAGTGGTAGAGTGGTCGCCTAGCATGCCTGACACCCTGGGTTCAATTCCACACAGAAAAAGCTGAAAGGGGAGGTGGGGCTCAATGGGTAGAGTGCCAGCTTTGATAAAAAAAAAAGAGCTCAGGGAAAGTAGCTAGGCCCTGAGTTCAAGCCCCAGGACTGGGAGAACAAATCTTTGTTGTAGGCTTTTCTTCCCCTTGAAAACAATTTATTGTTTGGGATAAGCATAACATGGGTCTCTTCCCTGGCCACCAATGGGCCATTAGATGTCCCTTGAATTGGGGCTGCTTCCCGGCAGCCTCTGCCCTACCTGACCTGAAGTATACCCTTCCCATCTCACAGCAGATGGAGGCCTGAGAGAAGGCCACCTGGCCACCCACTTCTGGTGGCTGCCTTGGCTTTTGAGAGTCAGTATTTCTCATAGCGAGTCATCATCCACATCAGTCTACGGAAGAATAGGAGGGAGTGCTCCTTGCCCAAGTCCATGAGCTCTAGGCTGCTCTGGGTGTGGGTCATCTGCTGTAGAACGTGCTCTGTGGGGGAGTCATCTACGAGGTAGTGAACCCCGACCACTACTCTGGCAGTGTCCAAGTTGTCTTAAAGTTGCAATTCTTCAAAACCTTTGTGCTCCTCACTCATTTCACCCACCCTGGAGCCTGAGGCATCTGGAGCAGTGGGGGGGAGGGCTCAGCCTGTGCTGGCATCTGGAGCCCACTGTCCACTCCTTCCCCTGCGAGGAGTAACAGCAGCTCCTGCAGCTCTTTCTTCTTCTCCATCTTCTCCTGTGTGAGCCGGCACACACGCTTGGCTTTCTCTTGACACAGCTCATCCAGGACGAACATTTGCTCCTTACATGCCACAAGGGACTCCTTGACATTTGTGGATGTGTGCTGCCAACAACTTGCTGCATTGATTGTGGAGCTCATCCGCGGGACTATGGATGTCCACTTCATCATACAAGTCGTGGACGAGGCAGATTTTCTTCTCGGACACCCACGTGTCCCAATTCCCATCCCCAAGCCGGCTGTGGTGGCAGCTCACGGGGCGGGGGTGCCTGTGCCTCCAGCTCTGTCAGACACTGAGCTGCAGGATTGGCCATGCAACTGCACTGGGGTCACTGCTACTGCAGCAGGAGTTTCCTCCTGTGGATCTCAGCCTCTGAGAGCACTTGCAGAGCCACAGCCTTGTAGGTCTGGGGCATGTCTCCATCCTCTGCGATGCTCACTTTGTGGAGGAGTCACCTCCTCAACTATTGCTTCTCCAGGGCCCACAACTTCCCCTCCCCAGTGAAAGCCAGGCTCAGCTGGGCCTGCAGGTGCTCCTCCTGTGGTCTGGTCACTTCTAGGAACTTGGGAGTATCCTGCCACTTTGGGGGCACCACGTGCTTCCCCCAGTTGGTCGGGCCTGCACTTGCTTCAGCTGCTCTAGCAGCTGGCTCTGCCTCTGCAAGTGCTGCTGCAGGGCCTCCTTCTTGGAGTTCAGCTGCTCATTGGAGGCAATGTGTTGCTCACAGGTGGCTCTGAGCTCCAGAATGCTGGTGAGCTCCTCCTTCTAATAGCTCACCTTGTGGAGAGCATCCCTCAGCAGGGCCTGCTCTATCTATGGGTCACACACACATGCGCATCGTGGGGTCTCGGGGATCTACTGCCAATCCTTGGCCTTCTCATCCAGTCTCCATATTTGCTCCCGCTGCTCCACATTCTGGAGCCCGAGCCTCTGGTTTTCCTGGACCTGGATGTGAAGTTGTTCCTCCAGGTTTTTCAACTCCATCTGCATGCAGTAGGCCTGGGCCTGCAACTGCCACTCGGCCTGAGATGGTCCTGTGGAGGGCCGAGGCTCTGCCTGCATCCTTCTCAGTTGCTCCAGCTCATTCTCTAAGGCTAGCACCTGCCTCGCCCTTTGCTCCTTCTCCTCTGACAGTTGGTTCAACTGCTTGGTCAGCCACTGAGCCTCCTCCTTCCATGTGGACCTCTCAATGCTCAGGCTCTCCATCAAGGTGTCTCTTTCCAGAATTGCTGAAGTCACCATCCAGCTCAGGTTTTCCAGTAGTCTCTTTACCTCACGCCCCACCAGCACTTGTTGAAACTTGCAGATTCTGTTTTTCCTGTTGCTCTTCTTTGTCCAGATCGCTTCCAGCTTCTCCTGCAACTCTGTGTTCAATTGCTCCAGGTCATTGAAGCTTCTGGTCTTTTCCTTGAGTTGAAATGTCACATCATTCAGCTGTATGAAGAACATTTCTGTCTCCTTCTGTGCAGCAGCGACTGCTATCTCCAGCTCCAACACTTTACACCCTGTGGCCTGCAGGTGGCTGGTGAGAGCTTCTTGCTCCATTTCTCTGTCGTTGGCCTCCTGCTTCACTAGCCCAGTGCAAATTGTAAATTGCTTTCTGCTAAAACCAACCTCTGTATGGGTGGCTTTTGGATGTCTAGCTCTGTTTTTGGTACTTCGTGCACCTGGGCTATCTTGTCCCTCTGTTTCTCCCGTCGATCCAGCAGGTCAGTCTTTTCCAGCTTCAGTGGTTGGATCTTGGCACAGCATACCTGGTTTCTTCTTTTGCTGTGGTCCAGGGCAGGCACCATCTAAAGATCCTTGGTGCTATAGGGACCCTTGACACTCTGGACCCTGGTGACTATGACTGTGTCCAAAGGCAAGGGAGTCCCGCAGTCAGCATCACCTTTGGCTGGACCCTCTGGTGAATCACCTTCCCTACTGGTGTTTGTCTTGAAGACCCCCCCTTTTTTCGTGTTCTTTGTTTTCTTGAATGTTGCAGGTCTGATGGGAGAATTCTTCTGCCGGTATTCTGGTTTCTTGCCCACAGCTCTCATGGATTCTTGTTTCAGACATCTGAGCTCTGGTATGGGAAAGATGGGCTGACCACGTTCCTAGGCTCTGGGAAATCCTCTATTCTCCCACTCACTGACTAGGACGTCAATTTCGACTCTGCTCCAAAGTGGACTAGAGTTCTTGCTCACCACTCAGTAACCTCTACCTTCCTCAACTGCTAGTGGTGGTGTCAACCAACAGAGGGAATCCTGGTGCTGGACAGCATGGAATGTGGGCGTGGCCACAATTGTTGTATCCCCTTGCTCAGAAAGAACCATGAAAGCATGGGGGTGTGGTGCGAATCTTGTGATGCAGGCAAAATGGATGGAGTCAAGATGACAGCAGCTCCCCCAGCCCTTTTCCCAGGGAACTCTGTCCAATTCAGTTGAGGACAAGAGGGTGATCTGGGGACAAGAGGATGGCTGCAGAGATTGTTGTGTATGTCTGTTTGTTGCCAGTCCCAGATCTTGAACTCAGGATCTGTGCAGTCTGTGAACTGCTTTTGATCAAGGCTAGCCCTCTACCACTGGAGCCACATGGCTCTACTTCTGGCTTTGTTGGCACTGAAGTTGGACAGGGGTCTCAAGGACTTTCTTGCCTAAAGTGACTTTGAACATGATCCTCCTATCACAGCCTTGTAAGCATCAATGAGGACTGCTGAGAGCCAATGGTGCCTGCCTAATCATTGGTATTTCTGTTCTTGGACAGACCAGTGAGTTCCCTATCCTTGGGATTAAGTGGTGGGAGCTGGAGCCCACAGTTGGAATCCTGGTCCTGCCACATGCAAATGGAAAGACATCCTTAGAAACTCATTCCTATCTATATGAATACCAGTGGAATGTGATGTATGTTATGATTGAATGGACAGTCCTTAAATAATTCTAGGATAAAATTATACACAACTATATTAGAGAACACTGATCGATTTTAATCAATACTTTATGAAGCATTTAAACAATCACATTCATTAACTGGAGGCATAATGAAATACCTAAGAATTGGGTGTCACATGGTATAAAGGTGCCATTTTTTCTGCCGGGACTGGGATCGGAACTCATGGTCTGGGTAACTCTGTTGCAATGTTTGGAAAGGGGAAGCTAGCCTTCTTGAAGTCAAGAAATTCATGTCTGTTCCTTAGGTCTGAAATCGATCCTCAGCACTACAATACATCCTATTTGTGTACATTTTAAATATATAATTTATATTTACATTCATAGGTTGATTCCATATTGCGTTCAATGTAGTTATTCATTTTATTTTTTGTTTGATTCATGTATTTGTGGGGCACATGGGCAAAAAAAGATGGCGGTGAGAGGAAGTTGAGAGGTCACAGCCAGAGTTGTTTACCTTAAAATCTGATTGGATAAAGCTTAGGTGCATGATAGGATGTGACCTTTTCAGTGATTGGTTGGTTCCTTTCCTTCCCCTTCCATGCCACGCAGTTTTTCCCTTTAAAAGATGCTTTCTGTGTGGTAATGAATGAGTTCTTGCTTGACTTGACTCCCCGCTTTGTCTGAATGTCTCCAGGGCTAAGGGGAGGGGGAACCAGCGAGCAAGTTCACTTCTATTTCCTCGGACCCCATCCGTCTTTCTTAGGGCGGACAAAGATCCGACATATATTGACTATTTAATTGACTAATACGGCACATAGAACATAGATTACATTGATTAAATAGGATATAGGTCTGCATATGTATTCCACTTATACCTGACACCTCGGAGTTTCACAGAAAAGGAAAACGTGTCACCATCAGTTTCTTACTCCATGATTCATTGTTTGGGCGTGCTGGCATCTGAACTGATGGCCTACAGGGACAAAATCATGAAAGGGTGTGTGTCAGCATGCCATCCTGGGGCAAATTGAGCTGATAGGCAGTTCCTAAGATCTGAGATCGAGAACAAGGGGTTGACAAAACACGTACAGATTGACATGCAGATTGTAGTATGCTAATAAATATATATCTTTATGGAGTACCAGAGATGTCTATCCATTGTTCATTTCTATAGACTACATTCCTACAAATTCTTGGGTATTTATTATGTCTCCAGGTAATTTATGTTATCATTTTCATCTTTAATTAACTATTAAGTAAATCAGTGTCCTGAAATTATTGTGTCATTGTGAGAAATAATATTCTTTTAATTCTTCATATGATATTAAATAAAATCAACCAACCGGCTGAAATCACGATGTCTAATTGTATACAAGTATCATTCATGAGCATCTCATTCAACTGTGACATTGATAACATTCCATGGTTATTCCTGTGGATAGGAACGAGCCTCTTAGGATTTCCCACCATCCGGAAGTGGCATGACTGGTATTCGAAATGTAGGCCCCTGTTGCTGGGTGGTACTATGGCTTCTCCAATGGCCTGCAATTAAAAAATCATATTTAGCTCCCTAGTTTGCAATTCATGCCATTTTTTCTGCCAGGCCTGGGATTTGAACTCAAGGTCTGGGCAAATATGCAACACCGTGAGGGAAGGGAATCTGACCATGCTTGAAGACAAGAAAGGCAGGCCTGTTCCCTAGGCCTGAATTCAAGCCTCAGCCTGGAAAACATACTCCTTATATCCATTTTAAAGATAAGATTTGTACTTCCATACAGATATTCCATATTTTGTTGGGTGTGGTTATTCATTTTATTTCTTGTTTTATTCATTTATTTACCATTTATTTTATTGACTCTGATGACCCCTCTTACATTTATTACATTGTTTACATCTTATTTCACAGCACCCAGATTTGTCTATATGTTCTCCATCATGCCTGACACAGAGGAATTTCCCAGAAAAGGAAAACATGTGTCATACTTGGCTTCTTACTCCAAGATTAAATTTTTGGCAGTGCTGGGATATGATCTCAGGGATTAGCAAGCCCAATTCATGAATGGATGAGTGTGACCACGGCAGCCTCTAATCAATGAAGCTGTCAGGTGGTTCCCAGGTGCTGAGAACCAGTCCCAGGTTTGGCCAAAACAGTGATACATGGACAGGCAGAGGGTGGTATACAAATAAATATGTATTGGTAAAGAGCACCAGAGCCATCTATCTATGATTGAAGGACACTTATTATGTTCCTACCAACTCTTAGGCATTTATTAGACCACCATTTAAGGAATATTATTCTTTCCATGAATAATAATCTATTAATTAAGATCAATCAGTGTCCTAGGATTATTGCTTCCAATTTTAGACTAGACCAAAGCATGAACTACCCTCAATTGGTATTCCTATGCATAAGAATGAGTCTTTTGTGGTCTCCTGCCATTGGTAGGTGTCAGGACCGGGATTTGAACCCAGGGCCAATGTTGACAGGTTGGCCTATGGATTCCCTGATAGCACACCAGCATTCAGATATGGCAGGTCAGGTTCACTTTGCAGCCATGTCATTCAGACCCAGGATGGTCACCTTGCAAATAAAAAAATGTAAAACACCCAGGCCTCTGCAGCTTGACACTTTTTATGCTATGTTACTTATTTTTCTTCTTGCAAGCCCTCTGGACCTAGGATCCCTGGATTTTCTATGGGTCCAAGGGTGTACCCCACCCTAGAGCAATTGAAGCTGAGGCAGAGTTGCCACTACCTGAGCTCAAGCCCCATGTCGGCAAAATAAAGAATAATAAAAAAATGATTTAAATTAAAAAAGAAACAAAGCTCCCTGGTTTGGAATTTCTACCAGTTTTCTTTCCTAGCCTGGTATTTGAACTCAGGGTCTTGGTAAATATGTAGCAATATGAGGGAAAGTGCAGAGTTGCCACAACTTGAGTTCAAACCCCATACAAATCCAATAATAAAAATTAAGTCACTGAGCTCAGCAGGGGGAGTATTTGTGAAATGGGAGGGAAGGGATGGTAGGGGGAAAACAAAGGAGGAGGCAACAATGCTCAATAGGAAATGTACTCATTACCATGCTCATTTAACTGTAACCTGTCTGTACAACATTTTTACAACAAAAAAATGAAGAAAAGTAGTGCTCAAAAGAAACATTTTGGGGGTAAGAGAAAGATGTCTGAATAGATGTACAAAATGTTAAACTGCTTTTTTCAAAAATGTTCAGTATGTCACTGAATAAACATAACTGCTTCCATTAAAAAATTTGTCACTATCTTGGAACTTGAGCCAGTATTTCCATCACTGCTGGGATTTTATCTCACCATCCAGGTAACTCTTTTGCACCATGGGTGAAGACAAAGCTTACTGTTCTTGAGGAAAAGAAATTCAGGCTAGAGTTACAAGGGTCTTAATGAAGGCTCTGCAATGGAAAAAAATATTTCTATATATGGGTAATATATGACATATATTTTCATATGTATGTGTATTACATATTATGATTTTTATTATTGATTTTTGTAATTATTTTATTTTTTACTTGATTCATTTATTTATTGTATATATTGTATTTAGTATTATTACACACATAATATTTAGTACATTTTGTACATCCATTATAAATTTATACACAATAATTTAAGACATTGATTCTTTTTTCATTAATATTTTGTTGTGTTGAAACATGATACATAATTAAATGGAAGCATTTGTAACAGTCTTCACATGTTTAGAGTCTCTCCCAAGTATGAGCTTTGTGTTCTTTATCTTTGGAACCTTCAAAAAGGAATTTCTTTAGATGATTTTTACTCAGAAGTCTTTACTTGGGGATAGGCAAGTTGAGGGATAAAATTGTAAGTGTGGGGCTAGAAATGTGGCTTAGTGGTAGAGAGCTGGCTCAGGATGCATGAATGCTAGGGTTTGAATCCTCAGTGCCACATAATCAGAGTGGCTCAAGTAGCACAGCCTTAGGCTTGAGAAAAAGGAGCTCAGAAACAGTACCCAGGGCCTAAGATCAAACGTCTGGACTTTCAAAAACAATAGGCCAGATGCCTGTGGCTCACAACTGGAACCATAACTTCTCAGGAGGCTGAGATCTGAAGACCACAGTTCAAAGACAGCCTAGGCAAGGAAAACCTGTTAGGCTCTTATCTCCAATGAACCACAAAAAGACCACATCTGGTGTTGTGGGACAAGTGGTAGAGAGTTCGCCTTGAGCTGGAGGGCTCAGGGACAGTGCCCAGCCTTGAGTTTGAGACACAGAAGTGGAAAAAAGTGAGGGTTAAGCGAAGTACTTTTGTTATTTGCTAGTTAGGATAATATTCTCTGGAAAATGAATGCTCATGTACACCAGAATTGGAGTCAGAGCTCAAGGTTCAAGTGTAGCCCATCTATATACATAGCCTCTCAGACTCTAGCATTATAACCTTGTGTCCTACTTGGTTCTGAAAGGTTCATTGTTGAAAGGCTTAATATGCTGCCCAAGCCCTTTGTGATAAGCAGTTGACTTGTAATGCCAATGTAATTATATTTCTGAATCTAGCAGAGCACCAGTAGCTAACGCCTGTCACCCTAGCTCAGGATGCTCAAGTCTGAGGATCACAGGGTGAAGCCAGTCAAGTTAGGAAAGTCTGAACCTCTGAATTCCACTTCTGAAAGGTCAGATGTTCAAGAGCTTCCTGTGTTTCCATTGGTGATGAGACGTTACCCGTACGCTAAAGGTTCTTAGACTTCTTGAGCTATAGAAGCAGGAAAGAAATATTATTAACCCATCCTTGGTTCAAATGAAGTTCTCAGCATCCAAGTACTAGTCCTGTTTGCAGGAAGTACTCCAATGTAACAATATTTGAATGCAGAAAACAGTTGCAAAAGCCAGGCTAGGTGAAGAGAAAAAGGCATGCAGGGTTAGGAGGCAGAATGTACACACTCAACATTCCAGGCATGGCCAGCAATGAGGGGAAACATGAAATTGAAATATTTGTCAGAGTCACACAAGGGTCAGGCTTTTCTCAGCCTCTTCAAACAATGCCAGTCCATCTCCTTCCTTCATTCTCCACTTCATTAATGCAAATCCTCCATCTAAGGAGAGGCAAGGCCTTTTCTCTTCTGTCTCCAAGCACCTCAGTTAGAACTTGGCTCTGCCCTCTTGAATCTGGGGCCTTTGGCTACCTAAGAAGTTGAAAGAGACAGTCTTCCTGATCTCTGTTTGTGTGAAGGCCATGTTGGTGTCCTGGCACACTGCAGAAGGCCTAATGATTGGAAAGTCTTCCTTACTTTCCTCCTGACATCCAAGTCCAGATTCATCTATCATATTTCTATCTATCTATCTATCTATCTATCTATCTATCTATCTATCTATCTATCTATCTATCTATCTATCTATCTATCTATCTATCTATCTATCTATCTATCTATCTATCTACTTACCTACCTACCTACCTAAGTAGCTATTTCTTTGCCAGTTGTTGGGTTGAATGCAAGGCCTGGCACTGTCTCTAGCACACTACCACTTGAGCCACAACACCAATTCTGGTTTTTTTCTTGAATGTGCTACTGAGGAATTGAACCCAGGGCTTCTTGCATGCTAGGCAAGCATTCTCCCACAAATCCACATTCCCAGCCCCTTCTTCTTTTTCTTAATGTTAGTTTTTACATAAGTATGCTACCATTTTACGTCTCCAAGTTTAATTTTCAGAATACCGGTTACTTCTAAGAAAACTGATCTTCTCTTCCCCTGCCTGGTTTGTGATTCTTCCTGCGTAGGCCTCAAAAAAATGTAAATAAAGGTTGTTGAGGGTGACCTGCTTTAAGTGGATGGCTGCACAAATTGTTGGGTATGTCTGTTTGTTGCCAATGCTGGACCTTGAACTCAGGATCTGGGCACAGTCCGTGAGCTGTTACTACTTAAGGATAGCCCTCTAACACCGGAGCCATATGGCTATACTTCTGGCTTTGTTGGTCCTGAAGTTGGACAGGGCTCTCAAGGACTTTCCTCCCTAGGGTGACTTCAACCATGATCCTCCTATCACAGCCTTTTAAGTATCAAAGAGGATTGCTGAGAGCCACTGCTGCCTGCCTAATCATTGGTCTTGCTGATGTTCTTGGACAGACAAGTGAGTTCCCAATCCTCGGTTTGAAGTGGTGGGAGCTGAAGCCCACAGTTCGAATCCTGGTCCTGGCACCTCCAAATGGCAGGAGATCCTAAGAAACTCATTCCTATACATATGAAAACCAAATGAATTTGATGTATGTCTTGATTGAATGGGCAGTTCATGAATGATTCTAGGATAAAATTATCCACAATTATATTATAGTACACTGATGTATTTTAATTAAAACTTTATGAAGCAATTAAACAATCACATTCACTAACTTGAGACATAATACCTAAGAATTGGGCATCACATAATAAAGAGATGCCATTTTTTCTGCCAGGATATTTTTTAGTTAATTGTTGTATTGCGTTTTCTGAATGTAGTTTGGTATATGAAAGTAGGATATATTAAAGCTGACCAGAAAATCAATTATTCAGTTTTTATCAGAAATGTTTATAGCGAAATTTAGAGATAAATCCAAACTATATATATTTGAAGACAATGCTTGGTTAGTTCTCTTCTCAAATTCCCCATTCCCTTCATGAGAATAATACACATTGTAAGGTAATGCTTAGAATGTTTTGGTGAAGCAGGTTGACTTTATACCAGTGAGTTACTCTATCTGCATTTGTTTACTTTATATCCAGAAAAGCTAAACTCTTACTTTATCGTTTTCCTTAGGCTTTATACTCAGATTTAATCTCTGATGGGTGACAAATAAAGATATAAACATTTTTTAACAGTGGCCAGATTTAGGCTGAGGAGTCTCGGTACAATGATACTCATGCAGATAGGCCTTATAAGTCATGGGACCCTGATATCAAAATGATAACCAATGCTTACTGGTGTCAAGCTTATGAGATTTTGTGTATTATATAGTGGTTATTTGAATGTTTTTGAATCAACATAATTTCATGGGTTAGGAACTGAAGTGAGACATTTTACTCAGAACAAAATTTAAGGAGGCATCCAAAATTAGTTACCAAGATATACATCGTGTAACACAATGTTTTGAAAATGCAAACTAAAGGAAATAATTTATGAAAAACATCAACATATACAATAAATACAGAATCACTATGACAGATTTTTCTTTTACCCCAGTTGCAATACGGCTTACATGATGACTTTTCTGGTGATAAGTTTAGTTAGGTCTTGATATTTAGTTAGAGAATTTATGTTCTTTCATATATTCATTTGTCAGATCAAAGAGGAAATGAATTCCATGCCAGAGTCAACATCCATAATAATGTTACAGATGTATCCTGCTACTTTGCCAAAGTTTCAAATCCGCTCAAAAAACTTGGTTCCTTTTTTGGATCTAAATAAATAGGTATACAATTTTGTCAGTACTAGAAATATTTTGAACACCATTTGTTAAAATATTATTTTCCAGAAACTCCTCTCTTTTCATGAGATTTTTAATTTCATTTATGTCATGTGTTGATGTTTTCCCTTACATAAGCCACATTCAGTCTTCTACAAAGTGTAATTTGGAGTAGTTTAAAATTATGGACACTCATGTACATTGCTCAGATTCTATTATTTGCATATTTTTTCTTGTTATACCAGTAGGCATTAGTTCTCAGAATGGATGCTATTGGACTTATTCATTACATTTCTGAATTTTTTACATACGTTATGATTCTGTTATTTTATTGTGTTAAATATGTGCAGATCTCACTCCGCATACAATCACATTTGTTTTAAACAATTTGATCCATTCAAAGGAATTACTATATTAGGTTCATCTAGAAGAGTTTAATTACAAATTAACACAACTCTATTTATGAGACACAGTTATCTTTACGGCTCTACTCCAAGTTAATACGTATTTGAGGTTTTGTGCTTAAAAAAATGCGCAAAACATGTTTTTGTCCCTGGGGGAGTTCTACTTTGTTGGTTGTTTTTCCAGTTGTAGTGACTTCAACATATGTGCGCATTTTATTTCAATTGTTTTATGTCAATGATTTGTTTCATATAACAGAATATGCAAAAAGAATCAGTGATTTAGAACTTCTCCAAAAAGAATTTTATGAGAGACACTTGAAATTGTGTGACATCTTGGAATGGGCAGGTCTTCATAATGGAGGTAGTAGCAGAATAACAGACATTGTTTGATGTGATTTTAATTCTTCCTCCTCTTGCCTCACTATTTCCAATGGTATTATATTACTTCAAAGTCTTTAGTGGAAAGAAAGTATTTTCATCTGTTTAAACCCAGAATTTTTGGTTTAATTGGGACACATTACACATTAATATTTCATTTTAACTCAAAAATCTTTCCTTCATTTAAAATCAAAGATGTGAATTTATAACGCTAAAGTAGCAACTACTAATTTATACGAAATGGTCCAAATTATTTTCACTTCACATTATATGTAATATAGAGGGTAATAATAATAATGAGTAATAGAGTATGTAACAATTGACTTTGGGGAAAGTAAATTACTGTGGATTTTTGTGAGATACTGAGTAATAATAAAACTTATATTTGAATCTATTAAAAAATTCCAAGTTACATCTAAAAATAACTTATAGTTATAAACTAAGGCTGAAAATATAATACTGTTTATTAGAAAAAGCCAGAAGTTTTCATAAGTTTGCTTTTTAAAAATTGTCTTGAATCTGGGCTTTAATCTGCCTGTAATCCTAACTTCCCAAAAGTCTGAGATGTGAGGATAGTGGTTCAAAGCCAGACTAGGCAGAAAAGTCTGTGAAACTTTTATCTCCAATATATCTCTTGAAAACTAGAAACAGCACTGTGGCTCAAATGGTACAGTGCTATCTGTGAGCTGAAGAGCTGAGGGACAGTGCCCAGGCCCAGCATTCAAGCCCCAGGACAGACATAAAAATTGGCATGGATTTTTACTTTGTTATTTCATGATTTTTTAATGTAAACATACAGAGGGTTTTAAAATTACATGAAGAAAGTAATGAGTATATTTCTTTTTTTCATTTTATTTTATTTTATTTTTGTGAACATAATGTACAGAGGGGTTACAATTACATGGGCAGGATAATGCGTATATTTCTTATCAAGCATTGCAGCCTCCTCCTTTGTTTATCCTTCACATCCCTTCCCAGCCTACCCCCCCACCTAATCTTCCCCCCTCCTCCCCCTCACCAACGTTGTAAAGCTCATTTTTGACATGACAACTTGTACTTCTCATTGTTGCAACAGGTCCACCTGAATCCTTAAACGACTTGTTTGTCCCCATCTCCTCCACAAGTTATACTGACATCAAATATTGTGAAAGCAGGGGTTATACTGTGGGGTAGGGACATACAAAGCAACAAAGAAATAATCTTATAAATGCGTTAGAAACAAATGCATGAAAGAAAAAAAACATTAAAATACATATCTAAGGGTTCCTTTTCCTAACATCACTTTATCTGACCTTTTCTGCTTGACTCATACATATACTAGATATTGCAAATAAGGAGAAACCATGGGACCTATGTTTCTTTGGGCCTGGCTTACTTCATTTAATAGGATTTTTTCCAATTTTTTTCCATTTCCTAACAAATGGGGCAATGTCATTCTTTCTGATGGAGGCATAGAATTCCATTGTGTATATATACCACATTTTCTTGATCCATTCATCTACTGAGGGGCATCTAGGTTGGTTCCATATCTTAGCTATGGGAAATAATGCTGTAATAAACATAGTTGTAATGGTAGCTTTAGTGTGCTCTTGTTTGATCAAGCATTATTGCCTCCTCCCTTGTTTCCCCTTTCCAACCCATCCCATCTCCCTTTATGCCCCCCGCAAACCACACCCCCCTGCCAAAGTTGTAAATTTCAATTTTCCACATATAGTATTGTACATGTCATTGTTGCAATGGGTCCACCTGTATCCCAAGTTGATTTTCTGTTCCCCTCCTCAAATTATACCAACATCAAATACAGTGAAAATAGAGGTTAAACCATGGGGGAGGGACAGACAAAGCAACAAAGAAATCATCTTGTAAATATGCTAGAAACAATAGCAAGAAAGGAAAACCATTTGAGTCCTTAGCTTGGTGTTCATTTCACATAACATCAACTTGTCTGACAGTTTGTGTTTATCTCCGACATATACTAGTTATTGCAAATAAAGGAAACCATGGAACCTATGTTTCTTTGGGCATGGATTACTTCACTTAATATAATTTTTTCCATGGCTTTCCATTTCCTAACAAACGGTTCAATGCCATGTTTTCTGATGAAGGCATAGAATTCCTTTGTGTATATATATACCATATTTTATTGATCCATTCATCTATTGAGGGGCATCTGGGTTGGTTCCATATCTGAGCTATGTTAAATAATGCTGCAATAAACATACTTATGCTGGTAGATTTAGTATGGTCCTTTTTGTGATCATTTGTATAAAAGCTCAAAAGTGGGATTGCTATGTCATAGGGGAACTCTATGTGGAGGAACTCTTTTGAGGAAGCTCCACACTACTTTCCAACGTGGTTATACAAGATTACAGTCCCACCAACATCCCATCCAGCTTCTGTTATATTACATTATAGCCATTCTAACTGGGGTAAGGTGGTATTTCAGTGTAGTTTAGATTTGCATTTCTTTTATTGCTAGGGAGGTTGAGCATTTTTTCATGTGTCTATTGGCCATCCTTCTTTGCTATTCAGAGAGGTTTCTTTTTAGTCTTTAGCCCACTTATTTATTGGGCAGTTGTTTCTTTGAGGATTTGTTGTTGGGGGATTTAATTTTTTTGAGTTTCAGGTATATTTTAGATAGGAGACCCATGTCTGTTGTATGGATAGTGAAGATCTTCTTCCAATCCATGGGCTTACTATTGATCTTGCTAGTTTTGTCCTTTGCCATGCAGAAGCTCTGCAATTTCATACAATTACATTTGTCCAACCTTTTTTTGATTTGTTGTGTTTCTGGTATCTATTAAGAAAATTTTGGCCTGTGCCAAGGAGACATAGTTTACCTCCTAGTTTGTCCTGCTGTGTTTTCATGGTGTCTGCTTTGACTCCGAGGTCTTTCATTCATTTGGAGTTGATTCTTGTGCAGTGTGATATATATATATATGGATCTAGCTTTAGTTTTCTACAAGTGATTAACCAATTTTGTCAGCACCATATACTGAAGAGGCTGTCTTTCTTCCATTCTATTATTTTAGCTCCCTTATCGAAGATTAGGTGGCTATAGGTCTGTTGGGTCATTTCTAGCTTTTCAATTCTATTCCATTATTCCTGAGGTCTGTTCTTGTGCCAATACCTAGCTCTTTTGATTACTATGGCTTTGTAGTAGAGTTTGAAATTTGGTATTGATATTCCTGCAGCACTGTTCTTTTTGTTAAGGATCATTTTTGCTATCCGGGGTCTTTTATTGTTCCATATGAATTTTTAGATTGCCTCTTCTATTTTCTTGAGGAATGTGTTTGTAATATTGATAAGTATTGCATTGAATTTTTAGATACCCTAGGGAAGTATTGTCATTTTCATGATGTTGATTCTTCCAATCCACGAGCATGGGAAGTTTTTCCACTTTGTAAGTTCCATTTTGATTTCCTTTTTCAGGCTTTTAAAGTTTTCATCATAAAGATCCTTCACTTCTTTGATTAATTCCTATGTATTTTATTTTTTGTGGGGCAATAATGAATGGAGTTGCTTTCCTGATTTCAGCCATGCTTTTCTCATTGTTGGCATACAGAAAAGCCATTCATTTTTGAGAGTTAATTTTTCCCCTGCTACTTTGCCAACCTTTTGAATCAGCATGAATAATTTGAGAGTTGAGTAGGTGGGATTATTTAAACACAACATCATGTCATCTGCAAATAGGGAGAGTTTTATATCATCTTTCCCTATTTGGATTCCTTTTATGTTTGCATCCTGTCTTATTGCTGTAACTAGGCATTCTAATAGTAAATTGAAGGAAAGTGGAGAGATTGGACATCCTTGTGTTGTTCCTGAGTTAAGAGGAAATGGCATTATTTTTCCACCATTAAGTATAATGATGTCTGTAAGTTTGTCATATACAGGCTTTATTGTGTTGAGGAATGTTCCCTGGATTCATAGATTTTCCAGAGCCTTCATCATAAAGGGGTGTTGGATGTTGTCAAAGGCTTTTTCTGCATCTATTGAGATAACCATGTTCTTATTCTTGCTCTTGTTGATGTGACGAATTATATTAATTTATTTGCAAATATTGAACCAGATTTACATCCCGGAAATAAATCCTATATGATTTTTTGGAGGAATTGTTAAAGGGGATTGGCCAAAAATTGTTGAGAAGTTTTTCATCAATGTTCATCAAAGAAATGGGTCTATAATTCTTTCTTTGTTGAGTCCCCGCTTGTTTTGGGGATGAAGGTTATGATGGCTTCATAGAATGAATTTGGTAGAGTTGGAGGAGTATTGGTGTGAGCTCTGCTTTGAAGGCCTTGTAAAGTTCTGCTGTAAATCCATCTGGTCCTAGGCTTTTCTGAGATGGGAGGTCTCTTATTGCTGTTACTATTGCTATGCTTGATACGGGCATGTTAAGTTGATTTAACTCATCTTGGTTGAGTTTTGGCACGGAAACTCAATGGCATGGAAACGGCTAGGAAAAGGTCCATTTCTGCCAGGTTCTTAAACTTATTAGCATAAATGTTTGAGAAGTATTCCCTTATAATGTTCTGAATCTTGGTTGCTTCTCATTCCCATTCTCATCTCTGAGTTTGTTTATTTGTTATGTTCTCTTCTTTTTGAAACTATTTGCTAAGAGTATGTCAATTTTTTATTTTTTTCAAAGAACCAAATCTTTGTTTTGTTGATTCTTTTGATGGTAATTTTGGGTTCTAATTCATTTAATTCTGATGTAATTTTAATTATTTCTTTCCATCTACTTGATTGGGGTTTATCTTGCTGCTCTTTTTCAAGGAGGTTCAGATGTCTCTAATTTGTTGTTGTAGGACCTCAGAGCTATAAAATTGCCTCTGACTACTGCCTTTACTGTGTCCCAGAGAAGCTAGTAATTTGTGTGTTCATTATTTTTGAATATCATGAACATTTGCATTTCCTTTCTAATCTCTTCCATGACCCACTGGTGATTCAACAGTTGTTCAGCCTCCATGTTGTACAGGACTTTCTTTGTTGGCTTTCGGTGTTGAGTTCTAATTTTATTCCCTTGGATGCTGTTTCTTGGCTCTTACTGTGCTCTTGATGGTTTTCTATGTGTAGGATAACTTTAATGTCTTTTATAGGGCTGGATTGGTGGAGATATACTGTTTTGATTTTTCTTTGCTATGGACAGTTTTTATTTAACCTTTGGGTATGAAGCAGAGTTTAGCTGGATTCGGTATTCTTGATTGATAATTTTTTGTCTTTACTGCATGGCATCTCCCATTCCAGGCTCTTCTTGCTTTAATCGTCTCTGCTAAAATTCTGGGGTGATTCTAATTGGTTTGTGTTTATAGGTGATTTTTCTTTTCTCCTTTAGAAATTTAAGGATCCTTTCCTTGGTCTGAATTGATCTTGTGCAGATTATAATGTGACTGGCAGGATATCCTGCTCTCGTCTGGTCGATGTGGGGTTCTTATATCTGAATAGCCTACCTTTTTGCATGTTTGGGAAGTTATCTGCTAGGATTCTGTTAAATAAATTTCCTAGACCATTAACTTCTTTCTCTAGGTGCTCCTCTACACCCATTATCCTCAGATAATGTTTTCTGATGGTGTCTTCCAAGTGTTGAATAGATCTATCATAATTCTTGGATTTGTCTTGGATATTTGTATGTTCTTTCTCTATAATATCTAGGCTGTCTGAAATCCCCGAGATTCAATCTTCTGCATGGCCTAACTTACTGTCAAGACTTTCTACTTTGTTTTTTCTTTCTTTTACTTCTAATTGGTCAGCTCGGATGGCTTCAAATTCTTTGTTGGAGCTTTGTTTTAGATTTTGTATGAACTTTACTTCCTTAATTTGATATTCAGTGTTTATTCTCAAATCACTTAGTTGACTGGTCATGGTTTCCCTAGACACCCATTCTTTCTTTCGGGATCCATTCAGCATTCCATTTGTGGTCTACCTGAATTGTTTCAGCTGTCTATATATGGAAGAGATGAATGTGTCTATTGATCTTTGTCTATTCTCATCCCGCTCTCTCAATCCTTATATTACTCTTTGATTATTTTTGTCACTTTCACGCAATTCCTGTAATTCTCTAGACTGTACTCAGCCTGCTCACACATTTCCTGTATTTCTCTTTTACTCTTCTCAACATTCTTATGCAATTCCTGCATTAAACTTTACGTAGCTTTCTAAATTAAATCCCCCAACAACAAATCCTCAAAGAAACAACTGCCCTATAAATAAGTGGGCTAATGACTTAAAGAGAAACTTCTCTGAAGAAGAAAGAAGGATGGCCAATAGACACATGAAGAAATACTCAACATCCCTAGCCATAAAAGAAATGCAAATCAAAACAACATTGAGATACCACCTCACCCCAGGTAGAATGGCAAAAATCAAGAACTCTAATAACAACAGATGCTGGAGGGAATGTGGACAGAAGGGAACCTTACTGCATTGTTGGTGGGAATGTAAACTTGTTCAACCATTTTGGAAAGTAGTATGGAGGTTCCTCAAAAGACTTCACCTAGAGCTCCCATATGACCCAGCAATCCCACTTTTGGGCATTTACCCAAATGTTTACAAACAAGACCACACTAAAGCTACCAGCACAACTATGTTTATTGCAGCATATTCACCATAGCTAAGATCTGGAACCAACCCAGATGCCCCTCAGTAGATGAATGGATCAAGAAAATGTGTTATATATACACAATGTAATTCTGTGCCTCCATCAGAAAGAATGGCATTGCCCCATTTGTCAGGAAATGGAAAGACTTGGAAAAAATTATATTAAGTGAAAAAAGGCAAGCCCAAAGTAACATAGGTCCCATGATTTCCCTTATTTGCAATATCTAGTATATGTATGAGTCTAGCAGTAAAGTTCAGATACGGTGATGTTAGGAAAATGAACCCTAAGGTATGTATTTTAAATACTTTCTTTCATGCATTTGTTTCTAACACAATTAGAAGATTATTTCTTTGTTGCTTTCTATGTCCCTCCCAAACACAATAACCCCTGCTTTCACTCTATTTGATGTCGCTATAATTTGTCAAGGGGAAGGGGAAAAAATCATTTAAATAAGGATACAGGTGGACCTGTTGCAACAATGAGAAGTACAAGTTGTCATGTCGAAAACAAACTTTACAACTTGGAGGAGGCAGGATTGGGTGCAGGGAGGGGAGGATGGGAAGGGATGGGAAGGGTAAACAAAGGAGGAGGCTACAATGCTTGATTAGAAATGTACTCACTGTCTTGCCCATGTAATTGTAACCCCACTGTACAGTATTTTCACAAAAAAATTAAAAGCCTAAAAAAAATCTTTACGTAGCTTCCTAATGCTCACAAGATTTCTGTATTAATTTTTGGTTTGACTCCTCTCACTCCTTAGCATGCTCACAATGAGTCCTTTGCAAGTTTTCAATCATTTTATTCACCATGTTTACCAGTAGTGTTTGCACATCTTTTTGGGAACTCCTCTGGATTATTCATTAACTATTCTGTCACCTGATTATCATGAGTGGGAGGTCAGATACCTGAACTTGCCTTTTTCTTGTGCTTTTCGGCTTGTTCTGCCCATTTGGTATGAAAGAAACACCAGTTTTGTACTAGAATACTATTTTAAGGCAAGCATTCAACCTGTAGTTGCATAATCAAAATGGCTGCAGATACAATCTAGTTCAACAGATACAATCTATTCAACATCAAATAACTATGTATTAATGGGCTACAAACAGCAAAAAAGGATTTGGCAAACCAGAAATTATTAGCTTTAGGAAGAAATGTAGGGACAAATAGGACAAGAGGGATGTGGAGAGGTAAAAGGAGAGTAAATTTAACCCAGTCCTAATCTCAGAGAGTGAAATGGATTGGACAGAATGATAGGAGAGAAATTAAAAAATAAATAAGTAAATTGGAAAAACAAAAATCAAATTTAAGAAGTGAAACACTTAAATATTATGTAAGTTTAAATAAATGATATCGAGAGAAGAACAGGATAGGATGAGAGGAGAGAAGGGATAGAAAGGAAACATGAAAATTAAAAAAAATTAAATTAGTTATTTGATAATTATGTAGGTATAAAGAGATAATACTGCTCTTAAAGAAGTTAAGCCTAAGAAGTTGTGAATTGAGTAATAAATTTCTGGATTAAGTATGTATACAATGTGTGATAAGGTCTAATAATTGATGACAGTTATATGTCTGGGGATGAGCAAAACAGTAATTAAGTCATGCAAAAAAAAAGAAAGAGAAAAAATGAAAACAATAAAAAGGACCAAAAGGTCAAAAGAGATTAAACACACACACATACACACACACATACACACACACATACACCAAAAATAAAAATTATGAGAAAAAAAATCAACAGAAAAATAAAAATTATGAGAAAAAAAGATCAACAGAAAACACTTTAAAAATAAAAGCTTAAGAAAATTTCAAAAAAGAGTTCCTTGATTTTATGTTTTGTATGTGTGTGTGGAGGGGGTGAATGGGAAGACATGTATCTCCCCTGTGTCCATAACCAGTTTCTTGGTGGAGTCTCTGATCTGCTTGTGATGTTTGGTTTTCCTATGGCTTGATTGGTTTCTTGTCTGTTTGGGCAGACAGAAACTGCTCTGTGTTAGGCATGATTTTGTGATCCTCTTCCCAGGCTCGTTCAGTGGGAGAGAGATCTGTTTTGACTATCACAAAAGAGAGAGATGACTGTTTCCTCTAGTATGGAGATGCTGTGATGAGGCTAGGTTCTGGGAAGGGTTGAGGCCTTTCAGCAAATAGTAGCTTTTCCCTGAGGAGCTAGCACCTAAGACACACACAGAGCCTAGGTTAGATCCTTTCTTGGGGTTTATGTTTGCTGAATTTCAATTGTTTGTCTAGGCCACTGTAGGGAGTGGCAGCCTCTGGCTGACATCATAAACCTATTGTGACATATTGTGTCATTATAAACCTATTGTGACCTCATCACCAACTACTTATACCATCAAAATATTATTATAACTTGATACTGTGATGTCATATTGCCATTGTAATATCACTGTCCCATTGGGTTTTTCAAACCTATTATGACTTTATAACATTTTACAAAACTCGTGGCCTTTGAGACTATTAACTTGTGAACTTGTATACTTATGATGCATAAAACACAAGACAATCCAATGAGGCACATTGAAAACTTTATTTACACTAGGGCCTGCATTTACCTTGTCCTGGGCTATACACTCTGTGACAGGCCAGCCCAACCACCAAATCTCAGGCGTCCAATGGGCAGCCCCGCACATAATTAATTGGTTTGCAAACCACAAACCCCCCAAATTATCATTGCCATGCTCCAAAATTCATTAGGTAAGCCTTTTTCCTTTTCTCTTTCCCCCTCCTTCTTTATAGATCTTTCCTTCATTTCCCTTTTTTCCTTCCATCACTCCCTTCTTCTCTTTAGGCCTCTCCACTATCCATAGGCCTCCACTTCTCTGGCCTGGTAGCCCATCGGCATCCTTCCCCTCCTGCTCTCCCTCAAATTCCTCTTCTCCCACGACTTTTCCCTCCTGATATCTCACCACTTCCTTCCTTCCAGGTCTTCCCTTGATTTTCTTCAATTCCATTGCTCTGACCATGCAGCCTATATATAGGTTGAACCCCTACCTCACTCAAGTGATTCTCCTGCCTGACAGTATTGAACCATCGCTTCACAAACTGCTTGTTCCCGAATCACTTCTTCACAGCTCATCATGTGAAGATGACATCCTACCCCCTCCAACAGCATGCCCTGCCCACTTGGGTGGCATGTCCCATGCACTCCAGTGGGCTAGGTCATGGGGCCACATTGATTAGTGGGCCCTGCTCATTATTAGGAACATGCTGTTTTATACATCAACCACTGGTTTTCATATCCAATCAATTCCTTGATTCCTTCTTACCAAATCATAAAGATTCCCTTCTCTCCTCCCAATGAACAGGCTTTCAATGTAAATTTAATAGAAAATAAGTAAGTTATAGAAACACGCTAGTTAGCACTAATTAACAATTAGTAAGTCTTATTCTTAAGGGATTCTCTGTCTCTGAACAGTCCATCTTGCAGCCTTCTCTTTATATTGGTCCACTACCTATTCCACTTGAGACTGATGGATCCAATGCTGTTTTCCTGCTAATTTAATAGCTGACAGTGAAGATAGCACCACAAAGTAAGATCCTTGCCACTTCGGTTCCAATTTAGGACCAAGACGCATTTTCACCCACACCAGCGGTCCAGGCAAGAAAGATTGGGTGGAGTTTCTTTTTTTTGTCTTTTTTTCAACTCCATTTCTTAGTTTATTTCACTTACCTGGATTCTAGTTTTTGAATTTATTTCTGAAGTGAGACTTGCTATAGAATAAATTACTCTCCCCAAAGAAATTTTCCTTCCAACTGGATTTAATTTCTTAATTGATATTTGAAATTTTTATTTTCATCCTGTTTATTTTAAACACATTTTATTATTATTATCTCTAAGTAGTTGTACAAAGAAGTTTCCATTCTACAAAACAGTACACGAATACAAGGTGTCTGACAACATTGTCACACATCCCTCGTAACCTTTCCCTTCTCGCACCGTTTTTGTAAAAATTAAGATAGGTGATTACATATACTTCGCTTTATTTTGGAATTGTGATAATTAGTTAAAGTCACAAACACATTTTAACTTTGACAAGGCAAATTATTGTTATCATGGTCTAAAGTTTGTTCATTCTATGAGCTTTGACAATCCATATTATTTTTCTCACCTCAGGTGATGTTTATACTTTTTCCTTTTGCTTAATGTAGGCTATTCCCTCTTTCTCTGTTTCCCTCTCATTCCTCCTTTCCCATCACTGTGTTTGGGTTGCTTAGTTATTTTTCTTCTATGTCCAGTGCAGCTCATGGGCCCCTTTGTTGTATGTTGTTCCATTTCCCACTTATTGTGTTCCTCATCCTGGCTTCCCTCCATTGCATGCATATTTCTACCATCTACATGGTCAAGAACATGGAGTCATTAATGGTGATACAACAAAATGAGTGGCTGTCCTTTGTTTCTCGAGTCCTGTTTACTTTGTCATACCTTCTTGCATTTTGGCTTTAGCATCCACATATCAGGTAGACCCTGTGCCGTTTGTGTCGTTGTTATTGGCTTACCTCACTCAAATAATTTGGTCTAGTTCTATCCATTTCCCTGCACATACCATCATTTTGTGCTTTCTAATGACTTCATGGTATTCCATTATATATAGGTTCCACATTTTTTGGATCCACTAATCAGTTGTGGCTTATCTGGGTTTTTTCCAAATCTTGGCTATTGTAAACAGTGCTGCAGCAATCATAGAGGTGTGTATGTCTATGTACACTGGATCCTGTTGTTCAGAGTAGATGCTTAGTAGTGGTATGGCCAGTTCATAGGACAGGTCAATATTTAGGTTTTGTAAGTACCTCCAGACTGCTTTCCAAAGTGGTGTTATTAGTATACATTCCCACTAGCAATGTAGTAATGTTTCTTTCTTTGTATTTCTTCCAGCATTTGTCATTCGCTGAATTTAGGATGTGGGCCATTCTGATTGGGGTAAGGTGGTATCTCAGAGTTGTTTTATTTGCATTTCCCTTACAGCCAGGGATGATGAACATTTCCTCATGTCTTTCTTTGCCGTTTTTATCTCTTCTTCTAAGAAGTCTCTCTTTAGCTCCCTTGGCCATTTCAAGATTGGTTTGTTAGGTTTGTGAAGGGTTAGTTTCTTGAGTTCACCATATGTAATGGATATTAGACCCTTGTCTGATATATTGCTGGTAAATAGTTTTTCCCATTTCTTCCCATTTCCTGGTAATCTCTATGATTCCTTTTTTTAGGCTTTTATAGTTTTCATGAAATAGACCCTTTACATCTTTGGTTAGGTTAATTCCTAGATACTTTTTTTTTTGAGGTTATTGTGAATGGAGTTGTTTCCTTGATTTCCCTTTCTACTTGTACATTGTTGACATACAGAAAGGCGACTGATTTTTGTGGGTTAATTTTGTATCCTGCTACTTTGTCAAATTGGTTTATAAGCTCTAAGAGTTTGGGGATGGAGCTTTAGGGATCGTTATTTTATAAAATATTGCCATCTACAAAAAGAGATAGTTGACCTTCTTTCTGTCCTATGTGGATCCCTTTAATGTCTTTTTCTTGCCTTATTGCTCTGGCTAAGAATTCCAGAACTATATTGAAGAGGAGTGGAGAGAGTGGGCATCCTTGACTTGTTCTTGTTTTTAGGGGAATTGGTAGTAGTTTTTCCCAATTAAGTATAATATTGGTCTTTGATCTTCCATGTAAGGCTTTTATTATCTTATGAAATGTTCCTTCTATTCATATTTTTTAGAGCTTTAACATTGGTTCTTGTCCTTGGATCTGTTGATGTGATGGATTACATTTATTGACTTACATATGTTAAACCATCCCTGCATCTCTGGGATGAAGCCTACTTGGTCATAATGTATGATTTTTTTATATATTTCTGGATTCTGTTGGCTACAATTTTATTGAGCAACTGTCTTAATCAAAGAGATTGGTATGTATTTATTTTGTTGGGTCTTTGCCTGGTTTGGGGATGAATGTGTTATTGGCTTCTTAGAATGAGTTTGGGATTACTCCCTCTCTTTCTATTTCTCTGAAGAGCTTGAGGGTAGTGGGTATTAGTTCCTCTTTAAAGGCCTTTTACAATTCTGTGGTGAATCCATCAGATACTGGGCTTTTCTTGTTGGTTTCTGATTATTTCTACTATCTCATTGTATGTTATAGAAATGTTTAATTGATTTATTTCTTCTTAGTTCTGTTTAGGCAATTTGTATTTCTTTGTTTCTCAGGCAGGACAATAATTTAATTTATTGACTGCTGCCCACATCATGCATGGTGGAGACACATGGCTGAAAAAGAAGGGGGGCGACCCACCTCTGGGCCCGGACTTATCTAAGCTAGGGACAGGAACAGATGTGGCCAGGTGGGGAAAAGGTGTGGCCACACTGGATCTGAATGTGACTTCATGGTCTGGGACCCTCCTAAGGTCAGATGGGACTCTGGTGACCAGAAGTGGCCCAGGATGTGACCTAGCAGGAGGGGAAGGTTACTGCTTCTAGGTCTGCCAGTTACCTATGTAACAGATATTGGGTGGAAACTTAGCCAAGAAGTGGGGAGGTGTCACTGTTCAAACCTTACATTCCAGCCTTTTGATAATTATGAAAAAGGTCGAAGATTCTCTCCAACTACTTCCTCTTTGCAAGGGGTGTCAACAGTAGGTGTAAAAGGCTGAGCTGTGATCCCCTCTGGGAGAAGGCAGCAGGCAACAGCTGTCACTTGGTCAATGAGTCCTTTGATGAAGTCTGGAGGAGGCAAGTCTCTTGGACGAAGTATGCCAATGTCTCATGAGGCATTGAGGGACTGAAAAAAATACAAGAGAGAAAATAAATGGCAAGAGGAAAGACTTGGGGCTGGAAATGTTGGTAGAAATGTCCCTAGCTACTTCTGACAACCGGCGACTAGGTAGAGAAGAAGTCAAGTGACAAAGGCAAGAAGATAAATTCCTGTCCATTTGAAAGGTAGAGAGATGTGGACATTAGATGGGCAGTCTTCTTTCTTCTCTTGTCCTCCTGGCTCTGATTTGTCTTGACAGGGGAGGCACAAAATGGCTGATGTGATATCATCTCCTCTTACTCCTTTTCACGTTCACTTGTTCCCCAGACTGGCTGAGTCTAAGTGCTCATTGCTGGGATGGTTTGTTCCAGTTGGTATTCAAGGAGGTTTGAACTCAAGGCCTGGGCACTGCCCCTGAGCACTTCTACTGAAGTCTAGCACTCTACCATTTTGAGTTATAGAAACACTTGCAGTGTTTTCTGGTTAGAGATGAGAGGCTCGAGCCATGCTTCCAGACTGGCTCTTTGCAGGTTAGTTGCGAGATTGATTCTTAGGGATTTTTCAGCCCAGGCTGGCTTTGAGTTGCAATCTTTGCCACAAAAGGCCTTTGTTATTTCCCATTATAGCAACAAGGAGATCAAATAGAATAAGTAGAGCTTACCTGGTCCTTATCAAGAACTGACCAACAAATATTCTGCAATGACAAAATTGTTAGATGGGAGAATCTTAGCACACATATACTAATATGCTTGCTTTGCATGCATGAGGCCCTGGGTTCTATTCCTCAGGACCACATAAGCAAAAAGAAAACAGCCAGAAATGGCCCTGTGGCTCAAGTGGTAGAGCACTAGCCTTGAGCTCAAGAGTTGAGGGACAGCGCTTAGGCCCAGAGTTCAGGCCCCACAACCGGACTCCCCCCCAAAAAAAGAGTCATGTAGTCAGTTCTAGATTACACACCACAAAACCCAAAAGGCAAAACTCAAAACCTAAATTTTTTGACAACAGTGTTTAGACATCTTTGCTAACATAGCACATCAGATGGTTGGGCCTCAGTTACCAGAGTCTGTGAAAAGAGCAACTTGTTAGCAGGACACATTTGAATAGATGGATGGAGGAGAATTAAGCTTGGTGGAAGGGTCAGGATTGGAGGGGGCCAAAAGCTTAACCCACCATTTGGCCAAGATGATGAACTCAAGATGGCAAATTTCTTAAACAATGCAAAGAAAGCCTGAACAAAAAATCAAGCCTAGTTTGCTTAGCCTTTTAGAGGGAATCTAGAGGGGATTCCTTGAACCTAGCCTATGTCACACTCTTCAGGGCCCAATACAAATAATTGTAGAAAAGAAAGGGAGAGATATAGAAAGTTGGACATGAATAGCAGAGAGCAAAGAGAGCCTGATTTTAAGCAGACTTCTGACCATTGCAGAGGCAAAAATTGTCTAAATCAGACAACAACATAAAAATATTAGGTGCTCTCCTACCCAAGGAGCACAAGAGGCATTTCAGAGGGGTTTCACAGCTCAGGCATGACTTGCAGCACCTCATTACATGTGTAGGATAGATAGTCTGGTGAGTGAAGGAGAGATGATGAGGCAGAAGCAGTGTCGCGACTTCTCCCATAGCCCACTAGAGATTAATGGCCATGCCCCCCAAACCAAGTATCCTCGGCTTCGGAAGTGACCAGCCTTTCGGTTAAAGGCCATAGGAGCTCTCTGGTGTGGTGCCACATCTGAACAGAGATTGAGCAACATAGAGCAATAGAGAGTAGTTTCACTCACCAGAGTAGAGAAGTGGTGTGGACATGGATGTGAAGGCCAGCAATGGTATTGGTGAAAAGTCTCGCGTGGTGTCTCAAGACAGTTTGGTTCACAGAAAAGGGGTGGTTAGGAAATTCTAACATTTCCAAATCAAAAACCGTATCCACGTCATGGCCCCATATGTAAGATATATTAAAAAGCTAGGTTTCATTCGGTAGCCTATGAAGAGAATGCCACATACTATTAAGGTAGGAAAAGACGTTTATTTATCGAACTGCTGCCACCACCGTACATGGTAGAGAAACATGGCTGAAAAGGAAAGGGGAGATAGCAATTTCTATTTCTGTATATCCATCTCTGCTAGGTTTTCCTTTCTTTGTGAGTAGAGTCTGGAATTATTTCTTCATGTCCTTGATGTTTGTTGTAATTTTCCCTGTGGTATCTCTAATATTATTGAAATGGGCCTCCTCTCTTATTTTGTTAGTTACTCTTGCCAGTGGTCCATCAGGTTTATTGATTTTTTCTTAAACACAGCTTTTTTAAATTAATTTTATTTATAATTTTCCCAGTCTCTATCTCATTAATTTGAGCTCTTATTTCGATTATCTCTGTCTGCCGAGCAACTTTAGGTTCAATTTTTTCTTGTTTCTCTAGCAGTTTTGGTTACTTCATAAGATTGTTTACTTGGTCTCTATTTTCTTGATATGTGCACTGAGAACAATAAATTTGCCCCTCAGGACTGCTTTCGCTGGGTCACATAGATTTCTTTGTGATGTTTATTCATTTTCATTGAATTGTGGGAACTTTTTAATTTCTTCTTTAATTTCTACTGTAACCCATTTATTGTTCAACTGAGTGCTGTTTAATTTCCATGTGTTTAAGGTTTTCCTACTTTATGCCTTGTTATTGAGAATTAGTTTGATTTCACTATGGTCAGATTGAATACAGGGTATTATGTTGATCCTCTTGTATTTGCTTAAATTCCTTGTGATCTATTGTAGAAAATGTTAGGGGTTTGGCAAGAGTAAGACCCTGCTGGTGTGAATGTCTGTAATTCTAGCTACTCAGGAGGCTCAGATATGTGTATTCAGGTTCAAAGCCAGCCCAGGTAGGAAAGTTCATGAGCTTTTTCTGGGGATGTTCAGCACCAAACCCTGCCTCATGTCTGGGTTTGTTCACCAAATTTGCCACCATGGGCTGGGCTAGGCTGCTTATGCAAGCCAGTATGGAGAGGCCCTCCACCCCACCAGGAGTGAGGTGTTAACCAGGGCTGTTGCCTCAGGCTGGGCTGGGCTGCTTATGTGGGCCAGTATGGAGAGGCACAAAGCGACATGGGTCTGGAGTTGTTCACTGCAACTGTCCCTGCCCCAGCTACCGCTGCAGCCCTTGGCTTGTCTGGGCTGTTCCTGTGAGCTAGAGCTAAGAAGCATTGTGCCCAGAGTCTGAGTGCTTTGCCACTACTGCCAGCTGCTGCTGCTGCTCCAGGTTAGGCTAGGTTGTTTACAGCAGCAGGACAGAGGTGCAACGCTGTGAGTATAGCGTCGTTTGCCACTGCTGACAGCTGCTGCTGCTCCAGACTGGGTGGTGCTGCTTGCACCAGCCAGGAAGATGCGCCATGCCAGGGAGGTTGAGGGGAGTCTTCATGCCAGCTCTGCCTTCTGAGATTTGTTTCTATTCTCTGGGTTGGCACCAGCAAGTGAGAGTCTTCTGGATGTCTTGGAATGCTTGTGGATATGTGGTCCTCTGAGGGTCCAGAGCCAGGCCACTTAAGCAGCCTGGTAAGAAGCTCCACCACTTAAGCTGCTCAGCGTGGAGCCCCATCACCAACAAGGGGTGGCTGAAGGTTATTTCCACTTTACTGTTTGTGTAGGTTTTTCCCTTTTCTTTTTTTTCACTTATTGTACCTCTCTGAGTAATCCCTTTTTTTGGTGGGTCACTTGGAAAAACTGAGCATTCAAATTCAAACTGTATTTGGTTGGGGAGACCTGTGGTGTTTACCTGCTGTTCCATCACCATCTTGGCCTCTGCCCTTCAGGTGGAGTTTTTCTTAGTTGGAGGGTGGGCCTTAGTTACCAAAGGATAGGTACATAAAAGAATATGTTGTAAAGCCTGCAGATTGTAGTTAGACATTTCTGTTAATATAGCCTTCCCAAATTTAGGAACCAAAGGGTTTGGTCTACCCTAAAGTATTTCAAAGGGATTAAATCCTTACCATAAGGGCTACATCTTGCTCGAAGGAGAGCAAAGTGGAGGAGGCTCACCTAGCCATGGACAGTCTCTGTATTTAAGTTAGTCTGTGTATTTAATTTAATTTAAATAAATTAAATTCTTTCAAATGCTTTGAACTCTGAGTTCTATAAATGGATTGTAACTTCCAATTTATTCCTAGTGCGTCAGTTAATAATTGAGAACTTGGACCATGAATGCAGGGCCATCTTTGTACACCACAAATAAGGGTAAGCCAAATCAAGAAATTATTACATGCCTCACCTCAGCCTGAAAAACTGTCCACTATTACTAACAGATACGAATACCCATACTTTCCAGGCTTTACCTCTGTGAAGTCCACTTTCCCAAATTCACCATCTGAGGTTCCTAACATATGAATTCTTTCCATATGTTCCAGCTTTTCAGCATTTACCTGTTTGGAAATTACATACACATATTACAAAGGATTGTCAGCCTGAGGCCCCACTGGTTTTTGAACAGTTTTACCAGTTGTCTGGAGCAATTTACCAGGGTGCAAATATCTACACATAAACTGAAAGAAAGCTTGAACCTGTTTACATTTTTCACAAGTCCAGTGTCAACATTTGCCCACATATTACGACTGTTTTTGTTTCTTCCCTTAATCTTAACAACTAGTAACTCTAGAGACCCCACTCGTTTTAGAGTGGTCTCCCAAGCTACCTGATCAGCTCAAATGTTTTCCTGTATCTTATGGTCTCTAGGTTCTTTAACTCCTGTATAGTACTCTGAACCTTGGATACTTCTTCCATTTTATTCTCCTTTTCTCTCAACCTTGCTTTAATGATCCCACTCTCCTTCTCAATGAGCTCCTTAACCTACAAGTGTTTTCGAGGGTCACAGGAGAGTTCCTTTGGCCAACTGCTGTTCCTTCTCACAACACCTTTGCTTGCTCTACAGCTCCTCCCTTAAGTTCACAAAGGTGCTACTGAGAAGTATTTTTTCCACCTCTTCCTGTACCATTGGGACAAGATGTTTCTGCATTACATTTATGGTAAAGATCTCAGCAGTCTTTTCGGTCTTTTACTCTATTAGTTTCCCTTTCTAGTTTTTGACTTCAGTGTATTTTTGCGACAGATCTTTCAATTGTTTGTTTAGCTCTTCTGTTTTTCTTCCTAATGTTCTTTCCTTTTGCCTGGAATTCTCTATCAGAGCATGTGATCCTATAACTCTTTCTGAAGAGTAACAATCTCTTTCTTGAGCCTGATATTTTCCTGTTCACTTTTCTTGGCCTCATCTTCTATGACACAGCCCTTCCTCGTCTTCTCTGCTAGCTACTTTTCCCCTCTTTCTCTGTTGCTTTGAATTTCTGGTGACACTCTTCAAAGCTTATAATAGACATGTGTCGTGACCACCTCGACCAGCAAGGAAGACACAACCTGGGATTCTTCTCAATGCGGTTTATTCAGGACCTTGCTACAAGCTTCTCTCCCACTTCTCTTCTTCCCACTTCTTCCCGCTTCTCTCCCCCCCCCCCCCCCCGCACCCGCGCTCCAGTTATAAGCCTCCTGGATGGCCAATCATGAAGCGCCACGTGGCATATACCGATAGGGTCGCAAACACAGAAGCAAACTAGGAGCCAAGTCATAGCCATATAAGGAGTTGTTTTTACAGAGAGCATTCGTCACCGGGAAGATGGAAGGCGGGAGCCAGCACCATCTTTGGTCGCAGCCGCGCCATGCGGTCGCACCATCTTTGTTGCCACGCCTTACGGCCACGCCATCTTTGGTCACGGCTCCTGCAGCTCTCCACAGCTCCCCATTTTTTGTTTTATTAAGCAACAGGTAAGATGAGCGGCTGGGCCTCTGTCTAAAACTTTAATGAGAGGACCTTGCACTGGTCTTTGCCTGAGGGGCGCCTTCCCCAGTGATGACCAGGCCCGTCCATTGCCTTTTTTGCAGAGGTGGGATCTTGGGCATTAACACACTTGCAACCCAACATGCTCTTCTTGGGCTCACGTCAGGGAGTGATTCCCAAGTGCAGTGCGTTTGCCTCGCACCCTGTGCTATTCCTTTAACGTGGCAAGCCACGCGTAGGGGGACTGTCCGGCCTCAATGGCAGTGAAGGCCTGGAGTACCTTAGCCATACTCCTGCGTTGTGAGCTCCTAATCCGGCATATGCACCACAGGCACAGCAAGATCACCAATGCCAGGATACCAATAAGGGAGCCCATTCCCGCCCACTCCTTCAAATGATCCACAGCTGTCAAAATCCAGGAGGAAACATCTTGTAACAGGGCATCATCCATCCGGGTAGAGTTTATCGCGACAATGGCCAATCTTAGCTGCAACATCAATTGGTCAAATTCCCCCGTCCAGTTGCCTAAAAGATAACTTGACAGTTGTTTAGACAAATTTGCTGCTTTGGTATAGTTATAATACTGAATAGCAGTAATACAAAGCCCTTGATATTTTTGAACACATCCCAGCTGAGCCAACTGCCACATGATATCAACCTGCTCCTGCACAAGGTCAACCCTTTGATTTAACCACATCAGTCCTCCTTTTAATTGTGCATTGGCTGCTTGTTGTAAATCCAGAGCTCTTGCTGTAGTAGCCGATAAGTTATTTAAAGTCTGAGCCGTCTGCACAGTATGTGACATGGCGACAGCGGCAGCCATCGCACCCGCAGCAGCCACAACTATAGCAGTTACAATGGCCGCAGTGATGCCAAAATCTCTCTTATGCCTACACAAGGTTATAGCTTGAGAAGCATCTACTGGCACAGGCACCCAAAGTGGGATGCGTGCAACTATAGCTAACGGATACTGAGAACTCCAGCAGGTAGCATAATAGCAGGTTTCATTAGTGTAAGCACATACGTCATCTGAGCATACAGAGGTGTTGTTAATTAGCAAAAACACAAAAGGGGAAACCACACACACGGGTGTAGGCTGATTGCTAAATACCGTATAATTCTTACTAAAATGACAATTGGCACCCACAGTACGGGCAGTCCAGAGGCCCGTGAGCACGTCCTTCCACAAAGCCGATCCTAAGGCTGAAGGAGTGGAACAATTATGCCTATCCGCTGCTGAGCGACCAGCGTTATCCAAATTCAAAAAATTTAGGGTGACTCAGTAGATGAATGGATCAAGAAAATGTGGTATATATACACAATGGAATTCTATGCCTCCATCAGAAAGAATGACATTGCCCCATTTGTTAGGAAATGGAAAAAAATTGGAAAAAATCCTATTAAATGAAGTAAGCCAGGCCCAAAGAAGCATAGGTCCCATGGTTTCCCTTATTTGCAATATCTAGTACAGGTATGAGTCAAGCGGAAAAGGTCAGATAATGTGATGTTAGGAAAATGAACCCTTAAATATGTATTTTAATGTTTTCGTTTCTTTCATGCATGTGTTTCTAACGCATTTATAAGATTATTTCTTTGTTGCTTTGTACCTCCCTCCCCAACAGTGTAACCCCCGCTTTCACTATATTTGATGTCAGTATAACATGTGGAGGAGATGGGGACAAACAAGTCGTTTAAGGATTCAGGTGGACATGTTGCAACAATGAGAAGTACAAAATGTCATGTCAAAACCAGCTTTACAATGTCGGTGTGGGGGGGGGAGGGGTGTATAATTGGGTGGGGGGAGGGGGGAGGCTGGGTAGGGAGGTGAAGGGTAAACAAAGGAGGAAGCTGCAATGCTTGGTAAGAAATGTATGCATTATCCTGCCCATGTAATTGTAGCCCCTCTGTACAGTATGTTCTCAAATAAAATAAAATAAAATTTAAAAAAAAAAAATTTAGGGTGAAAAGTGTCATGGCTATTCTTTGTCTTGCTGTGGCCATCAGGGGTCTAGCTCCTCCTTTTTGTTTTATTAACATTTCCTTGATAGAACGATGAACTCTTTCCACAATTCCTTCTCCTTGAGTGTTATAGGGCAGTCCATGCACCAGGGTAACACCCATTTGAGTGCAAAAGGAAACAAAGCGCTGCCCAGTATAGGTCGGACCATTATCACTTTTTAGCTTTTTTGGCATTCCCCAGGCCGCCCATGCTTCCAGGCAGTGAGATATTACATCAGTAGCCTTTTCCCCTGACAGTAGGGTGGCAAGTATAACACCCGAAAAGGTGTCAACAGAAATATGTAGATATTTTAAGCGGCCAAATTCTGGTACATGACTTACATCCATTTGCCATACTTGTAAGGGTCTTAAACCACGTGGATTAACTCCAAACGTAGGGGGCTTATGGTAAATAATACATCGGGGACACTCCTTTACCACTTGACGTGCATCCGCTCTAGAAAGGGAAAAGCGGCTTTGTAAAGTCCTGGCGTTTACATGAAATTTGGCATGAAAATCTTTTGCTAAGTCAACAGAAGAAGCATGGAGCGCCCATTCAGCACTAGTGTGTGCATCAGCCAGGGCATTACCCTTTGTCAGTTGTCCTGGGAGGCTCGTATGTGCTCGAATACGCATTGGAAAAAAGGGTTCCTTGTGTTGCCATATAAGGGATTGTAGCAAGGTAAAGGGAGCTAGAACAGAACTGGTAGCCTTTATTGTACCAACCGCTTCCAATATATTTAAAGCATTTAGTACATAGGCTGAATCTGATATTAAATTAAAGGGACAGGGGAAAGCTTTAAATACTTCAATTACAATCATCAACTCAACAATTTGTGTGTTACCAGGGACAAATTTATGCTGCACGGGGTCTTGGTTGCCTGCGACGTATACCCCGCAACCCGTTTTGGAACCATCCGTAAAAATATTTATAGCCCCTCCAATAGGCTTTTGGGCAGTTACCTTTGGAAAATCACTGGATGTTCCTTTACAAATCTCAGTAGGGGGTCTTTGGGCAAATGATTATCAATATCTCCTGGAAACATGCATCTCAAAATGGACCAATTATCAATAGTGGTACATAAGGTCTGAACTTGGTAGGCATTGTAGGGAGTGCGGATAAATTCCAAAAAATTGTAAACTCTGTTGAACTCCTTGCAGAGCTAAGCCCGCTACAGCCTCAGGGTAATACTCCAGCGCCTTTCCGGGGGAAACATGAGAGTGTAACCACATCAAAGGCCCCTCTTGCCAAAGTACCCCAGTTGGTTGGGTCTCAGTGGGAAGAATGCATAAATCAAAGTGTTGGCCATCTTGTAGCCTGTTTAAACAGGCGGCACTTAAAGCCTCCTCCACCCTTTTAAGAGCAAATCGGGAGCTCTCAGTCAGGTCTCCTGGGGAGTTTAAATCTATATCTCCTTTTAACATATCAAATAAGGGTTTTAATTCATAATTTGGCAATTTCAAATACCCCCTTATCCAATTAATATCCCCCAACAATTTTTGAAAATCATTTAAAGTCTTTAAGTTATCTTTTCTCAGGGTCAATTTTTGGGGCATGATCGAACTGGGATGTATCTCAGCTCCCAGGTACTCCACCACTCTGCCTGTTTGTATTTTTTCTGGTGCTGGATAAAGACCCTGTTCCCTTAAGGCAAAAACCAATCCTGCATAGGCCTTTTGTAACCCAGCTTCTTCCTTATGAGCTATCAAAATGTCATCCATATAATGGACCACCCTGAGTTTAGGATGCCGTTCTTTAACAGGAGCTATAGCCCTGCCGACAAACAGCTGACACATAGTGGGGCTGTTGGCCATACCCTGAGGCAGCACGACCCACTCATATCTTTGGTCAGGTTCTTCCTGGTTACAGGAGGGCACAGTAAAGGCAAAATGCTCACAATCAGCGGAATGCAAGGGGATATAAAAGAAACAATCTTTTATATCTATTACCATAATAGGCCAATGGGCAGGGAGTGCGGAAAGCAAAGGTAACCCTCTTTGTACAGGGCCCATAATTTGCATTTGTGCGTTTATGGCACGCAAACCATGAAGTAATCACCATTTACCCAACTTTGTTATCACAAATATTGGAGTATTCCATGGTGAAACTGAGGGTCTCACATGGCCCAGGGCTACTTGTTCTTTGACCAGTTTATGAGCGGCTAAAAGCTTTTCGGAGGATAGAGGCCACTGAGCTACCCATACCGGTTCCTCCGTCTTCCAGGTAATGGGAACTTGATTTTCAGCGGCCCCTATGAAAAACCCAGCCCATGTCTATCAAGTTTTTGGTGGACATCAATAGGCTCTTTACAGCCTTGCAAGTTTTTTCCCAGTTCTTGCCCTGGGCAGTAGCCCATTTGTAACATCATTTCCTTTCAGGTAGGAGAATATTCATTACTAAGGCAAAACCCCATCTCTTTTAGTAAATCTCGACCCCACAGGGAGACAGGCAATTCTAAAACATAAGGCTGGATGTTTCCAGAGTGTCCCTCTCCATCCTTCCAGTTAAGGGGTCTTGCACTTATGTCAGGGGCTTTGGCATAGCCCAACCCTCTCAGGGTTTGTTCTGAGGCCTGTAATGGCCACCCTCTCGGCCAATCCTTTTTGGCAATAATGCTACGATCAGCCCCTGTGTCTAACAGTCCTATAATCCTTTTCCTTCAATCTCCAGCTCAAGTGTGGGTCTCTGGTCTAAATCCAGGGCTAGGTACACTGACTCAATTCTGGAGGAGCCAAAACCCTTTTTACCTCTCTCAGACTGTATGGCAGGAAATTTTTCATGTAGGCTAGGCAGGAGTAACAATGGGGCAATTCTGTCTCCAGGGGAAATTGCTACAATACCTTTTGGGGCTTCTACCATGATTTTAACTATACCTGTATAATCTGGGTCAATAACTCCTGGGTGAATTTTAAGCCCTCTAAGAGTAACGGAAGACCGGCCAAGTAGTAACCCCACTGTGCCCTGTTCTAGAGGACCTTGAAAATCTGACTCTATTAACTGAACGCCCATTAGTGGGGTTAGTACGAGTCTGGTGGTAACGCGGATGTACAGTCCTGCCGAGCCTGTAGTGGCTCTCTGCGGTTCTTGGGAAATTTCCTCATTTGGGCTCTCCATTGCCCCATACATTTGCGGGCCCTGGGGATGGGGGCCCTTCTGCCCATTTTTTGGCTGCATGATGGGGCCCAAGGGCTGTCCGTTAACATCTTTGACTGATCTACATTCATTGGCCCAATGCTTTCCTTTCTTACATCTGGGGCACAGCCCTGGCTGTTTACCCGTTGTAACTCCTCCAGCCCTTCCGGTTCCTTTTCTCTCTGGGCAATCTCTCTTAAAATGACCAGCCTTACCACACTTAAAACATACTCCAGATGTCACTCCAGAGCCCCACGGCCTATTTGAATACTGGAGTACAGCGGCAGCAAGGCCTGCATTAGTTAGAGGTCCTCCCAGCTCCCTGCACACTTTCATCCATGCCTCCAACCCTCTATGCTTATACGGGGTAATGGCGGCTTTGCATTCTTTGGTGCATTGCTCATAGACTAATTGTTTTATAAGAGGCATAGCCATGTCAGGATCCCCAAAAATTCTGCCTGCTGCTTCCACCATTCTGGCCACAAAATCTGAAAAAGGCTCCGTAGCCCCCTGCAGGATCTTGGTGAGATTGCCGCTAACTTCCCCCTTATTTGGTAGTGATTTCCACGGCTTAATGCAAACATCATTTATCTGTTGACACACTTCAGGGGAATATCCTATTAGCAAAGCGACCTTGTCCTAAGATCATGTCTCTGTCCCAAACCTGACGTCCGTTCGCTTGATTTATGGCTGCCTGTTCATTACAAAATTCTAGCATAAATGCCCTCCAATCCAAGTATTGGCCTGGACTCAAACACGCCCATGCTAGGCTTGCCCAATCAGAGGGGGTCATGCAATATCTCTTTATAGCTTCCACTTGAGCTACAGTAAAAGAGCCTGTAAGCCCATACGTCCGAACAGACTCAGCCAGGGTCTTAATTACTTTAAATTCTAGAGGCTCATGGAATCTCTGTTGATTATTGTCTTGAAAAACTGGGAAGGCGAGTTCTGCTCGAGCAGTTCGCCAAGTGTCTGGGCAAAACGTGTGCCCATTGGCTCCATGTTGATATGGAGGAGGAGCTAAAGGGGTCTGACCGGAAGTTCTTTCTACGTCCTCATTAAGTGCAGGTTGGCTTAGCTTACGTTCCCCTTGTTTAATACGGCTCCTTTTCATCTGTTGAATAAGTGCTCTCACTTCTTCCTCGTCTAACTCACTGGAACTCGCTCTTTCCGATTTTAGCTCGGACAGATCTGGGTATAGTCGCCCCCTTTTTCCCTGTTCACTCTCTCCCTTTTCACTGATTGCCTTCTCTGACCTCTCCTCCTGTAACTGCTCCAGTGCTGGCTGTCCATTTTCTATAATCTCACAGCAGATCTGATCCTCCAGGCAGCCACTAATCAATCTCCAAATGGGGCAGACTCCTGCCTTTAATGTGCCCTGTTCATAGGCAAAGTCCAACTCCCTCCCTAATTTATCCCATGAGGCTATTGTAAGGCTTCCGGACACTATGAACCAAGAAGCTACAATGTTGCATTTTTCAAGGAACCTCTGTAAAGTACCCTTCTTTAACTTTAGTCCTTTTGAGCGTAGTAGCTCTTCCAGGGCCAGAAAAATTGGATGTGACGTCGCGGCGCACATCTCAGTTATTAAAAATTTTATTTTTTGTTACTTTCACTTTAGGCCTGTATTTTATTTCTTCCCGGGTTTCGCCTCTCTCTTTTATCTACAGAGAAGAGCCCCGTATTATGCCCGCTTTAATCGCGGATTCCCACTTCACCTGGGAACTTACCCCCGCTCTTGTCGAGGATTCCCCCTTTTCCTGGGAACTTACCGGTGCACCACCCTGACAACAGAGAGAACTGAATTCCCCGTATGGGCCACCAGCTGTCGCGACCACCTCGACCAGCAAGGAAGACGCGACCCGGGATTCTTCTCAATGCGGTTTAATCAGGACCTTGCTACAAGCTTCTCTCCCGCTTCTCTTCTTCCCTCTTCTTCCCACTTCTCTCTCCCTCCCCCTCCCCCCCCCCCACCCGCGCTCCTGTTATAAGCCTCCTGGATGGCCAATCACGAAGCACCACATGGCCTATACTGATAGGGTCGCAAACACAGAAGCAAACTAGGAGCCAAGTCATAGCCATATTAGGAGTTGTTTTTACAGAGAACACTCGTCACCGGGAAGACGGAAGGCGGGAGCCAGCGCCATCTTTGGTCACAGCTGTGCCATTTTTGCGGCCGCGCCTTACGACTGTGCCGTCTTTGGTCGCGGCTCCCGCAGCTCTCCACAGACATGTACTTCACCCTAATACATTCTTATATCAGGTCTGGCTCCATTTTCATGGCCACAATTTCTTAATGCAACATCAGTATCTCTTCTTGGCCTCATTTGTTGTTAGCAAGGATGACAACATTGCTGTCTTGTGCTTCTGTCGCCCTCTGACCTGTGGTCCCCTAATTTGCCTCATGCTCACCCAGGCTAATGTACTTGAATTTCATTTTATTCTGTGTTTTCTAGGTTCCTTTTGCGGATTTTCTTCTCATTTTTGACTCTCACAAGAATATATCTTCAAATCTTTTCTTCACGTCAAATTATTCTCCCTGTTTTCTCCAGTGTCCAGTGCTTTTAAACACTTGGTGGGTTTGGACTGGCACATATTGGAGATTCAGTCTTTTATAAGCCTGTATTTTGAGGTAGAAGTGTGTGAATTTTTCTTTGCCTCATTTCTTCTTAAGTTCAGAGGGCTGATTTTTAAATTGAACACAATTGGAATTCAGAGCCCCAAGCTCCTTTTCATGTTACTCCAGAGATATGAACACATTTTCCACTTCCTTCCTTCCAGGACTTTTCTCTTTTTCTCTTTCCTTCTCTTGCTCTGAACAAGTAGCCTGTAAAAAATCTGTACCCATTCCCCACTCCATCTGCCTAACAGTTTTCAACTGTCACATCAGAAACTGCCCAAAGCCCAATCACTTCTTAATAGCTCAATAGGTGGGGATTAATGCAACAGCCCCTCCCACAGAATGCCCCACCTTCTTTGGTGGCATACTTAGTCCTCTCCAGCTGGCCAGGAGATAGTGCCTGGCTGATTATCAGACCCTATAGATTATCATGGCCCTGATGATTATTACAGTATCCTCCTTGTGAATTAGTTGCAATTGAAATTGGAAATTTGATTGTGATATTACAAACTTGTTATGACATCACAAACCCATTTTGACATCATCATAACACAACATCACAAACCCATTGTGACAATATTGTCATTGTGACACCATGATTCCATTGTGACATCTCAAATCAATTATGATCACTTAGCTCCTTTGAAAAATCACATGCCTTTTTCAACATTATAGTCCTTTTGTGTACCCATATTCTTGTTGTTAACCAATGACAATTGAGATCAGACATGCCATTATAACATCAAAAAGTGTTTGTGACATCCTCAACAGTGTGACATCACATTTTCATTATGAGAGCTTCACCAAACTCAATGACATAATCGCATTATGACAAGAATTCTCATTGTGACATCAAAGACACATTGTGAATGCCTATTCTGTGATTTCATTGTATTTCAAATGTGGCATGAGAGTTGATATCAGAAACGCATGTTTGTGCCTACACAATCATTTTGACATCATAATCACTTTGTGATATAGCAGTGCCAATGTGATACCACTAACACAATGTGACATCACAAAACTCTCCTGTCCTCATAACTTTTGTGACATGCTAACATTGTGATATCTTAGACCTTTTTGCCCTCATAATTTGTTTCAAGCTCATATTTCATGTATGACGAGATACCAGAAATCCACTAACATTATGACCATGTGACATCACGCTGACAGATGTCATGATCATCCTGTCATGTGACATCACAAAAGGTTTTGATGTCACAATTAGTTGGTGATGCCATACAGGTAAGGGGTCACAATAGATCTATGATGCCACAATTTGTTGGTGATATCCAAATGGCATAAAGGATCTCATTTGTCATGAAATCACAGAGACTATGAGTTCAGAAACGGACTGGGGTATCTTCAAAGGCATGTGTTGTCAGATGTGTGATGAAGTCCTAGGAGGAATATGATATCACAGTGTGACACAATGTGCATGATATCTGTCAGTATGATGTCACAATTGTCATGATGTCACAGTGGATTTCTGATATCACATATCATAACAAATATTATATGACTGAAAACAGATTACGAGCTCATAAAAGGCCTAAGAAATCACAATTGCAGCACGTCAGAAGACTTATGAGGACAGGGCAGGTTTGTGATGTCAGTGTGTTAATGATATCACCATAGCACTGTGATGTCACAAAGTGATTGTGATGCCATATATTTATGAGATCATAATGGTTTTTTCATATCAACTCACATGCCACATTTGAAATAGAATGAACTAAGAGAATAGGCATTTACAATGTGTCTATAACATCGCAATGACAATATAATGTCATAATGCTATAAGGTCATTATAAATTGGTGATATTGCAAGGATATAATGGTGTCATAATGAATATTTGTTGTCTTATTTGTGATGGGGTCACAAATGGTGATGTTACAATGGCATATATGAATTCCATTGTCATGTGTTCACAATGAGGATATGGGCATACAAAGGGACTGTGATGTCACAAATGCCATGTGTGTTTTCAAAGGTACTTAAGGTCATGATAGCTTTATTATAAACTGTTGTGATGAGGTCACCAAAGGTTTTTGATGACATAATAATTTTGTAATATCTCAAACACAGGTCCAATGTCAATTGCTAGTATTTCACAATGTGCGTACAAAGTTCACAGAAGGATCTTGAAGTCCTAATGGACATGAATTTTTTTAAAGTTATGAGGTCATATTAGGTTTGTGAATACACAATGGGACAGATATCATCATGGCAATGTCAACTCACTACATCATGTCAAAATATTGTGTTGTTGTCACAATTGGTGATGAGGTCACAAAAGATTAGTGATGTCACAATTTGTTGTGCATGTCACAATGACATGATGGTTCCCATTGTCTTTAACTTACAATAAGTATAGGATTTTACAAAGGGACTGTGGTTTCTCCAAAAGTATGTGTTGTCACAAATATATTGAAATCCTAAAAGGTTTATGATGCTAAAATTTGACACAATGGTTATGAAATCTGGCAGTGTGATATCACCATGGTCATGATGTCACTGGGAATTTGTGATATCAAGTGTCATATGTGAAATCTAATGAGGTCGACAACAGATTATGAGGACAAAAAAGCCAAAGGTATTAGAATTGCAGCATGTCACAAAAGTTATGATGCCAGGATAGGTTTGTGATGTCACAGTGTGTTAGAGATATCACAATGGAAGAGTGATGTACAAAGGGATTTTGATGTCACAATGGTTAGGAGTTCTTGATTTGCTTATGATATCAACCTACAGGCCACATTTTAAATAGAATGAAATAACAGAAAAGGCATTCATAATGTGTCTATGATGTCACATGACATGGTGAAGTTATAAAGCTATCATATCATTTTAGTTTTGTGATTTCACAAGGAGTAGATGGTGTCAAAATGACAATGTGATGTCACAATTGTGATAAACTCACAAACTGTTTTTGATATTAAAATGTCATGTCTGATTCTCAATTGTCAATATTTCACAGTGGGGATTTGAGTACACAAATGAAATGTGATGTCACAAAGCTATGTATTTTTTCAAAATGTATAAGAGGTCATAATAGATTTGGGATATAACAATGTGATCCTGGTGTTAATAATATCAATGTGATATCACAATGGGTTTGTGATGTCACAGTGGTGATGAGGTCACAATGGGTTAGTTATGTCATGAGTTTTTAATATCACAATTATTTGTCCAATTTCAATTGCTCCTACTTCACCATGAGGACACTGTAATAACCATCAGTGCTCGTATAATCCACGGGAACAGATAGTCATCATGACCTCTTGGTATGGACCACCATAGAGAGGGGTGTATGCCGCTGAAAGGGGCAGGACATGCTGTTGAAGGTGATAGGATGTCAAGTCCCACATGGTGAGCTGCCAAGAAGTGATTGGGCATGGACATTTGGGAAGTGATGATTGAAAACTGTTATGTAGGAAACATATTGCAGTAGGGGTAGGGTACGGCCTAAATATAGGCTGCAGGTTCAGAGCAAAAGAAGGTGACAGAAAAAGCGGAAAGGCCTAGAAGGAAAGAAGTGATGAGACTGCAGGAGGATAAAGAGCTGGCAGGAAAGGAAATTGAGGGAGAGCAGGAGCTGAAGGATGGCACCTGACCACCTGGATAGGGCAGGGCAGGCCTGTCAAGAGTAGAACAGCCTGAAGAGAAGAAGGGATTAGTGGAAGGAAAAAAATAAGACCTGAAATGTCGGACAGGTCTGTAGTGAAGAAGGATGAGGAGATAAGAAAAAGCCGTGTCCTTTGAAATGTGGAGCTTTGGAGATCATTAGTTTTGGGGTTGGTTGTTTGAAGACAAAGTTAACAAATGCCTGGGCTGCTCTGTGGAGTTCTGAGTGTTCATGGTTGAGGCTGCATGTAGCTCTGGGCATCCAGCCAAGGTCAAGGTAGTCGCTTGTTATAAAATTTAGGAGGACAAGACAGATTTGTGATGCAACATTGCATTAATCATATCATAATGTCAATATGAGGTCACAAAGGGTTTGTAATGTCACAATGGTGATGTGGTCAAAATGGGTTTCTGAAATCAAACTATATGCCACATTTGAGATAGAATGAAATCACAGAATAGGCAATCACATTGTCTCTAGGACATCACAACGAATATGTGATGTCATAATGCTATGATGTCATTGTCATTTAGGGATATCACAATGGGCTGATTGTATCCTAACAACAATGTGATCTCACTCTGGAGATGATGTCATAAAGCGTTTGTAATGGTACAATGGCATGTTTGATGTCATTTGTCCTTTTTCAAAGGTGCTAAGAGGTCACAACAGATTTGGGATATCACAAGGTGATCGTGATATCACTGTGGAAATGTGATGTCACAATTGGTTTGTGATGTCACAGTGCTGATAAAGGCACACATGGATAGAGATGTCACAATGAATTTGTAATATCACCATTACATATCTAATTTCATTCTACTAGATCACAATGAAGATACGTGTTTACATAAGGAGCTAGAGCCATGGATTTTGTAAAATATTATGCAGAAATAAGAGATTGGTGAAAATGCAATGGGACAGAGATATCCCACTAGCAATGTGATGTTACCATTACATGGGACAGTATTGTTTTGAAGTCACAAATAATTGGTAATGCCATACAGCTGATGAAGTCACATAGATTTGTGATTTCACAATGGGATGTTGATGTCAAAATCTCATGCCAGGTCTCCAATTAACAATAAATATATAAGTTCACAAGGCATAATGTATCCAAAGGCATATGTTGGCACAAGTGCAACGAGTATTAACAGGTTTGTGATGTCACAATGTGAGTCAGTGGTCATGACATCTGGCAGTGTGGTGTCACATTGGTCATGATGTCACAGTGGATTTCTGATATCACATGTCATACCTGAAGTATTATGAGTTAAACAATTTATGAGCTTATAGAGGCCAGAGATCACACTGGCAGCATGTAAAAATATTTATGAGGTAGGAGAGACAGTGGGTTTGTGATATCATAATGGCAATGTAGTGTCATCGAGGTATTGTGATGCCATAGTGGTTATGTGTTCACAATCTATTTCTGATGTCAACACACCTGTCACATTTGAAATAGAATGAAATCACAGAATAGACATTCCATTGTATCTGTGACATCACAATGACCATGTGATGTCATAATTCTATGATGTCATTGTTGCTTTATGATGTCACAATGGGATGATGTTGTCATAATGACAATGTGATGTTACAGTGGTGATGATGTCACAAAGGTTTTGAGATGTTAAAATGGCATGTCTGATCTCAATTGTCATTAGCTCAAAATGAGGATTTGGGTACACAAAGGTCCTGTGATGACACAAAGGCCATGCTTTCTTTCAAAGCTTCTGAAGTCATATTAAGATTGGGATGTCACAATGTGAGCATGGTGACACAATGGCAATGTGATATCACAATGAGTTTGTGATGTCACCACGGTGGTCAGGTCACAATGGTTTAGTGATGTCTCATCAAGTAATATAACAATGACATAAAATTTCAATTTCTTCTAATTCACTATGAGGAAACTATCATAACCAGTGAGGCCAGAATTATCTGTGGGAGCCCATAATCATTGTAAATTCTTGGCCTGGCCCACCGGAGAGTGAGGGGAATACCGCTAAAGGTGGTGGTGTCAAGCCTCACATGGTGAGCTGTCAAGAAGTAATTGAACATTGGGCAGTTTGGGAAGTGACGGTTGAAAACTGTTAGGCAGACGACACATTGGTGTGAGGAGGGGTACAACCTATATATAATTTGCATTTTCAGAGCATTAGAAGGGGACATAAAAATGAGAGCTACCCAGATGGAAGAAAGTGGTGAGACAGCAGGAAGGGAAAAACTTGAGAAGAGAGGAAGTTGAGGGAGAGCAGAAGGTTGGCAAGTGGTCACTGGGGCAGAGGAGGGCAGGCCTGTGGAGACTGGAGAGGCCTGAAGGAAGTGGTGGAAGGGAAATAGGGAAAGACCAGGAAGGAAGGACAAGTCTGTAGCGAAGTAGGGAGGAATGGAAAAGTAAAAAGCCTTGCTCATTGAGGTTTGGAGTTTTGGAGATCATAATTTTTTGACTGGTGGTTTGCAGACCAATTAAGAAAGGGTGGGGCTGCCCATTGAAGTTCTGAGGTTTGGTGGTCAAGGCTGCTCTTGCACCTGGGTATCCAGTCCAGGATAAGGTAACCACAGTCCGCTTTCTAGTGTAAATTGGATTATTATACTAAATGTGACTTGATGGTTTGTCTCTTTGCCTTAGAAGTTATAAGTACACGAGTTCACAGAAAGAGCTTGAAGTCTCAAAGGCCATGAATTTTCTAAGATGTGATGTGACCATATAGTTTTGTAAAAACACAATGGGACAGTGATATCACAATGGCAATACCACAATATCATGTCAAAATAATGCTTTCATACCACAATTAGTTGTCGATGCCATTCTTGTGATAAGGTCACAATAAGTTTGTGATGTCACAAAGGGTTCATGATGTCAGAGTGGCATGGCAGATCTCAATTGTCATTAATTGGCAATGAATATATGATTTCAAAAAGGGACTGTAATGTCTCCAAAGGCATTTGTTGTCACAAATGTGATGCCGTTCTAACAGGTTTGTGATGTCACAATGTAACACAATACTCATGATAGCTGGCAGTATGATGTCCCAGGGGATTTCTGATATCACATGTCATACCAGAAATATGAGATTTAAAACAGATTATGAGCTCACAAAGGGCTTAACATATGACAATGGCAGCATGTCACAAAACTTATAAGGACTGGTTTGTGATGGCACAGCAGATTAATGATGTCACAAAAGATTGTGATATCACAATGGTTATATGGTCAAAATGGGATTCTGAAATAGAATAAATTCACAGAATAAGCCTTCACACTGTTATGACTATGATGTAACAATGTCATTGTGATTTATCATGCTATGATGCCATTGTTGTTTGGTGATGTCACAACGAGCTGAATGTGTCATAATGACAATTTGATGTCACTGCTTATTTATGATGTTACAGTGGTTATGAGTTCAAATTATGTTTCTGATGTCAACACACATGTCAAATTTGAAAAAAGAATGAAAAAGCCTGGAGCCAGTGGCTCATGACTGTAATCCAAGCTACTCAGGAGGCTGAGATCTAAGGATTGCACTTCAAAGCCACTTTAGGCAAGAAAGTCCATGAGACTATCTCCAATAAAAACCATTAGAAAACCAGAAGTGGTGCTGTGACTGAAGTGATAGATTGCTTGCCTTGAGCTGAAGAGCAGGGACAGAACCCAAGCCCAGAGATCAAGCTCGATGACAGACAAAAAAAATTAAAAACAGGCATTCACAATCTCTCTATAACATCACAATGACAATGTGATCTCATAATGCTATCTTGTCGTAGTTTTGTGATGTCAAAAGTAGTTGGTCCTGTCATAATGAGAATGTTATGCCACACTGGTGATGTCACGAAGAGTTCATGATGTTACAATGGCATGTCTTATATCAATTGTCAGTTCATAATCATGGCATAGTTACACAAAGGGACTGTAATGTCACAAAGGCCATGTGTTTTATCAAAGGTGCTAAGAGGTCCAAACAGGTTTGGGATGTCACAATGTGATAGTGATATCAAGTGGCAATGAAAGCTCAAAATGGGTTTGTGATGTCACATTGGTGATGAAATCAACGTTTTGTGAAGTCACATATCATACTCACATGTCCAATTTCAGTTGCTACTATTTCACAATGAGGATATGAGTTCACAGAAGAAGACTGAAATATAAAAGGCCATGAATTTTCTAAAATGCTATGAAGACATACTAGGTTTTTGAAAAAACATTGGAACAGTGATATCGCTATGGCAATGGGATGTGGCAATATGATGATTTAATAAAGTTTTGTTGCCACAATTGGTGATGCCATACTGGTGATAGTTTACAAGAGGTGTGTGATATCACAATGGGTTGGTGATATCAAAATGACACATGTGATCTCAATTGTCAACTCAAAATGAGGATATGGGCTCACAAAGGGACTGTGATGTCTCCAAAGTCATGCGTTGTCTCAAAAATGATGAAATCCTAACAGGTGTGTGTTGTCAGAATATGACAAAATGCTCAGAACATCTATCAGTGTGATGTCACCATGATCGAGATGTCACACTGCATTCGGGTATCACATTTCATACCTGGATTGGGTATGAGAGGATTGGAATTTCACAGTGGGTTAGTGATATCACTATGGACATATGGGGTCACAAAAGGATTGTGCTACCACAATGGCTATTAGATCACAATGTGTTTCTACTATAATAGGTTTGTGCTGTCACAATTGGTTGGAAATTTCACAATGGCATGCCGATTCTCAAATAACTTTAATTCACAATGAAGATATGAGTTCACAAAAGGACTGTGTTGTCTCCAAAGTCATGTGTTGAGGCAAATGTGATGAAGTCTTAACACATTTGTGAGTTCACAATGTGACTCCATGGTCTTGATGTCTATCAATGTGATGTCACAATGTTCATATTGTCAGAGTCAAAACAGAATATAAGCGTACTAAAGGCCTAAAATATCCTAATGGCAGCATATCACACGTTATGACTAACAGTTCATGGTCCTTGGAGCTTAAGATTCTTTCTTTGAAATTGTATCCTCATTTTGAACTAGTAGAAATTGAAATTGGACATGTCATTGTAATAATACAAACTCATAGTGACATCACAAACGCATTGTGACCTCATCATCACTGTGACATCACAAACTCATTGTGACATCACATTATTGTTGTGCCTTCACAATCACATTGTGACATCACAAAGCAATAATGAACTCTTAGCACCTTTAAAATACACATGACCTCTGTGTCATCACAGACCCTTTGAGTACCCATATCTTCATTGTGAACTAATGAAAATTGTGATCACACATAGCATTGTAGCGTCACAAATACTTTGTACAATAATTATGACTGTGAAATCACATTGTCATCATGACACCATCATCTCATTGTGATACACAAAACCGCAATGACACAATACCATTTTTTTCTCTTTTTTTCTTCCGTACATTTTTTATTGTATGTGTACTGTACAGAGGGATTACAGTTACATGAGTAAGGTAATGAGTACATATCCTATCAAACATCGCTGCCTTGACATCACCTTGTCACTTTAATGTCATAGACCCATTGTGAATGCCTATACTTTGATTTCATTCTATTTCAAATGTGCCATGTGGGTTGATATCAGGAAACCATTGTGAACTCATAACCTTTGTGACATCAAAATCTCTTTGTCACAACACTTTGCATTTGTTATATCATTAATCCACTGTGACATCAAATACCTCTCCTGTCCTCATAACTTTTGTGAAATGCCATTGTGATATCTTAGGCCCTTTGTGAGTTGAAAATCTGTGTTCGACTTCATATTTCAAATATGACATGAGATATCTAAAATCCAATGTAACATCATGATAACACACCCCTGGACATCATAACCATTGTGTCACTTTGTGACATCTCAGACCTGTTAGTTCTTCACTATCTTGACTGCATATATTTTGGTGACATCAGAATCCCTTCCCAAACTCCTCATATACTCATGGTGAGTTAGTGATAATTGAGATCCCACATGCCATTGTGACATCACCAACCCCTTGGTACATCTCAAATCTATTATGACCCCCTCATCAGTATGACATCACCAATTGTGACATCAAAAATTATTATAACATGATGTTGAGACATCACATTGTCATTATGAAATCACTGTTCCATTGGGTTTTCACATAGTATGACCACATATTATGAAGCTCCTTCTATCACCCGGTATCCTCATATTGAATTATGAGTAATTGAAATTGGATGTATCATTCTGATATTACAAACTGTGACATCACTAAACCATTTTGACCTCATCACCATTGTAACATCAAAAACTCAATGGGACATCTAATTTTCATTGTGACATTATGGATCACATTGTGCCCTTTGAAACCTATTATGACCTCTTACCACCTTTGAAAACACACATGGCCTCTGTGGCATCACAGAACATTTTTGTATCCATATCCTCATGGGGAACTGACAACTGACATCAGACATATCATTTAAACATAAAAAAATCCTTTCTGACATTATCATAATTATGACATCATGTTGCCATTATGACACCATCAGCTCATTTTGACATGTAAAACTACAATGACATCATAGCATTGTAACATCTCATTGTCATTCTGATATCATAGACATGTTGTGTTTGCCTATTATGTTATTTGATTGTATTTCTAATGTGGCATGTCAGTTGATATCAGAAACCCATTGTAAGTTCATGACCATTGTGATATCATGGTGCTTTAGTAGCATCATATTGCTATTGTGATGTCACAGTGCCAAATTGATGTCACAAAGGGATTCTGATGTGACAATGGTTATGACATCACAATGAGTTTCTGATATCAACCCACATGCCACATTTCAAATACAATGAAATAACAGATTTGGCATTCATAATGTGAATATGATGTCACAATGACATAATGGCAAATGCTATAATGTCATTCTCATTTTGTGTTGTCACCATAAGCCAAAATGTGATAACAACAATATGGTGTCACAATGATTATGACATCACACAGGGTTTATAATGTTACAATGGTTATGAGGTCACAATATGTTTCTGATATCAACTGATATGCCACATTTGAAATAGAATGAAATAACAGGATATACATTCACAATGTATCTATGACAGTAAAATGGCAATGCGATGTCATAATCCTATGATGTCACTGTAGCTTGGTGATGTCACAATGAGCTGATGATATCATAACGACAGTTTCATGATGTCACAAAGGGTTTGTGAGGTCACAATGGCATGTCAGGTCTTAACTGCCATTAGTTTATAATGAGGATATGAGAATGAAGTCACAATGACATACACAAATGAACTGTGATGACACAAAGGCCATGTTTTTTTGTCAAAAGTGCTAAGGATCCTAACAGGTTTCATTTGTCAAAGTGTTAATGATATAAAAATTCGTAAGTGATGTCAAACTAGTTTGTAATATCACACTTTATTTCAAATTTCAATTGCTACAAGTTCACAATGATACAAGTTCAGAGAAGGAGCTTGATGTCCCAAAGATCGTGCATTTTCTAAGATGTTATGAGGTCATAATAAGTTTGTGAAAGCATGATGGTACAGTAATATCACAATTGCAATATGATGTCAAATTATAAAGTCATAAGAATGTTGTTATAATCACAATTAGTTGGTGATGCCATAATAGTGATGAGTTCAAAATCGTTTTATGATGTCGCAGTATAGACTGATGATGTGACAATGGCATTTGACACCTCAATTGTCAATAGCTCACAATGAGTATATGAGTTTAGAATGGGATTGTGAGGATTCCAAAGGCATTTGTTGGCACAAATGTGATGAAGTTGAATAGATTTGTGATGTGACAATGTGACACAATTGTCATTACATCTAGCAGTGTGATGTCACAATACTCAAGATGTCACAGTACATTATTAATATTTTATGTCATACCTGAAATAATATGAGGTCAAAAATAGAACGAGCTCTCAATGGGCCTAACATAACACACTGGCAACATGTCAAAACTTACGAGGACAGGACATGTTTGAGTTGTCACATTTGTTTAGAGATATCACAATGGCAAAGTTTTGTCACAAAGGGATTGTGATGTCACAATGGTTATGAAGTCAAAATGTGTTTTTTATATGAAACCACATGCCACATTTGAAATATAATGACATCACATAATAGGCATTCATAATGTAAATATGATGTCACAATGAAAATGTGATGTCATAATGGTATGATATCATTATAGATTTGGGATATCATAATGACCTGATGTCATAATGACAATGTGATGTCACACCTGTGATTATATTGTAAATGTTTTGTGATCTCACAATGGCATATCTGATCTCAATTGACACTTCACAATGAAGATATAGATACACAAAGGGATTGTGGTGTCACAAAGGCCATGTGTTTTTTCAAAAGTGCTAAAGATATTATAATGGGTTTGGGAGGTCTCAGGGTGATTGTAATGTCACAACAGCAATGTGATATCACAATGGCTTTGTGATGTCACATTGGTGAGGAGGTCACAATGGACAGGACAGCTTTGTGATGTCACAACAGATTAATGATATCACAATGGCACAGTGATATCACAAAAGGATTTTCATGTCACAATGGATTTCTGATATCCACCAATATTGCTTCCTTGAACTAGAATGAAATCACAAAATAGGCATTCACAATATGTCTATAATTTCACTATGACATGCTGTCATAATTCTATGATATTTAAGCTTGGTGATGTCAAAATGACATGTCTAATTTTATTGGTCATTAGATTACCATGAGGATCCCAAAGGTTGTTATGTGCTGAGTCCTTCAAAAGGTGCATTGTGCTGAGTCCATTACACAGGTTTCTTTGTGCTATTTTTTAAAACTATGCTGTGTGCTGTCATCCAAAAAGGTGCTATGTTCTGAGTCCTTGTGAGGTAGGTATCCCTGAAAATTACACACACACACACACACACACACACACACACACACACACACACATACACACACTAACAGAGGGTAACCGTGCACCTGTTTAGTGTGTGAGGTGGATAGAGAATAGTCTCTCCCAGCTGTTGGACTGAGGGAGGGGTTCGTTGCCATGGGCAGCTGCTGGGGTTCGGAAGAAGCCCTGAGCTGAGGTGAGGCTGCTTCTTCCATGGCCTGTTAGCCTTAGGGAGTCAGGGCACCACAAGGTCAGGGATGGGGGGTGTGGTCGAGTGGGGAGGAGGCGTGACTGAGGAGAGGACAGGACGTGGCCGAGGGGGCACATATCTGCTGCAGCCAGGGGCACATGGGGGCTGGCTCAATTGTGCAGCGTGGGTGGGGCGGCCCGGGAGAGAAGTGGGGGTCAGAGAGAGACAGCAGACAGAAGAGCAGGCACAAGCACCAGGGGAGGCGGCATCAATGTCTGGCTTCTGCTGCTGTAGGATCACGGGTCTGGGCTAGGAGCACAGAGCACACAAAGCCAGCACAGCAGGCACATCCCTCCCACAGGCCATTGGAGGCTCAGAGGCCAAGTAGGCATTGAGTCTGAGATTCCAGTGCAAGGAGCTCAGATAGGCCTAAGGCGGGCTCAGTCCTGCCACCTTCCTGCCCCTGTCCTGGCCCCCTTTCCTGCTCTGCCCGTGGCATTACGTTTCAAACATGGGCTGCTGGCTCGGACGTGAGCACCTCTCAGAGTCATCCAGTGATATGCCCCAGGCCAGCTTGTGGCCCTGATCATGTACTGACCCCCATCCACTGCTCTGGGCCTGAGCATCTGCCATGATGCTGCCATTGCTGCCCACTACACCCAGAATGGCAGCCTATAGCATCTCCCAGCAGCACACATGAGTGGCCGTCCCAGGGACCCGCACCTTGTGACCTCTCCAAATCCCCTCTTCCCCACCCCAACCCAGACTCGCGACTCCCACTTCCGTTCTCACATCCTAACCTTGCCTCACCAGTGCCAAGGGCCAGCCCTGGCTCTGCCACAAATGCTCCCCAGGAGTGGGGGGTGGGGGAGTTGGTGTCGACCCAAGGATCCCACCCCTATCACTAGTGTCAGTGTCCAAGGAAATGGGGAGATGCAAGGTTGGGTGAGAAGGTGGCATCACCAAGCCCCTGGCGTGGAGCAGTGGGAACCACACAACCCCACATGTTCACCCTTCCTCTCCTAGGTGGGAATTTTGTGGCTTTATAAAGAGGTGGGGAGCAGCAACTCCACACCTGCCTTCTCGGGTCTTTTCCTTTTTTCTGGGGGTGGGGGCGGTGTTGGATGCAGAAGATAGAGATCCTTTGCTGTGTGAGTTCTTGTCCTCTGTTCTCAGTCATCCTCTCATCTGAGGAGGGTATCAGAAAATCCTACTAGGGAGGTGAGAGCACTGGGGGTCAGATGAAAGGTGAATATCTGGAGGTACACACTCTCTCTGACACCCATACACCTGGCCTGTCCCCCCCCGCCCTATGCCAGCTGTCAACAGTACTCACAGGTTGGTCACATTTCCCAGCTCTTCCAGCATCTGCTGGTGCTCCTGGTCCATCTGTTCTCCTTGTCCCTCCAAGAATCCACCCAGTTGCCCAGAAGCATCTAGGCTGGAAGTAGGGAATGTGTCCATGTTTGTAGTCTTTAGAACCTCATCCATTTCCTCAACACCATGCTCACCCCAGCTTAGACACCCATTTGGGGACCCATGACCCCCTGCTTGTTTTCAGTTCTTGCTATGAGGAGCCACCTGTCTGGGGATTTAATGCTGGTTGTTCCCAAGGGGAGGAGTTTGGCCCTGGAGAAGGCAAGAGGCAGGGTGGTGCTGTGCCATTACACTGGTGCTCCCCTTGGGTGGGAACCCTTGCTTCTGAAAAGGAAATGGGGAATGGGAACCTGCATGCTCCAGCTGTACATTGTCCCAGATGAGTAACCAACAAACTTAAGAGAGGCACTACTCTGAGTCTGTGTGTGTGTATGTGTGTGTGTGTGTGTGTGTGTGTGTATGAGAGAGAGAGAGAGAGAGAGAGAGAGAGAGAGAGAGAGAGAGAGAGAGAGAGAGAGAGAGAGAGAGAGAGAGAGAGAGAGAGAGAGAGAGAGAGAGAGAGAGAGAGAGAGAGAGAGAGATCATCTTTCTCCTTGTACAGCCTGATTGTGCTCAGGTGAGTGATCATTTGACAAATTGCAGGTACTACATGGAAGACACTTCTGTCACTGTTCTGGATTTGTTTGTGTGTGTGTGTCACCATGTATAAAAACAGCAAAAGCCTTTTATTTCTCTGTGTGTATGTATTTGTTGTTGTTCTTTTTTCATCAGTACCAAGTATGAGCCCAGCCACAATTTTTGTTTTCTCCTTCACAGTTTCATGGATCCTTTATGAAGATTTCAGTAGACATTCCTTTCCTCCCCTTTCCACCTCACTTTTCCCCTTTTCCTGTAACCCACAATAGCTGCTGGGCCTGCGTGGCCCTCCCCTAGGAGACCTGTGTGAACTCAAGTGGACACCTGTCCTTCTATCCCAGGCCAGAAGTTTGGTGAGGCAAGAGTGTCCACAGCCACACTCTTCCAGACAGACACTCTGCTCTCAGTGTATAGTTGGAGCTAATTCAAGGGTTGGGAATGTGTCTGCCAAACATAATTAGGGAAGGAGATGGGAGAAAGGATAGGGCAGGGGCTGTGAAGCTATGAGGTTTTGGGGGCTGGCGTACAGTGTGACATGGAAGATGTTTCACCATGACCGAGGATGAGAGGGGATCCTTACCTAGAGCGTTTATGGCCTCTGTGGACATCCAGGCCCAGGGCTCCGGGGCCCCACTGGTGGCATGGTTTCTCTCCCGGGGCAGTGCACCAGTGGTCAATCCTCCCTGGAGTCCTGCAGACTCCAATCTGTGTCCTATCTGGGATGTTTCAAGCTGGACACTGGTAGGCAAGTCCATTCCCCCTGCTGGAGCCCACTTGGTATCAGGATATGGCAATTAGATAGGGATTGATGAATCCCAGTTTCCATAACCTGCTGTAGGCTGTCTGAAAGCAAAAGGGGACCACTGATTTTGGAACACTTTAAGTTTGATTGGGACAATTTAAATGCTACATTTTCCAGGTTTTTTTTTTTTATTTAAGCTGGCAATTTCCACTAATGCCTTGGATGGACGTTTTCAGCTGCCAAACAATGACGTTCAAAGCGTCACAGGCAGAGTTCCCAGGCCAGATTATTTCTTGCTTTGAACCTTGTGCCTTGACTAAGCCTTTCTCTGGCAGCTGCTGAATCTCCTCCTGTTCTCTCTAGGGTGACCACTTCAGTCGGGGACGTCCTGGGGAGCAGAGATTGTGACCTTGACATCCTCAGCCTGCAGCTGTGAGCAGAAACAATTCCCAGTAACTGCACTGGATTATGGCAGACTCCGAAATCCCAGGCTGCCTCAAAGATCCTTTGTCTGCACCATGAAATTGGGCGTGGGATGTGGCTGGTCCCAGGGGGAGGAGAGGAGGCCTCTTGAGCCAGTCATTCAGCTCATGGCAAACTCGTTCATACCTGAGTGGCGAATTGATTGCCACAGAGCTGGTCAGCCGCTGGACAGAGATCTTTGAGAAGATAGGCATCCTAGAGGCCCTGGAATCCAGTGAGTACATCATAGCTCACATCCTAGGAGTCAAAACAGTTAAGTGTGGTGCCACCAGGAGGGCATGAAGAGGGAAGAGAGAGAACTGTGGGACAGCTTCATCAGGCTTCATCAGAGGAATAATTACAGGGGATACATACCTGAATCAGATGGGACTTTTCTGTAGTATTGTCATAGACAGATGCTCATTTATTTATCCAACAAACCTATACAGTGTGCACCATGCTCTGGGAGGTCTTAGACAATGAAAGGTTTCAGGACTGTTTCCACAGAACATGAAGAAAACTTGGTTTGAGCTGGATGCTGGTGCTTCTAGCCTGTCATCCTAGTTACTTAGGAAGCTGAGATCCAAGGATGGAGGCTTTTGGCCCGGGCAGGAAAGCCTGTAAGACTCTTGTCTTCAATTAACTACCAAAAACAAAACAACAGAAGTTGTATGGCTCAAGCAATAGACTGCTAGCCTTGAGTAAAAAGTCTCAGGGATAGCACTTAAGCTCCGAGTTCAAGGCCCATGACTGACACAAAGAAAGGAAAGACACACAGAGAGAGAGAGAAACAGAGAGAGAGAGAGAGCGAGATAGACAGAGACAGAGATAGACAGAGAGAGAGAGAGGAGGGAAGGACAGAGGGAGAAAAAGAGGAAAGGAAGGAAGAAGGGAGAACATGCAAGACTTGTTTTGGAGTCCCTGGATCAAGGGAGCCAACCATTCACAATCCCTGTGGGGACAGTTTCAGAGATTAAAGCCAGTATGTTGGATCAAGCCACTGACCCCTGAGCAAGTTCATGACATCCAAGAGCTGTGTACTCAACCGAGTGCAGAGGAAAGCAGCCTCAGTAGACCCTAGGGATCAGGGTGGGTTACCAGGTTTAATCATCCCTGGCCCCAACGAGTTTATTTTCTGGTCAGATAAGAAGAAAGTGTCCAAGGGCTAGGGAGGTATTGGGGAGATGGAGTGTGAAGGGTGGGGGCAAGTGATAATTAGGATGATGAAGAGGGAGGATGATTCCAGGTCAGGGGTGTCAGGATATTTTAGCTATGATTTCACCTGACAACCTAGACTACCAGTGATCGAGCCTTTGATCCAGCCACAATACTATTAAAAGTCCTGGCACCTTGGTATCACCGTTGACGACCTGGCTGTCATTCACTGCAGGATGCCTGTGCAGTTCATCCTTGGCGGCTGGGACTTTCGAGTGCTCAATTGGGCTCAATCTGAAGATGACACCCCTGGTGTTTATTCCTCCATGAGAGACAGAGGTAAGCATGCCACTGGCACAGGGCAGCCTGGGAATGAGGGCGGGAGTTGGGACCCATGTTGCTCTGAGACTTCATCTAGAAGGTGTTAGGGCCCTGTGACTTCCATTCTCAGTGGCAGAAGGAGGTCTCTTTCATGACTCAGTCTTTAATCTAGATGGCAGATTTGGGATTCTGAGAGGGCAGGCTGAAGGTGAGGCAGGGCTAGGTAGAGACTGGTGGGAAAACCAGAGGCACTGGGCTCTGAGCAGGGTTGCTTTTTTTCATAATACTCAAACACAGGAACATTCCTGGGATAGATTAGCCATTTTCACCTTCCCAAGACAGAGGGACCTAGAGCTCCCCAGTCTCAGTCCCTTGACCAAGAAACCCTGTGGTTCCCATATCATGTGTTTGGATAACTAGATCTCACTTTACTGTCCAGTGTTGAGGCAGAACTCTGAGAGGTCTTGAGTCTTTGATAATTTCAGGGGATCCTCAGTATGAGATTGTACTTGAACGTCCTAATTTGGTGCATGGTCAGGCCCATCTAAGACTGCCATGGTGTAGGACAAATTATCTAGAGAATCCTAGCAGGGTGGGAGAGTTCTGAGAGTCTTGATTATTATGTGTGAGTTTTGAGCACCCGTGTGCCCACCTGCTTCCCTTTCTTGGGTGGATTTTGCTAGGAAATGCTTAAAATTAGGGGGTGTTTTGTCTTTTATGCTCAAAGATAGGACTCTAACCTTTGAACCAGAGCTTTACTTCTAGCTCTTTTGGGTTTAATTGGAGATAAAGAGTTCTCATGGACTTGTTGCAAAGGGTGGTATCCAACTGCAGTCCTCAGATCTTAATTTCCTAAGGGGATAAGATGACAATCATGGAAAATTATCTTTGGCCAAGTGCCAGTAGCTCATGACTGTCATCCTCGGTACTCAGGAAGTGAGATCTGAGGATCACAGTTCAAAGCCAGCCTGGGTAGGAAAGACTCTGAGACTCTTATCTCCAACAAACCATCACAAAACCAGAAGGGGTGCTGTGGATCAAGCCTTGAGCTGAAGAGCTCAGGGACAGCACCCAGGCCCAGAGTTCAAGCCACACAACCAAAAAAAAGAAAGAAAGTAAAACATCTTTGCCTGCAAAAATGTGGAGGTGTGTGTGTGTGTGGGTGCTGTGGAGACCAGGTGCTGGCCTCACTTTACAGACATTTCTAAGAACTCCCCAAGTTTTCCCCAGTTTGAAGCCACAGTAGGATGGGCGGTGCCTTACCAAGAACTCAAGAGGACGAGGCCTTTGGCAGGCAGTGAGTGGGTAAATGGGTGAAGAGATCGGAGTGTTGTGCCTGTATTCTCTCCATTGAAGGATGGGTTTGGATGCTGAGTGTCAAAGTTTGAAGTCAAGGGCTGCAAGAAGTTCGTGTCCTGACAAATTGAGTTTCCTCTGGGAATGTGAACGTGGCTAAAGCAGGGTGCTGCTGGTGGCTCACAACTGTCATCCTAGCTACTCATAAAGCTGAGATGTAAAGACCACAGTTCAAGGCCAGCTTGGTGATACTTCATATCCAATGAACCACCAGAAAACAGGAACTGGCTTTGTGGCTCAAGTGGTAGAGTGATCATCTTCAGCTGAAGAGCTGAAAGTCAGTGCCCTGGCCCAGAGTTCAAACCCCATGACCAGCAATAAACAGAGGTGGCTGTGTTTTCAACATAGCAGTGTGTATGGTAGGAAATTCCATGCTGGGTTATGAGACATTCCAGATATGTTAGAGGCTCAGTCTTGTGTCTACAGTTGGACTGAGTACGATAGTGCCATCTTCTCACTGGTCAGATTTGATCCGAATGGAGGGAGTTCGTGGTTCTGTTCTCAGGAACAGCTGAGGCCTTGGAATGTCCGTGTGTGTGTATGTGTGTGTGTGTGTGTGTGTGTGTGTGTGTGTGTGTGTGTCTGTTTACGTGTCTGTGTGTCTGTGTGTGTGTGTGTAATTTTCCCTCATCCTTCTCTGCCCCCTTCTTAGGTTCCTGTCCTCCTCTTTCTGACTTCAGATGGTGCCCTTCCTCCACACCGACTTTGCCTTTAGCTCCCTATCAGCATCTACAATGAGTCGAAAATTGCCAGTGGCCTCTGTTCCATATTTTCTCTGGGGCACAAGTCTGGCTGTCCAAATATTTGGCCGCCTCCAGCAGATTCTGGTACAGCAGTGCCAGTTGGCATAGGTCTCTCATGCCTCAGATGGAGGGCCTCAGTCATATGATGTCCTGTCCTTTTCCTCAGCTGGGCCTCTGACATCCCTCTCAACAGGCTGGCAGTGGAGTGGGGAATGGGGGTTTGCTGGTGGGTCTGGCCAACTCAAGCTTGACAGCTGACTGAAGGCCACCCGAGCAAGGAGGATCCAGGGCTACATGGGAGGTGAGACCAAGGTGGCTTGGAAATATTGGTCGGTGTCTAGGAAATGTACATGTACTTTATCACAGGAAAGTCTATCTTCTGGCCCCAGCTGGGCCTTCTAGACAATTTCGGATGCCCAGAATACAGAGGCACAGACTTTAGATTCCAGGGCCAGGGAGCTGGGAGATGAGAGAATCAATGTTCTGGGGTATTAGTCTTGACCTGGCTATGCCCCTCCCCTCTTGTGTATGTTCACTTCTTAACCCAGTGTTGGCCACACACTGGCCACATGTGGCAGTACTGTGGAAGTGGCGGAAGTGGAGGTGAGATCTAGGATGACCAAAATCTGGATTTATGGCCTGCGGGGCTGGCAAAGTGTGTCTTAAAAAAATCTTTGAGCTGTAACTCTGGGCCTAGGCACTGTCCCTGAGCTTCCTTTGCTCAAAGCTAGCATTCTACCACTTGAAACACAGCTGAACTTTCATCTTTTTTAGTAGTTTAGTGGACATAAGAGTCTCACGGACTTTCCTGCCTGGGCTGGCTTCAAGCTGCCATCCTAAGAGCTCAGTAGCTAGAATTGCTGGCACCTGCTAATGATGTTAGTCTGTGTGTGTGTGTGTGTGTGTGTGTGTGTGTGTGTGTGTGTGTGTGTGTGTGTGTGTGTGTGTGTGTGTTTACCGGGACAAGAACTCAGAGCCTAGATGTTATCCTTTAGCTTGTTTACACTAGGTTCCTGCGGTACCACTTGAACTACAGTAGCTCAACTTCCCAGCTTTTTGGTGATTCATTGGAGGTAAGATACTGCCCAGGATAGCTTTGAATCTTGATTGATCTTCAGGTCTCAGTCTTGAGTAGCTAGGATGACAGGCTTGATCCACCTTCGCCCAGCTGATAATGGCCTTTCTCCACATTGGATTTCGAGCTTCTCAAATCTTCTTTATTTTTTCTGTGCCTATACTGGGGCTTGAATTCAGGGTCTAAGCTCTGGTCTCTTAATATTTTCCCTCAAGGCTGGTACTCTACCAATTGAGCCACAGCTCCATTTCTGGCTTTTGGTGGTTCATTGGTAAGAAGAGTCTCACTAACTTTCTTCCCCTGAGCTGGCTTTGAACCACGATCTCTGATTTCAATCTCTTGAGCAGCTAGGATTTACAAGGGTTGAGTTACTGATGGCACTGGGTAGAAGCTTTTCTTAAGCAAGTGTTCGTCCCTGCGTTTGCCCTGACTCCTCCATGCAAAGGAGGCCTTAGGGTCAAGGGCTGTGAAAAATAGGCTTTCAGCCACAGGAAATGGCTGGGGTCCATGGTGAAAAATCAAGCTAATCTTCCCCTGGGCCCCATTCTGGACCCTACCCTCTGCCCTACCTGTGACTCAAGTACAAACCTTGACCCAGCCTTGAGTGTTCAGCCATACTTGCCTGAAGACACAGAGCCTTCATTCCCCCCACACCACCTGCTCTACACCACACCTCAGGACCTTTGCCAATGCTGTGTACCTTCTGCCTGAGGCTCTCTGTCCTGTTCCTCATCTTAGAACTCCTGTGGAATTTTGGCACTAATTATATCACCTCCTGGAGCAAGCCCTTCCTTCCATTCTCCCTCTTTTTAAAAAATATTGAGTTCCTAGAGATGGAACTTGGTAGACTGACTGGCAAATGCTCTATATTGGTGTGTGTGTGTGTGTGTGTGTGTGTTTGTGTGTGTGTGTGTGTGTGTGTGTGTGTGTGTGTGTGTGTGTGTGTGTGTGTGTGCCATTCCTGGGGTTGAAATTCATGGCCTGGATGCTATTCCTGAGTTTTTATGCTCAAGGCTAGCACTCTACTACTTGGAACACAGCTCTACTTCTGGCTTTTGGGGTGTTTAATTGGAGAAAAGATTCTCATATAGACTTTCCTGCCTGCACTGTCTTGCAATCATAATCCTCAGATTTCAGCCTCCAGAGTAGCAAAGAGTATAGGGGTGAGCCATCAGCACCTGCCATCTCCCTCTTACCTATAACCTCGGCCCTCCTCTGAGTCCCAGAAGAGTATGTCTCACCATGCTCACATTTTTTTGCTAATCTTGGGCTTGAACTAAGGGTCTGGGATTAAGCCACAGTGCCACTTTTGGCTTTTTCTGTTTATGTAGTACTGAGGAATCGAACCTCGAGCTTCATGCTCTCTAGGTAAGCACTTTACCATTAAGCCACATTCACAGCCCAAGGCTCACTTATAACAGGATCTAGAAGGGTGGGATTTCAGCACAGAAATCGCTGGCCATTTTATATCTTTGCCAGGATTTGGGACCAGCCTGAGACTCGGCAATGAGGAATGGTGAATGAGTGATAGCCACCAGGCCTCAGAGATCTAGGCTCACATCCTACAGAGGGATAGGAAATATGGAGCCAGAACCTTCCACAACTCATACAGCCTAGCAACTGTGGTCTCCCTGGAGGTAGTGGCTGGCTGCTAGATGTCCCAATGAAATACCTCAGCCAGAATGTAATGCATCTGTTGCATACACCAGCCCAGGCAAGCCTTCGGGGTTTCACTTATTAAATGCCAGAGAAGGATGCTTTGTTCAAGCTACTGGCTCATACTTAGTACTCTCTGAGGGCTTTTCCCAGCTTGCCCAGGTTAGGGGTCTGGGCATGGGCAGCCTGCTGAAAGCCCATCGTCCATACATCTACACACAGAGACATGGAGTTACTGAATTCTTTTATTTCTTTGGCAGGTCCGAGGTTGAAATAGGAGACTAAGCCCTATCCCTGATATCCTTTTGCTCAAGGGTAGAGCTCTGCCCTTGAGGTACAGGACCAACCCATGGGCATATTTTCCTGTGATCTCTTAGAATTAAGTGTCTAGGACTTTCCTGCCCTGGCTGAATTCAAATTGGCATTCTCTACACCTCAGCCTCCTGAGGAGCTAGCATTAAATACAGGAGCCACTGACACCTGACTTTCTTTTCTTCTTGTTCTTTTTAAAATCATGACAATCTGAAATCTTCATAGTGTTATTCCAATTGTTTACATTTGAAATAAATTATCTAGGCCTGGAGTTAGAATGCCAGGACTGCCACTCACAAATGGAGGGAGATCCTGACAAACTCATTCCTATTTATGTGAATGCTAATGGAATATTATCAAAGTAATCAAAGTAATAATTAAATTTGCAGTTAATTCATGATTCTATTTTAGAATGCCACAGAAAAATTATTGAACTTAAATCTTCCATTCTAGCACCATGGTATGATTCCTCTAATGGAAGGATATTGATGAATTTTTAATTAATGCTTTCATAAGTATTCAGCCATTATATTTCATTAAATGGAGAAATAACTTAAACTAATAATTGGTAACTATATATATATATATATATATATATATATATATATATATATATAATTTAATGATATCCTCTATATATTGGGCACTATTGTGGTTTGATCACAGGTCCTCAGAATTTCCTGGCAGCTCAGTTTTCCAGAGGATGGTGAGCCAAGACTTTGACCCCATGTATGGATTGGGCATTCTAGGCCATGAGTTGAAATCACAGCATTGCCAAAAATTTATTCATGGAGTAAGAAGCCACTTTTGACACATTTTTTTTCCTGAAAAATATCCTGGGTTTCAGTATGATATATAATCTATATGCAAATATATCCTGTGGGATAGGATGTAATAAATGAAATGTTATGTGTGTAATAATACTAAAGAAATAAGTGTAATAAACTTCATACTCACTAAACCCATACATGTAAATAAATCTCATATATGAATATTATTATTTCAGTTTGAGGCTTCTATTCAGGCCCTGGGAACTGGTCTAAAATTTCTTGTCTTCAAGAACGGTGATCTTCCCCTTCAACCACAGTGCCACAGAGTTATCCAGACCCTGAGTTCAAATCCCAGGCCTGCCAGAAAAGTTGTGCAAATTTAAAACCAGGGCTTTTTATCCTTTGGCTAAGCACAGGGCTTAAACTCAGGTCTTGGCATCTCTGCCACAGTTGACCCTTGGTTCCTGGGACCCAAGTTCAAATCTTGGGGTTGGCAAAAAATAAAAAGGAGAAGGATAAAACAGAGAAGTTCAATAGCATGGTTTTACATTTTTTCCCCTTTGCATTCTGACAATCCTGGGCTTAAATTAAAAGGCCCAGAAAGTGTACATGATCTTGCGTTTGGCTGGCTATTAGGGAAGCCATAACCGAAACTTCAACTTAGGCCTGGAGGTCGAATACTGGGACTTCCACTAATGATTGTTGGGAGATTCTAAGAAATGCATGCCAATATACATCCATACAAATGGAATATTATAAAAGTAACCATTAAATTAGTAGTGTATGAGTATACTATAACATTATACACAATAATTATACTACTTTGACTAATTTTCAATTAATACCTTGTTATATATTCAACCATGATACTTAAAACTTGAAGGAATAATTTATTTGTCAATAATTACTAGTAATATATGTAATTTCATAATATACGGACAACTTTCTCTTATTTTATACATATGTATACATATATATATACATATATATGTCAATCTACATATTTATTTGTTTATACACTTGTCATTCCTGGGGCTCAGTTGTATAGTGATGGCTTGTACATACAAAGCCCTGGACTCGATTCTCCACTACCACATGCATATAAAAATTCGGAAGTTGTGCTGTCACTCAAGCACTCGAGCACTGGCTTTGAGTGCAAAACCGTAGGGACTGTGTCTAGACTCTTACTCAAGACCCAGGACTGGCACCAAAATATGATTGAATGTTGTGAATGCGACTCTATAAGTATAGGACTTCAAATACCTCATCACAGAGCAAGCCATGAATCTGGTGCTGACAGCTGCCATCTAACCTGACTTAGCCAGAGGAATGCCACTGCAAGCCAGCTCCACAGAACCACATGCTGCTGCCTCGCTCACCCCTGTCATCAAGATATTAGGGGGCTGAGATCTCACACTGATGGGTTTAAAACCCAGCCCTGGCAGGATGTCTGTGAAATTCTGTGCTGTGGCTCAAGCAAAAGTTCTTAGGACAGTACCCTCAACATTTTAGTGCAATCCCTATGGCTGACTCCCTCCCCCCCAAAAAAACCCCCACCAATCTCAATCATTAGATGTGAACTTTGTGCAGTTTGTGATGTGTTTCTGAAAAAATGGTGATACTGATGAAAGCACCCAATACTAATGACATCTTGTGGGATACAGCTATGTGATGAGTTCTTCCTGAGGTGCTGGGTCCTTCGTGTGGTGCTGTGTGCTGAGTCCTGCTCAGGATGCTATGTGCTGAGTCCTTCACAGGGTGCAGTGTTCTGAGTCCTGCATTGGGTGCTGGGTTATGAGTCTCACTGGATGCTGTGTGCTGAATACTGTAAAGAGTGTAATGTGTTTTGTCCTTCAAAGGACACATTCTTTCATCTTGCCCTTGTAATAGCTCCACAACTTGGATGATTAGGCAGACAAGAATATTGAGGCTCAGATATGTCCCCATGGCAGGGACAAAATTATGTATTACTGAAGACTAGTGAGTTGTCTACTGCGGACGATTGTTTTGTTTTGTTTTTTTCTCAGTCATGAACCTTGAACTCAGGGTCTAGGCGCTGATCCTTACCTCTTGGACTCATGGCCAGCACTCCACCACGTGTAGCCAAGGACCCTCTTGCAGCAGAGTGCCACAGCCTAGGGTTGTATAGCCAAGGTCTGTCATCCTGGCTTCTCAGGAAGCTGAGACCAGAGTATCTGGGTTCCAAACTATCCCAGACACAAAAGGTCCCATGAGACTATTATCTCCAATTCATCACTAAGAAACGTGAAGTGGAAGCTGGGTGCTTGTGGCTCATGCTGATCATCCTAGCTACTCAGTAGGATGAGATCTGAGAATCATGGTTCAAAGCTAGCCTGGGCAGGAAAGTCCGTGAGACACTTAGCTCCAATGAACCACCAGAAAACCGGTGGCTCAAGTGGTAGAGCACAAGATTAGAGCTGAATTGCTCAGGGACAGCACCCAGAACCAGACTTCAACTCATACAACTGACAACAACAAAAAAGACATAAGCCTATTAACAAACCTGAAGTAGAGGGCTGAGAATGTACCTTAGGGGTAGAGTGCTTTGCATATATGAAACCCTAGGCTTGAATACTCTGGACCAAATCACTAGGAAAAAGCCTGAAATGGCTTTGTGTTTCAAGTAAGAGAGGGCAATCCTTGTACAAGAGAAACTAGATACAGTGCTCATGTCCTGTGTTCAAGCTCCAGGACTAGTGTATGCACATACACACTCCCACGTGCGTTCGCTTACTGACACACAAACACACACAGAAACTAGAAGTGAAGCTGTGACACAAAATGGGAAGACAGTAGACTTCTGCTCTGAGATCATGGTCAGCACCCACGCCCTGGGTTTAACCACAAAACTTAGCCTCTCAGGGCCCAACTAGGAGAGGTCAAAGGTTTCAAAACCTGATGAGCTTCACCAGCCCTAGATGACAGGAAATTTTGTGATATCTGAGATGTTCTTGGATTTCCAAAGCTTCCGGAAAGCTAGGAGAGGCATCATAGGCCCATCATCGCAGGTTATGAAACATTTAATTAGGTTAAGTGCCCTAGTTGTTTGCCAGAAGGACTCCTGAATTATATTGAGCCCTGTATCTGAACATCAGAATATAGTCTCACAAAGGCAGAATAAGTGCACAGAACTTGGCCTTCCATGGGAGGTGGCATAAATGAAGGCTTCCTGTCAAAATAGAGCACTGGGGAGAGAGATCGTTTGACTTTCAGAGCCTTCCCACACTCTTCCTCACTAAGTGGCCCAGATAGAGTTGCTTGTTATACAGCTATACAGGATTGAGGACTTTTGTCTGCCTGTCCAGACAATGAGAAAGACTTCTTCCAGCAGGACTGGGATGCAGAGCAACCTTCAGGCTATACTGGGAGCAGTGAGTGGAGCCCTTGAACATGCAATGTCATAAAAGCATCCTCTGTGTTATGAACTCATAGTTTTGAATACAAATTTCCTTGCTTGGTGCCATTCATCATAGCTACTCTTACTCTGGAGATTCACCTGTAGGAATACATCCATACATAGACAAAGACGTGGAGATACAGGCTCTTTTTGAGGGGGCAGGTCCTGGGGTTGAACTATGAGCCTGTGCGCTGTCCCTGAGCTCCTTTTACTCAAGGGTAGTGCATTAAGCTCGAGTCAAAGCCCACTTCTGGATTTTTCTGTGATCTCTTAGAAATAACAGTGTCAAGGACTTTCTTACACTGGCTGGATTCAAATTCAGATTCTTTACATCTCAGCCTCCTGAGGAACTGGGATTACAGTCAGCAGCCACTGGTACCATCTTTCTTTTCTTAATTTTTTTTTAAAATCTGGACAATCTGACTTCTTAGCGGGTCATTCCAATGGTTTGAACTTATAAGAGACTACCCAATGTTCTTTATAGCTGCTTTCTCAGAGAAGGATTTTCTCTCCTCATCTTCCACTCTGGTCACAGGTTGGAAGCCAAAAGTGAGAAATGAGTGTCACAGGATTGAGGAGTAAATGTCCACAGGACATGCCAGTTCTGTTACTTAGCATTGAGCTGCAGTGAATTTACTGTCTCAGGATGAGAGGACCAAAAGCTGGAACGATCATCATACTGTCTGCATTGCTCCTTTTGCCTATAAAATGTTCTAATAATTATGAGTGCTGTGTGTCTCCAACCTTAACTATCTAGGACACACTACAAGTATCTGCACGTTTCTATTTTTATCTAGTACCTCCTGAGACTTAGATTAAAGTTTTTTGTGGAGTGGCTCCTTGGTAAATCCCTGAGGAAAGCGGCTTGAATCCTCTTCAGGAGATCGCCTTACAAAGCCAGCCCAAGCAGGAAGTCTGTGAAACTCTTATTGCCAATAAACCACCAGAAAACCAGAAGTGGAGTAGTGGCCTAGAAGATAGAGCTCCAGTTTTGGGAGAGAAAGCCTAGCAGGAAACACAGGCCAGACCAGGCAGGACAGTCTGGGAGTTGCTTATGTCCAATTAACGACCAGTTGGCTGGAAGTAGAGCTATGGCAGTATTAGAAGCTCAGCCTTGAGCAAAACAGCTGAGGAACACATTGCACCCTGAGTTTAAGCACTGAGATGTCCAAAAAATAAAATTCAAAAAGAGAAGGCCAAGTTTATGTATCAGTGCCCTACTTTCTTACTTGTGTATGTTAATTCTTTGAGTGCAAACAGACTGTAAGCAAAGCTTTTGCTTTCATATACTGATTGATTTTTCAGATATGCTTGTTACGCATACTGCATCATTCTCTTTATTTCAGCCCCATTGCTTTGCTCTTCCAGGATTCCAGGCCTCTGTCCTTATAGAATGCACATTGCAGCTCTCAGCAGCCTATAGTTACATTTTATTATGAGGCCAATCCAGGAACAGTCACAAATAAGGCAAGGGAAGAGAAGATCAGGGTTTATAGAAATAACCGGTATTCAGAAAATTACACTTGGGGACACAAACTGTAGCATACTTATGTAAAAACTACCATTAAGAAAAAAAGATGAGGGGGCAGGGAATGTGGATTAGTGAGAGAGTGCTTGCCTAGCATGCAAGAAGCCCTGGGTTCTATTCTTCAGTAGTATATACAGAGAAAAAGCCAGAATTGGTGCTGTGGCTCAAGTAGTAGAGTGCTAGAGACAATGCCCAGTCCTTGAGTTCAATCTAAGAAATGTCAAAGAGATATATAGGTAGGTAGGTAGGTAGGTAGGCAGGCAGGCAGATAGATAGATAGATAGATCGATCGATACATAGATAGATAGATAGATAGATAGATAGATAGATAGATAGATAGATAGATAGATAGATAGATAGATAGATAGATAGATAGATAGATAGATAGATAGATACATAGATACATAGATACATAGATAGATACATAGATAGATACATAGATAGATACATAGATAGATAGATAGATAGATAGATAGATAGATAGATAGATAGATAGATAGATAGATAGATAGATAGATACATAGATACATAGATACATAGATACATAGATAGATAGATAGATTAGATAGATAGATAGATAGATAGATAGATAGATAGATAGATAGATAGATAGATAGATAGATAGATAGATAGATAGATAGATAGATAGATAGATAGATAGATAGATAGATAGATAGATAGATAGAGAGAGAGAGAGATAGATAGAGAGATAGATAGATAGATAGAAAAATGATACATGAATCTGGTCTTGGATGTCAGGAGGAAAGCAGGGAACAATTCCTAGTCATGAGTCCTTCTGCAGTGTGCCAGGACACCAGCATCGCCTTCACACAACCACAGAGCAGGAAGACTGTCTCTTTTTCACTTCTCAGGCAGATGAAGGCCCCAGAACCAAGAAGGCAAAGCCAGGTTCTAACTCAAGTGAGAAACGGCCCTGCCTGACGTTCGACTGGGGATTTGCATTAATGATGTGGAGAATGAAGGAAGGAGAATGGACTGGCAGAAGTAGAAGAAGGGCCTTCAAATCTGACAGATGTAGAGTAAAAAATCCACTCCCTAAGAACAGAGAGCAGGGTTTTTCTACTCTGTTCCTGCCCTCTCTCTCACTAAACTGACTCTCGATTGGTAACCTAAAGATAGCCTGAGGCTCCCTTCACCTAAAGGAGGAAGGTTATGCATCGTTTGAAGAGGCTGAGAAAGCCTGACCGTGGGTGTAACTGTAACAAATGTTTCAGGTTTCCCCTCATTGCTCGATGTGTCTGGAATGAATATAATGAAGTGGTTTGCAGCTCACTTCCCTGTTAAGTGTGTATCTTCTGCCTCCTAATCCTACAAGCCTAGGTCTCTCCACCTAGCCTGGCTTTTGATACTGTTTTCTGTCCTTCAAATACAGTGTTACACTGGAGTTCTCCCTGCTAACAGGGCTAGGGCTTGAATCCTGAGAATTTCATTTGAACCTTGGATGGGTCAATGATGTTTCTTTCCTTCTTCTATAGCACAAGAATTCTAATAACATTTAGAGTTCAAGGAATTTCTCATCACCAAAGGAAACACAAGAAACTATTGAACACCTGACCTTTCAGAAGTGGAAGTCAGAGTGTCATAGACTTTCCTGCCCTGGTTGGCTTCACCCTGTAATCCTGAGACCTCAGCCTCCTTAGCTAGGTTGATGAGTTTAAGCTACTGGTGCTCTGCTAGGTTTAGGACTGTAATGACACTGACAATACAAGTCAAGTGCTTATCACAAAGGGCTTGGGGAGCATATTAAGCCTTTCAACATTGGACCATTCAGATCCCTTTAGCACACAAGGTTATAATGCTAGAGTCTGAGAGCCTGGGCAAGTGGATCTGTTACACTTCAACCTTAAGCTCTGACTCCAATTCTGGTTTACATCAGCGTTTATTTTCCAGGGAACGTTCTCCTAATTAGCAGATAGGAAAAGTACTTTGATTAACCCTTACTTTTTTCCAGTTGTGTGTCTTGTATCAAGCTTGGGCCCTGTCCCTGGGCAATTCAGCTCAAGGCTAACACTCTACCACTTGAGCCACAGCGCCACTAGGGTTTTTTTTTGGTGGTACATTGGACATAAGAGTCTAACAGGCTTTCCTTGCCTAGGCTGTCTTTGAACTGTGGTCTTCAAATCTCAGCATCTTGAGAAGATTGGGTTCCAGGTGTGAGCCACCCGCATCTGGCCAATTGTTTATGACAGTCCTGGGGCTTATTTTTATCAAGGCTAGCACTCTGCCATTTGAGCCACTCCACTGCTTCTGGCTTTTTCTGAGTATGTGGCACTGAATATTCAAGCCCTGGTCATCATGCATGTTGAGCCAGCTCTTTACCTGTAAGCCATATTTCTAGGCTCACCCTTACAATCTTATCCCACAACTTGTCTGTCCAAAAAAAAGGCTTCTGAGTATAAATCATTAAAGAAATCCCTATAGGAACGTGTTCAAAGATAAATAAGACAAAGTTCATACTTGAGAGAGACCCTAAACGTGTGAAGATTATTACAAATGCCATTTAATTATGTATCATGTTTCAACACAAAAAGTTTTAATGAAAAATGAGTCAATGTCCTAAATTATTGTGTATAATTTTCTAATAGATGTGCAAAATGTAATAAATATGTGTATGATAACACTAAATAAAATACTCAATAAATAAATGAATCAAATAAAAATAAATACAAAATCAATAATAAAAATCATAATATGTAATAAACATAATTATGTAAGTATATATCCTATATTACATATGTGTAGAAATATCTTTTCCATTGCAGTGCCTCCATTCAGGCCAGGGGAACTCTAGCCTGAATTTCATTTTGTCAAGGACAGTAAGCTTCGCCTTCACCCATGGTACAAAAGAGTTACTTGGATGGTGAGATCAAATCCAACCAATGGTAAAAATATTGGCCAGTTCCAAGATAGTGACTTAATTTTTTAATGAAAGCAGTTATGTTTATTCAGTTACATACTGAACATTTTAAAAAGCAGTGTAGAATTTTGTACAGCTATTCAGACGTCCGTCCCTTACTCACAAAGTGCTTCTCTGAACACTACATTGTTTCTTTCTTGTACTTTTTTTATTGTAAAAATGTTGTACGGAGGGGTCACAGTTACTTGAGCAAGGTCATGAGTATATTTCCTATTGAGCATTGTTGCCTCCTCCTTTGTTTTCCTCCTACCATCCCTTCCCTCCCATCTCCAAAACTACTCCTCCTGCCAAGCTGAGTGACTTATTTTTAGTTTTGGCTTGGCATGGGGTTTGAACCCCAGTAGTGGCAAATCTGCACTTTCCCTCACATTGCTACAGATTTACAAAGACCCTGAGGTCAAATCCCAGGCTAGGAAAGAAAACTGACAGAAATTCCAAATTAGGGAGCTTTATTTTTTAATTTAGTTCATTAATTAATTAATTAATTTTTCTTTTCTTTTCTTTTTATTTGGGGGGCCAACCATGGGGCTTGAACTGAGGTTGTGGCAACTCTGCCTCAGCTCGATCACCCTAGGCTAGCTGCTGTTCAGGACCCATACCCAATGCTGGAATCCTAGGCCCAGAGGGCTTGCATGAGGATAAAAGTGGGATAGAACAAAAAGTGGGGAGCTGCAGAAGTCTGGGGTTTTATGTTTTTTAGTTTGCACAGTGACCATTCTGGGTCTGAATCAGATAGCTGCAAAGTTGATCTAACCTGCCATATCTGAAGGCTGGCACACTATCAAGGAAATCATATGACAACCTGTCAACATAGTCCCTGGCTTCAAATCCCGGTCCTGACACCTACCAATCACAGGGGATCACAAGAGACTCATTCCTATGCATAGGAATACCAATTGAAAGAGAAGTTTGTGCATCGGTCAAGTCTAAAATTGGATGCAATAATCCTAGGACACGGATCGATCCCAATTAATAGTTTATTAAGCATGAAAAGAATACTATTCCTTTAATTGTAGTATAATAAATACCTAAGAATTGGTAGGAACGTAATATATGTCATTCAATCATAGATAGGCGGCTATGGCTCTTTTTACCAATATATATTTATTTGTATACCACTGTCTGCCTATCCACGTATCGCTGTTTTGTACAATCCTGGGGCAAGATCTCAGCAGCTGCGAACCACCCGACAGCTTCATTGGCTAGAGGCTGCCGTGCTCACACTCACCCATTCATGAATTGGGACTGCATGTCCCTGAGTTCAGATCCTAGCACTGCCAAAAATTTAATCTTGGATTAAGAAGCCAATCTGTTTTCCTTTTCTGGGAGAGTCCTGGGTGTCAGGCATGATTGAGAAGACATCTACAAATCTAAATGCTATGTGAAAGGATTCAAACAATATAATACATTATTAGGTGTCATCACAGTCAATAAAATAAATGGTAAATAAATGAATAAAACAAAAAATTAAATGAATAACCACCCCAAACATAATATAGTCTGAACATCTGTATGGAAGTTCAATCCTATCTTTGAAATGTATATAAGGAATATGCTTTCCAGGGATAAGCCTTGAATTCAGGCCTAGGGAACAGGCCTGACTTTCTGTTCTTCAGGCATGGTGAGCTTCCCATTCCTGCACAGTGGAACAGAGTTACCCAGACCTCGTGTTCAAATTCCAGGCCTTGCAGACAAAAAAATGCCACCACACATTCCAAGCAAGGGAGCTTCATTAGCATTTTTAATATTTTTTCAGTTCACTTCACCTTTATTTGATACATTTTGATTTTATAACACTAAAGTTTTTCAAAAAAGGACTTTAAACTTTTACATTTCATCATAGCACATTGGTGTTTCTATTTTGACCATCTTCTATGAAGAGTGAACATGAAAATAAGGACACCATTTCTCCCTAGAAGGTTGGGACAGTTGATTTTATTTATATTTAGAGTTATTTCTATATTTATAAACTCTACATTTGTGTCATGTTAGTTTTCCTCAGTGCCTACAACGAAATACACTAGGGGAGTCATAGCACAAAAAGTTGTGTTTCTGAATAAAAACTCACTTTTGTGAGGACAGCAGGTACTTGTAAGCATTTTGGGAATAAACTAGATTGTAAAATGAAAAACAATAACATTGGGAGTGGGATGTAGTCAGTAGTGGAGTATTCGCCTAAAGAGCATAAGACTCTGGCATAAAAGTTTCCTAAAGCTCAAAGTGTTAGAATTTTATGATCTGTATGAACAAACTTTTTTTTTTTTGGTCGTGGGCCTGAACTCAGGGGTTATCCCTGCACTCTTCAGCTCAATGTAAGCAATCTACTTCTTGAGTCACAATGCTACTTCCGGTTTTCTAGTGGTTTATTGGAATTAAGAGTCTCACCAACTTTCCTGTCCAGGCTGGGTTTGAACCGCCATCCTCAAATCTCAGCCTCCTGATTAGCTAGGATTATAGGCATGAGCCACCTATGCCAGGCACGTGAATAAACTTCTTAAAGATTGATTCTGAGAAAATAAACCTGGAATATACTTTTAGTATAAATAATTTATAATGCTATGTTTAAGGCACTAATTCAGAAGTATTTATTCATTGGCTGGTTTCTTAGTTTATTTAAAGATATATTATATATTCATTATGAATATATATACATATATTATTAAAATGTAGCTTTGAAGTGTACCTAAGAGCATATATGCTCATGTAAAGTTATTCAACTGCACAAGCTTCATTATTTTTTTTCCATTTTGGTTGGTACCATAAATTATGTGGGATTTTTCTACTGTTGTTTTGTTCTCTGTTTTTGGAGGATTTCTCTCCCTTTTATCTCCCTCTCTCCCTCCATGAACTTGAACTCAGCTTGGTCTTTCTTGCCTTTGTTGTTCATAGCTGATTTTCTACCACTTCAGCCATACCTGTAGCCGGGCTTTTTGCCAGTTAATTGGAGATGAGTTCTCTCAGGCTTTTCTGCCTTCATTATCATCGTCCAGTTCTCAGCCTCCTGAGTAGCTAGGATTACAGATGTGGGCAACTGGGGTGCCTAGGGATAAATTAGACTTTGGTTGGTGTATTCTTTCTGTTTTTCTAAGCATGGGATCATCTAATATAGAAATTCAGTGAATGTCCTGGGTCTGAAGTAAGATATATAATATATATGCAAATCTGTATAGTTCTCATAATATGTAATAAATTTAATATGTGTAATAAGTATAGTAATAGTCAATAAATATAATGAATGAATAATACAAAAAATAAATACCCTGAAAGCAATATACAGTAAACATAATTATGTAGATATTAAAATTTTTTTTCAAGTGTGGATGAATATTACTTTAACAGGGCTGGGGATTGAATTCAGGCCTAGGGAACAGGCCTGAATTGCTTGTATTCAAAGAGGGTGAGTTTCCCCATTCTCCACAGTGCATTAGAGATTCCCAGACTCTGAGTTCAAATCCCAGGCCTAGCAGAAAAAAGCAGACACGAATTCCAAGCCAGGGAGCTCCATTAGTATTTTTAATATTTTTAAATTTTTAAAATTTTTTATTTTACTTTTTATATACTTTATTAAAATTTATTTTATTTTATTTATTTATTCATTTATTTTGCCAGGCACGGGGCTTGAACTTAGGTCGTAGCAACTCTGCCTCAGCCTCCATCACCCTAAGCTGGAATGGTGCAGCTTCTGGGCCCACAGCCCATCTTGGGATCCGAGGTTTCAGGGGCTGACAGGAAAACAAATTGAAAATGGCACTGAAAAATAGCCGCGAATTGCAGACAGTCGGCGGTTTCTCGGTTTTCCTTCCTTGCATGGTGACCATGCGGTTCCAAATGACACAGCTATAACCTGTAGGTTACCTGGCATTGCTGAAGGCTGGCAGGCTGGCAGCGAACCCATAGGCCAATCTGGACACCTGGGCATTTGAATTCTGGTCATGGCACTTAGAAAAGGCTGGAGAGCCTAAGAAACTATTGTCTGTTCATAGGAACACCAGAGGAATGTGATAAATGTCATGGTTGGATGAGTAGTGTGTCAATCAGCCTAACATAAAATTAAACCCAGTATTCACAAGCTGTGGATTGATTTTAATTCATAGTTTATTATGCATTAAAAGAATACGTGTGTGTGTGTGTGTGTGTGTGTGTGTGTGTGTGTGTGTGTGTGTGTGTGTGTGTTTTGTCGGTAGTGGGGCCTGAACTCTGGTCCTGGGAAGTCTCCGTCAGCTTTTAAGCTCAGGGATAGTGTGTACCATTTGAGACACAGCACCATTCCAGGCTTTTTCTGATCATGTGGTGCTGAGGAATTGAACCCAGGGCTCATGCATGCAAGACAAGCACTCTCCCAGTGACCACTTTCCCAGCCCCTAAAAGAATACTATTGATTAAGTAGAATTCTCACTACATACCTGTGAATCACTAGGAAGGTAGTATATGTCATTGAATACTACTAGATACACATCACTGGAAGTATCTAAATTTCTAAATATATATTTATTTTTATACCACTGTCTGAATAGAAAAGTATTGCTATTTTGGCCAAACCTGAGTCTCGATCCCAGGTCCTGGTATCCACCTGGCATCTGAATGTGCTAGAGGCTGCCATGCTGACACTCACCCATTCATGAATTGGGCCTCCTAGGGCTTCAGTTCAGGCCCCAGCATTGCTAAAAATGTCTTCCTCAAGAAAGATTCCAAATGTGATACCTGTTTTCCTTTTCTGTGCGAGTGCTGGGTGTCAGGTATGATGTAAAAATATGTCTGCAAAGCTCCATGCTGTGGAATAGATTTGAATGAATGTAATAAATGTTATAGGTGCACTCACAGTCAGTCTATAAATAAATGTTAAGTAGATAAATAAATAATAAAATATAATGAATCATTCCAACAAACACGATATAAATTGAATATATGGATGTAAGTATAAATCATATAATAAACATGTCTATAAATGTTATGTTCTCCAGGGCTGGGGCTTGAATTCAGTTCTAGGGAACAGGCCTGAATTGCTTGTCTTCAAGGGAGGAGAGCTTTCTTTTCCTCCACCCGCTCAGTGCATTAAAATTACCCAGATCCCAAGATGCATCCCTGCCTGGCAAACAACAAAATGGCACAAAATCCAAGACAGGGAGCTTCAGTAATATTATTAATTTATTTATTTATTTTTTGCCGTGCACGGGGCTTTAACTCAGGTCATGGCAATTCTTCCTCAGTTTCCATGACCCTAGGCTGGGATGGTGCAGTCTCTGTACCCACAGCCCATCCTGGGTCCTAGGCCTCAGGGACTAACAGGAAAACAAAATGAAAACACCATCAAAAAAAAAGCCACGGACCACAGAAGGTCAGCAGTTTCTATTTTTCTTCATTGCACGGGGACCATCCTGGGTGTGAATGACATGGCTGCAACCTGTAGTTCACCTGGCATTGCTGAAGGCTGGCGGGCTGTCAGTGAAGCCATAGGCCAACCTGGACGCTAGGCCCTGAGTTCGAATCCTGATCATGCCATTTAAAAGTGGCTGGAGAGTCTAAGAAACTATTGCCTGTCCATAGGAATACCATGGAAATGTGATAAATGTCATGGTTGGATGAGTAGTCCCTCAAAATGAATCTAGAATAAATTTAGACCCAATAATCACAGGACACAGATTGATTTTAATTCATAGTTTATTATGCATTAAAACAATATTATTGATTAAATGGAATCCCCATTAAATACATGAGAATCGGTTGGAACGTAGTATATGTCATTGAATACTAGATACACACCTCTGGCAGTACCTAAATATCTAAATTTATTTTTATTTATGTACCACCATCGTCATAGAAAGTTACTGAGATTTTGGCCAAATTTAGATATTTATATTTATTTATGTACCACCATCGTCACAGAAAGTTACTGTGATTTTGGCCAAATTTAGATATTTATATTTATTTATGTACCACCATCGTCATAGAAAGTTACTGCGATTTTGGCCAAACAGGGGCTTGATCCCAGGTCTTGGGATCGACTTGGCAGCTGAATGGGCTAGAGGCTGTGGTGCTGACACTCACCCATTCAAGAATTGGACCTCTCAGGCTTTCAGATCAGGTCGCATCATTGCCAAAAATTTCTTCCTGGTGTAAGATTTCAAGTGTGACACCTGTTTTCCTTTTCTGTGCAAGTTCATAATATGTCTGTAAAGTTACATGCTATGGAATAGATTAGAATAAATGTAGTAAATATTATGGGTGCACTCACAGTTCGTAAAATAAATGCTAAATCAATAATAAAACATAATGATTCACTCCAACAAACACAATATAGACTTAATATATAGATGTAAATATAACTCGTATATTTAACATGTCTATAAATGTTATGAGGTTCTTGAATTCAGGCCTAGGGAAGAGTTTAGTTCATGCATGATTCTCATAGGAAATGATAGGCAAGACGTATGGCACAACAATAATTTTTAATTAAGAGTTCATGAAGTGTGACAATAAGGATCACATTCAGAAATTGGAGGAAAGGGAAAAGATCCAAGAATCAGTACTCACATGGTGTAGAGCACATGGGCAGCAAAGATGGCGCTGATAGGGAGTTGAGTGGACAGAGCCCGATTTGCTTTATGTTCAGTGCTTAAACAGACCGTGGAAGCTTAGGTGCATGATAGGATGTGACCTTGACAGTGATTGGTTCCTCTTCCTCCCCTCCCATGCTACCCATTCTTTTTTGCTTTAAAAATGGCTTGCTCTATGTTAATAAATGAGTTTTCCTGCTTGAGTTGACTCCCTGCTGCATCTGATTGTCTCCCTGGCTGAGGGAGATTGGGGAACAGGCGAGCGGTCACACTTACCTTTCCTCGGACCCTGTCCGTCTTTTGTGGGATGGATGAAGACCCAACATCTGGCTCCCAACAAGGGGCACGAAAGGAAAAAATACCAGCAGAGGCTAAGCAGTCTGTCAGGGTAAGTGAAACCCTTACTATGGGTAATGCTATCTTACAGAAGAAGGAGGAGGAGGCAATATTAGGCCTAGGAGGAGTAAAGGAGGACTTGGGAAGTGAGAAGGAAAAGGAATGGGTCAAATTTGACCTAGAACACACTGAAACATGCACCATGGAAGTCAAAACGAGGATGAAAGTTAGTCCCTCTGATTCAGATGCCCCTGATGGTCATAGCCCCTCTCCTATTCCCCCGATTGGAGGGGAGGTACGGAACCCTACACGATCTGTGAGAGATACCTGCAAGAATCGGACCCCCACAAACCATCCACGGAGGGGTGTAGGGCGGGGGAAGTAACCTACTAGGAGGCCTACCCTGGAAAGGAAGGGCCACCTGAGAGCATGGACCCTAGGCCACAGGATTTGCTACCCCAAGTGTAAACGGTCAATCTGGCACCAAGAGCAAACAGGCCCTTGGAATGGTATCCATGGGAAGCTAAGGATCTTAAAGAGCTCTGCAACGTGGTGGTGGAGGATGTCCCAAACTCTCCTTTGGCCCAGAGCTTATTACAGGACATTGCTTATCACCCAGGTGTTGCTAAAGCCTGACTGGATGTGGCTAAAGCTGTCCTCACTAGTTCTCAGTTTATTAAATGTGTGCTTTCTTTAAGGAGGAATGTAGAGGGCAAGTAGAGAATAACCAGCAGGCTCAACCCATGATACCTATTACTTATGCCTTGTTAACAGGGACGGGGAAGGGTACTCCACTGGCATCCAACAGGAGGCAATTCCTGGTCCATACCGTGACTAGGTGAGGCAAGCAGGACTTGTCACTTGGTACAAACTGGATGATAGGCCTACTGAGTCCCCTATAGCAGGAGTGAGGCAAAAACCTGGTGAGCCTCTCGCTGAGTTTGTAGACTGAGTCCAACAGAGCATTCATCACAAGCTTCCAGCAGGGAACCTCCGGGATCAGTTTGTAAAGCTACTGGTCTGGGAAGGGATGAATTCATACCACTGCACGGCCTGTGCGGGATTGAGAGAGTTCACTGAGCAGATGGGTGGTGGCCTCATAGGATGTGGGAATGCAACAGCACCAGTCCCAATCACTAGCTTTAGCTTTACAGGCTCAGACATCTGCCATGACTGAGGCTATTACCCAGGTGCTGGCAGCCCAGGGCCGAGGAACCCCAAGATCATCATGGAGAGGGACTTGCAGGGTGTAGGGGGCAATTTCCCCCTCCCAGCCATTTGGCGGAGGGATTGTTGTAAGCAGTCCTTCTTAAAGTGTCTCTCTTTCAAGTCCCTCTCTCCAATGATTAACCCCAACAGGTGACCTGGACAGTGATCTGCGCTGACAATGCAGAAATCATCAATAGACTTCAAGAGAAGCTGTTCCTTTGACCTGGAGGCCTGACCTTCATTTTGATCACCACCCTATGTCATTATGTATGGACCATTTAATATTTGTGTAGGAGCACTTATTTTAATGTTACCAGCTCTAATTGTTCTTTTACTACTTGCTTGTACAACCACATTTTGTTATGCTTTCCTGTAAACATGTCTAAAATCTGCTCCAAAACAACCCCCACCTCTGGACTCTGAAGTGGCAAAGACTGCTATCCCATCCCTGACTAATGCTAAAAGACTGCTAATGACATTACTTGGCCTGGGAATGCTTTTGCTGATTGTTTCTCTATGCCTTACTTGCATTATATGTGCACTGCAAAACTCTTATGAGTTTAGCCAGCCAATTACATAAGATCAAGCTCCAAGTGAATAAATTTCTCCCAGGGAGGAATCACAGCCAGAAATGGGTAAGAGGGGGTGTCAGTCTGTCCCTTGCTCTGAAGAAGTTCTCGATGATGGGTCAGGCAGACAAGGCGATCCACCCAAAAGAAGATAGGTGGGTTCACTTCCTTAAACAAAGACAGGGGAAGATATTGGGAGCCATTTGGAGCTTAAAGTAAAGCTCAAAGTCATCTTGACCACTGTGCTCGCTTAAAGGCACGTACAAGGAACTGGCTTACTTAAAAGACACCAGGTACCCAGGATTGCTCTGCTATGTCTGCAGTTTGTTTTAAATTTTCCTTGTTTTTCTGGACTATAGTAGAATGGCCTGAGTATGGGGGCCCACGAGGATGCACCATGCCACATGTGTGGAACTCCCAATACCCAGGCTGCTCCCAGGTTTTGAAGAGGATGACCTTACGAGATACTGACTTTTATATATGCCCAGGAATTAATTGAACTGCTTTGGACATTTCTAACTGTGGTGGGACTGATGGCCAATGCTATCCATACCAATGGAATCCTTTCAAAATAACCTTTACAGAGGAGGGAAAAAGATAACTAACTTGGAGGTGGGTCTGCCATTTAAACAAAAAAGAGGGAATCTATAGAGCACATGGACAGTAAAGATGGCGCTGATAGGGAGTTGAGTGGGCAGAGCCCGATTTGCTTTACAGTATGTAACCAGACCATGGAAGATTAGGTGCATGATAGTATGTGTATGTAACCAGACCATGGAAGCTTAGGTGCATGATAGTATGTGACCTTAACAGTGATTGGTTCCTCTTCCCCTCTCATGCCACCCACTCTTTTTTGCTTTAAAAATGGCTTGATCTGTGTTAATAAATGAGTTTTCCTGCTTGAGTTGAGTCCCTGCTGGGTCTGATTGTCTCCTGAGATGAGGGAGGCTTGGAAACGGGCGAGTGGTCGCACTTACCTTTCCATAGACCCTGTCCATCTTTTGTGGGATGAACGAATACCTGACAACATGGTAGATGGGATTCCACCCCGAGCCTCAAACTCAGGTCCGGGAAACCCCTAGCTCCTTAGTTGCTCACAGGTTGGTATCCTCACCTAGACCCTTTCGCCAATTGGGCCTGCTAAGCTCTGAGTTCAAATCCCAATACTGCCAAAAGATTAATCCTAATGTGAGAAGCCCATCGATCCACTTGTTTTCCTGTCCTGTGAAAGTTCTGGGTCTCAGGGAGGATGGAGAATTCTATATAGGCAACTCTATAACCATAGGAATAAGTTGTTATCTGTGTCGGTACAGTTATGTCTGTCTTCATACTCAATAAAACACAAATGCATCCATGACTAAGACACACAATAAAAAGAGTAACTAAACTGAACTCATGATGCATTCTATACATATATGTAAATAGATCCTATATGTAAAGTAGGTGGTACATTATTATTTCCTGTGCTGGGGCTTCAATTTAGGACCTGTGACCTGGCCTGATATTATAATTTTCAAGGATGTTGAGCTTCCATTTCCCCCACAGTGTTATAGATTTACCCAGACCTGAGTTGGAATCCCAGCTGTGGGAGAAAAATGGTGCGAGTTCTGAGCCAGATAGTATTATTATTATTATTATTATTATTATTATTATTATTATTATTATTATTATTATTATTATTTTCCAAGGAAAGGATTTTTTTAAATATTTTATTTTATTTGTGAACATACTGTACAGAGGGGTTACAATTACATGGGCAGGATAATGCGTACATTTCTTACTAAGCATTGCAGCCTCCTCCTTTGTTTACCCTTCAAATCCCTTCCCAGCTTCCCCCCTCCCTCCCCAGTCCCAAACTTTCTCCCTCCCCCCACCCCCGGCACCGACGTTGTAAAGCTAATTTTGGACACAGAAAACTTGTACTTCTCATTGTTGCAACAGGTCCACCTGTATCCTTAAACGACTTGTTTTTCCCCATCTCCTCCACAAGTTATATTGACATCAAATATAGTGAAAGCTGGGGTTATACTGTGGGGGAGGGACATACAAAGAAACAAAGAAATAATCTTATAAATGGTTTAGAAACACATGCATGAAAGAAAGAAACATTAAAATACGTATCTAAGGGATCATTTTCCCATTTTCCTAACATCACATTATCTGAACTTTTCCACTTGACTTATACATATACTAGATATTGCAAATAAGGGAAACCATGGGACCTATGTTTCTTTGGGCCTGGCGTACTTCGCTTAATATAATTTTTTCCAAGTCTTTCCATTTCCTTACTAATGGGGCAATGTCATTCTTTCTGATGGAGGCATAGAATTCCATAGTGTATATATGCCACATTTTCTTGATCCATTCATCTACTGAGGGGCATCTGGGTTGGTTCCAGATCTTAGCTATGGTTAATAATGTTGCAATAAACATAGTTGTGCTGGTACCTTTAGTGTGGTCTTGTTTGTAAACATTTGGGTAAATGCCCAAAAGTGGGATTGCTGGGTCATAGGGGAGTTCGATGTAGAGTCTTTTGAGGAACCTCTATACTGCTTTCCAAAGTGGTTGAACAAGTTTACATTCCCACCAACAATGATGTAAGGTTCCCTTCTGTCCACATCCCCTCGACCGTTTGTTGTTGTTAGAGTTCTTGATTTTTGCCATTCTAACTGGAGTGAGGGGGTATCTCAATGTTGTTTTGATTTGCATTTCTTTTTGGCTAGGGATGTTGAGTATTTCTTCATGTGTCTATTGAACATCTTTCTTCTTCAGAGAAGTTTCGCTTTAAGTCTTTAGCCCACTTGTTTATTGGGCAGTTGTTTATTTGAGGATATGTTGTTGGAGGATTTAATTTTTTGCGTTCCAAGTATATTTTAGATATGAGACCCTTGTCCGTTGTATGGCTAGTAAAGATCTTCTCCCAATCCGGGGCTTTTTATTGATCTTGCTACATATGTCCTTTGCCATGCAGAAGCTCTGCAACATTATGCAATCCCATTTGTCCAAACTTTCTTTGATTTCTTTTGTTTCCGGGTCTCTATTCAGAAAATTTCGGCCTGAGCCAAGGATACCTAAGGTTTCTCCTATTCCATCCTGTAATGTTTTCAGAGTGTCTGCTTTGAGTTCAAGGTCTTTGATCCATTTGGAGTTGATTCTGGTTCAGGGTGATATATAAGGATCTAGCTTTAGTTTTCTACAAGTAGTTAACCAATGTTGCCAGCACCATTTACTGAAAAGGCTGTCTTTGTTCCATTCTATTGTTTTACTTCCCTTATCGAAGATTAGATGGCTATAGGTCTGTGGGTTCATTTCTGGGTTTTCAATTCTATTCCATTGGTCCTGAGGTCAGTTATGCCAATACCAAGCTGTTTTGATTACTATGGCTTTATAGTACAGTTTGAAATTTGGTATTGATATTTCTCCAGCAGTGTTCTTTCCGTTGAGGAGCGTTTTTGCTATTCTGGATCTTTTATTGTTCCATATGAATTTTTGGATTGCCTCTTCTATTTCCTTGAAGAATGAGATTGGAATTTTGATAGGTATCGCGTTGAATTTGTAGATAGCCATGGGAAGAATTGCCATTTTCATGATGTTAAGGAGCATGTGAGGTTTTGCCATTTTTTAAGTTCTGTGTTGATTTCCTTTTCCAAGATTTTAAAGTTTTCATCATAGAGTTCATTCACTTCTTTGGTTAAGTTAATTCCTAGGTGTTTTAATTTTTGTGGGGCTATTACAAATGGAGTTGCTTTCCTAATTTCAGCCACACTTTTCTCATTGTTGGCATACAGATAGGCCATAGATTTTGGGGTTTTAATTTTATACCCTGCTACTTTGCCAAAGTTTTGAATCAGCTTGAGTAATTTGGGAGTGGAGTCTATGGGATTCTTTAAATACAAGATCATGTCGTCTGCAAAGAGGGAGAGTTTTATTTCTTCTTTCCCTATTTGGATCCCCTTTATGTCTGCATCTTGTCTTATTGCTGTAGCTAGGCATTCTAATACTAATTCTAATACTTGTCTTGTTCCTGAGTTAAGAAGAAATGGCTTTAGTTTTTCACCATTAAGTATAATGCTGGCTGTAGTTTTGTCATATACACTGTTTATTTTATTGAGGAATGTTCCATGGATTCCTAATTTTTCCAAAACCTTCATCATAAAGGGGTGTTGGATCTTGTCGAATGTTTTTCTGCATCTATTGAGATAACCATGTGGTTCTTATTCTTGTTCCTGTTGATGTGATGAATAATATTAATTGATTTGCATATATTGAACCAGCATTGCTTCCCTGAAGTGAATCCTGTTTGATCATGGTGTATGATTTTTGAGTGAATTGTTGAAGTCGGTTGGCCAATATTTTGTTGAGTGGTTTTGCATCAATGTTCATCAAAGAAATGGGTCTATAGTTCTAATTCTATGATGAGTCCCTGCCTGGTTTTGGGATGAGGGTTATGATGGCTTCATAGAATGTGTTCAGTAGTGAACTTTCTCTTTCAATTTCATTGAAGAGTTGGAGGAGAATTGGTGTGAACTAGGTTTTGAAGGCCTTTTAAAATTCTGCTGTAAAACCATCTGGTCCTGGACTTTTCTTAGCTGAAAGGTCTGTTATTGCTGTTTCTATTTCAACGCTCGATATGGGCCTGTTAAGCTGGTTTTGGCATGTCAATATTTGCTAGTAAAATGTCCATATCTGTCAAGTTCTCAAACTTATTAGCATAAAGTTTTGAGAAGTATTCCCTTATAATGTTTTGAATCTTGGTTTTTTCCTTGGTGATGTTTCCATTCTCGTCTCTGAGTTTATTTATTTGGGAGTGTTCTCTACTATTTCTGATAAGATTTGCTAAGGGTCTGTCAATTTTGTTAATTTTTTCGAAGAACCAACTCTTTGTTTTGTTGATTCTTTCTATAGTTTTTTTTGGATTCTAATTCATTTAATTCTGATTTCATTTTAATTATTTCTTTCCATCTACTGGATTGGGGTTTATCTTGCTGCTCTTTTTCAAGGAGATTTAGATGTGTCATTAAATTGTTGGTTTCAGATCTCTCCAATTTGTTGATGTAGGAGCTCAGAGCTATAAACTTGCCTCTGAGTACTGACTTTGCTGTGTCCCAGAGGAGCTGGTAACTTGTGTGTTCATTTTGGTTGAATAGCATGAACATTTGAATTTCCTTTCTAATCTCTTTCTTGACTCACTCGTGAATCAGCAGTGTGTTGTTCACCCTCCATGTGTTACTGGACTTTTTTGGTGGCTTTTGGTGTTGAGTTCTAATTTTATTCCCTTGTGGTCCGAGAGAATGCAAGGTATAACTTCTATTTTTCTGAATTTGGATAAGTTTGCTTTGTGGCCTAAATTGTGGTCTATTTTTGAAAATGTTCCATGTGCTGCTGAGAAAAACGTGTATTCTGATGCTGCTGGGTGAAATGTTCGGTAGATATCTTTTAAATCTAGTTGATCTATGCAGCTGTTTAGATCTGCAGTTTCTCTGTTGAGTTTTTGCAGAGTTGATCTATGTAGTGGGGAAATTCGTGTGTTGAAATCCCCAACAATTAATGTCTTTGGAGTTATGTGGGATTTGAGGGAAAGTAGTGTTTCTTGGATAAATTTGGGTGCTCCATTGTTTGGCGAGTAGATAATTAGAATTTTAATATCCTCCTGAAAGAGAGATAATTAGTATGTAGCGGAGTTCTTTATCTCTTCTCAAGAATTTTAATTTAAGTCTATTTTATCTGATATTAGGATTACAACTCCCACCTGTTTATGGGGGCAGTTTGCTTGGTAGATTTTGTTCCAACCTTTACCATTGAAAATGTGTTTGTTTTTATGGGCAAGATGTGACTCCTGAAGGCAGCAGATAGAAGGGTCTTGTTTTTTAATCCAGCTAGACAGCCTGTGTCGCTTAATTGGAGAGTTCAGTCCGTTAACGTTAAGAGAAAGTACTGAGAGGTATTTGGGAGTTCCTGCCATGTTATCCACCTTCTTGGGGGTTGTAAAAGCTGGGTTCTTTCTATGGTTCTTGGATTCTCAGTTTGGGTACAGTTTCTTGACGTTTAATGTGGTCTTGTTGGTTTTCTATGTGTAGGACATCTTTAAGAATGTTTTGTAGGGTTGATTTGGTGGAGATGTATTGTTTCAATTTTTCTTTGCTGTGGAAGGTTTTTATTTGCCCTTCAGTGATGAAGGACAGTTTAGCTGGGTACAGTATTCTTTGTTGATAGTTGTTTGTTTTTAGGGCATGGCATACATCATTCCAGGCTCTTCTTGCTTTGATTGTCTCTGCTGAGAAATCTGAGGTGATTCTAATTGGTTTTCCTTTATAAGTGTTTAATGTTTTCTCCTTGACAGCTGTAAGGATCTTTTCCTTGGTCTGAGTTGATCCTGTGTGGATTATAATGTGACAGTGGGATGTCCTATTCTGGTCTGGTCTGTTTGGAGTTCTAAAAGCTTCGTGTATCTGAATAGGCCTATCTTTTTGCATGTTTGGTAAGTTCTCTGCTAGGATCCTGTTAAACAAATTTCCTAGGCCATTAACTTCTCTTTCTAGGTGCTCCTCTACACCCATTATCCTTAGATTAGGCCTTATGATGTTGTCTTCCAAGTCTTGGATAGATGTATGATATTTCTTGGACTTGTCTTGGATGTTTGTAAGTTCTTTCTCTATAATATCTCGGCTGTCTTCAATCCCTGAGATTCTATCTTCTGCATGGTCTAACCTGCTGTCAACACTTTCTACTTTATTTTTTATCTCTTTTCCTTCTAATTGGTCAGCTTTGATGGCTTCAAGTTCTTTGTTGAAGCTTTGTTTTAGATGTTGTATGAACTTCTTTACTTCCTTAATTTGATGTTCAATGTTTATTCTCAGCTCACTTAGTTGATTGGTTATGGTCACCTTGGACTCCCATTCCTTCTGTTGGGTTCCATTCAGCATTCCCTTTGTGGTCTCCCTGACTTTCTTCAGCTCTTTGTTAATGGATTCCATGAATGCCATTAGTGATCTTTGTGTATTCTCTTCCTGCTCTCTCAATTCCTATATTACTCTTTGATAATCATCCTCCCGTTCATGGGATTCCTGTAGTTCTCTTTGAGTGTTCTCAGCCTGTTCACTCCATTCCTGCTTTTCTCATTGAGTATTCTCAGGCTGCTCATGCAAATCCTGTATCAGCTTTTGAATAGCTTCCTCAAGCTCATGATATTCCTGTATAAACTTTTGGAATGCCTCCTCTCTCTCCCTATCATGCTCATACAGAGACCTTTGTATGCTTTCAATCTTTTGACTTATCATGTTTGCCAGCAGTGTTTGTAGAGCTATTTGGGAATTCTCCTCTGGATTATTCATTGTCTGTTCTGTCCCCTGATTATCTGGATTGGGAATTGAGATACCCGGATTTGCCATTTTTCTTGTGTTTTTCCGGGTTACTCTGCCCATTTGAGATGAAAATAGCCCCAGTTTTGTGCTAGAACACTATCTTAAGGCAAGCATGAACCCAAGTCTGAATTTGCACAGTCAATAATCTACAGATACAATCTAGTTCAACAGATACATCTATTCAACATCAAACAACTATACGTTAATGGGCTACAAAACTCAAAGAAGAATTTGGAAGACCAGAAATTATTAGGTTTAGGGAGAGATGTGGGTAAAAAAATAGGAATAGATTGATGTGGGGAGGCTCAGCGGGAGTGAACTAAGTCTTAATCTCAAAGCAGGAAATAGGTTGGGTAGGATGAAATTTGAGAGAGAGGAAAAAAAAGGGAACGGGAAAAGAAAAGAGACCAGAAAAAATAGAAAGGTAAAAATTAATAAAATTATGTAGAATCCATAACAATCTATTTAGATAAGAACGTGAATTTATTGAGAGAAGGGGAGGGATATAAAGGAGATGTGAAAAACTTAAAAATAAAAATGCTTAAAATATTATACAGGTATAAAGAGGTAGTACTGCTATTAAGAAATTTAAGTCTTAGAGGTTTTGACTTGAGTAATAAATTTGTAGATTAAGTTTGTACACAATGGGGGATAGGGTCTAATAGAAAACTATGGGTTTATCTGAGGGTGTGCAGGCCAAAATGCTCTCTTCATTATAGAATACTTCTAGATACAAAATACGTCAGGATTCCGAACCAAAAATTTGAAAAATTTAGCATCATTCTGTTGGATTCCAAAGAAATAATGAAGGATTACAAAAGCTTAAGCCAGGAGAAACAGCAAAGTTACCTAATTAGGACTTTGTAGACCTTACTAAATTAGAATTTAGATTTGAAATAAATATCTTTTGCTTGTAATTTCATATTCTATAGGATACTACAAAATACTTTTTAGGTAAAAGTTTTAATTTACAAATTCACAAATGATTCTGACATATTATTTGTCTAGAATATTTTTTCAAGAGAGTTGTAATTAGGACTTAGTTAATAGTTAATTCCAGCAGTTCATGTATAACATAATAATGTGAATAATCTAGAAAGAGTTGAGAATAAATAGAAGCTATTAATTTATAAATTTAGAAAAAGAGCAATGTTTTGAGAGTTTGGTGTAACATGGTATGAAGAGAGTTATTGTTTGAAATCTTTTTTCTTCTACCTGCACATAACATAGGAAGAAATTTCCTTATTTATATACCTATGTATACAATGAGAAAAATGCTAGGTTTGGGGTATGTTTTCATTTTGTTTTTGTTGTTTTGTTTGTCCTAGGGCTTGACGTCTGGGCCTGGGCACTGTCCCTGAGCCTGTTTTTTGCTCAAGGATACTGCTCTACCAGTTGAACCTCAGTGCTACTTGTGTCTGGCTCTTCCTGAGCAGTTTATTGGAGATAAGAATCTAAGGAACCTTCCTGACTGGGTGGGCTTTGAACCATAATATACAGATCTTTGCGTCATGAATATCTATGGTAGACGAAAAGATATGTATAAATAATATTTTCAAGTTTTCTGATCTGAAAGATACCACTTGAGGGAAAATGATGCAGCAAAGTTTAGTTTAGTGTTTCTTCAACAATAGAAAGGGCATAATATTAGCAGAAGTGTACAATTTTTTCACAATAGAGATGAGCTAGTCATGCTGTGAATTTAGGGAATTTTAAGGTGCGGCTTACAAAGTGTAAACTGTTGGGCTACAATGACCTTACTGCATAAAATGTTGGAATTGATTGTCATTGAAATAATAGCTTACTATGATGAAAAAATGTTTAGTCTAGAGGAATTAATTCTTATAGATACTTCATAGTTTTATCTTCTACCAGAATGAGGCTAGTTTCTCTGTTGACCTTTAAATATGTAATGCCACATTGGAAACTGTATCTATTGAAGAATTAAATAAAATGCATACAGGCACTGTTTTAAATGCCTCTGGTATGGCATGCTAAGAATTTGAAAATGAGTACTTAGTAGAACACATATATTCTGTCCTCTTAACAAATATTTAGTTTTAAAAATTAGGAGTTTCCAGAGAATTGGACTGTTTCCTATTTAGTATGAGACAATACTAAAATAATGTTTTTTTTTTTAAATAATGGCCGTATATTCTGAAAATTTTGTATAGTTTGATAGGATTCAAGTTGATGACCCTCTGAAAAAGAAAGGGGTAATTAATTCAAATGAGAAACCAATTATTGTTCATTTTTAAAAAATTAAATACATATAGAATATCATATACTATAGAAATACAGTGAAATTATATTTTATGTAGCTTATTTTTAAATTTAATTTTATTGTCAAGGTGATATATGGAAGGGGTTGCATTAATTGTAAGGTAGTGACTATCTAAAAAGTCTAACTTTTTATGCCCTCCCTCATTTTTCTCACACTTTTACTTTACCCCAATACCCCTCACAAGTTGTCATGTGAATATCCTACATGTTGTCCTTTTTCTCGCCATTTTGTTGTTCCTCTTCCCTTGCCAAATTAAGATACATGTGTATATAATACACAGGATATTGAAATCAAATACAGCAGGGAATAAACCATAGGGAAAAACACAAAAGAAAAAGAAATCACATAGTACAGTAAAAACAACAACCACAAAGAAAAACCTCTGTTTCCATGTCTAGGAGTTCATTTTGCTTAGCATCCTCTTATATGTATATTTATACATAGCTATTGAGCCATCCTGCTCATCCGCTAGGACTATCTTAGACATTACCTAATTATTACACATGATGAAAAGCATGGAATCTGTTTCTTTGTGTGTTGCTTATTTTTCTTAGTAGGATTTTTCCAAGTCTTTCCATTTTCTTATGAATTGGAAGCTTCCAATTCCACCGTGTGTGTGTTTAATGGATTTGTTCATCTTCTGAGTGGCATGTTGGTTTAAATCATGATTGCATGTAAGTATCATTAGGGTCATTCAAAAATGACAGATGCCGCCTCCCCAGATATACTAAAATCATGATTTCTAAGTAAGATAGTTTTTTATGGTGGTACAAGTGTTGAGATACCTGGATAACTCTAATGTATTTCTTGCAGAGTTAGACAGGAAGACATCATATAGGATAAAAATGGTAGTGACAAAATATTCCCTTGAAAAAGATATAGGAGGCTTCCAGAAATATGAAGAAATTCAGATAATTTTGAAGAATTTAGAAATGCAAGCTCAAGTAAGTCTCTTTAAATAAAAATTATGTAAGTGGAAGGGCAAAAGAAGAGGAAGAGAAGAAATAACTGACAGCAGATCATTGTTCTAAGTTAGAGTATAAAAAGACATAATCTATAGCTTCCCAGTTAAAAAGAGACCAACATAATGCGTCCCACTTAATTTAGGTACATGCAAAATATATACTTGGCTTTTTCCTACTTTAAAGCTCCAAAAAAATGAAGACTTATAAGAAAAGTTATGTGATTGCCATTACTTCAACCAGAACACTAACTGTGATGAGTCCTCTTTTTTGTATTTTGCACTTGGAAAATAGTCCCTAAGTTGATGATGTTGTGATGTGATTAGAGTCAGAGTTAGGGGCTTCTACTGGTAGTTATCCCAAAGTAGTTTAAAGTAGTTTTCTGCCCAAGATATCCAACTGCATTGTCTGAAGCTGTACTTTGAACACACCCTCAAACGTGAGTACATAATTTGAAATTATACTTCAGCATATCCTTGACACATTCTACTTTGTGCCTTTGTCTTTTTTGCACATTCCTTTTGAGTTCATAGTTGCTCTATTTCAATTTCATCTTTATAAACTAATAAGAACATTGTTTAACTATCACTTGTTGTTTGCACACACCCAGTGTCTCTATCAAGGTACTTTGTCTATTTTAAACAATAGGGTAGTACTCACTCTCTGAGGAGAAAAGTTCCACAGTATAACTCTATGCCCATCTTAGAGGGTGTAGAATTTAAAGCATTTTGAGACAAACAGTGATATTAGTAGTGAAAGCCTCGGAAGATGGCGGAGGAGAAGCATTGGCTAAACAAGCTCTTGCATAGAAAGCAGTTTTAGAGTTCCAGTGAACAGTCCTAAGCCAGAGAATCACACCATGTGTGCCATCACAGGACAGAGAGTTAGGCCAGAGTAGGAAAATCCAGGCAAGGAGAGAAATCTGAGCTCTTGCCACTGCTGCAGTGGCCGAACCCACCATACTTGAATCACAGAGAGTGCGAGACCAAGGAACCAGCACTGCGGGCGAGCGGATTCTACTCAAAACCAGCAAGAACCAACAAGGAGCGGACATCTTCATCCTGCAGTTCTCATAACAGAAACAACCCAGGAACCAAGACTCGGCATGAGTAGAAGCCTGACATCCTCACTCCTTCTCAGGGAGCAGAGGAGTTAAGGCCACCCCTCCCCACCCAGTACCAGAGATCTCCATCTTGGATACCGACAAAGCTTGGAGGAGCTGCTAGCTCCAACTCAGGCCTTTGAATAAAATTAGAGTCATTTAGCAGGTCACAAGAACTTAAGCCCACCTGCCAGACTCAGCTACACCCAGGGAAAAGACACCCAGCTCTGGCACCAGCCCCAGGAGAGGCTTTCTTCAACAGGTAATCAGAGCCATAGGCTGCCCCTCCCTTTAGCAGCCTCGACAATCAATTGAAATTCAGTAAACAGAAACCCTGAGAATGGCTCCAGGCTGGGCTCAGTGAGTTTCTCACAAACTAGCCCCCAGGAAAAGCTACTGTTTGCAGAAAGGCCTCAACACTACCCAGAATCTAGCCTGAACACAGCATCTCCAAATTTGAGGAAAAAGCCATCTCCCTCTTTTGTGATATTCAAAGCAGATCCTACTTTCATTGAACTAGCCTAGGAGGAGGAACGCAAAAATCTGGGTAAAGCAGAGTATTTTTCTCCCTGTTCAAACAAACTGACTTAAGAAATCAACCAAGCCACAGGACCACAAGTAGAACAGAGACTCCAACAAAAGGCTGGTTACAGACAAAAGGGAGATACAGATTTTTCCCACCCCTCCCAAAAAAATGAAAGAATTTTTTGTCTTTTTTTTTTGCTACTTTTCATAATTTTTTTTCTTTTCTAAAACTTTTTTTTAAATTTTTAACATTTTTGGAAAAAATTGTTTCTAGTAACTTTTTTTTCCTCTTATAATTTTTATTTTAGGGATCCATGTGTGTGTGCGTTTTTCTTTCTTTTTTTAAAAAAAATTTTCTTTTTGATTTTTGTGTAGCTCTACTGAACTTCTGATCTTTTTATCTTCCTTTCTTATGCTTTTCACCTTTTCTTCTCTTTCGTTCTTCTTTATGTGACTTAATTGTCCTGCACATCCTCAGATAAACCAGAAGTTGACTATTATACTCTATCCCAATTGTGTGCACACTTAATCCACAAATTTATTACTCAATTCAAAATCTTTAAGACTTAAATTCCTTAATAGCAGTACTACCTCTTTATACCTATATAATATTTTAAGTATTTTTATTTTTAACCATTTTACATCTCCTTTATATCCCTCCCATAGTCTCATTATATTCATGTTCTCTGAATAGTTTGTTTTTGTTCTGCATAATATTATTAATTATTATTTTCTATTTTTTCTGGTCTCGTTTCTTTTCCCTTTCTCTTCTTTTTTTCTCTCTCTCTACTTCCATCCTATCCAACCTATTTCCTGCTTTGAGATTAGGACTTAGTTAAGATAACTCACCCTGTGCCTTCCCAGATCACTTTTTTCATATTTTTTTACCCACATCTCTCCCGAAGCTAATAATTTCTGGTTTTCCAAATTCTACTTTGGGTTCTTAGCCCATTAATATATAGTTGTTTGATGTTGAATAGATTTATTTGTTGAACTAGATTGTATCTGCAGACAATTGACTGTGAAAATTCAGACTTTGGTTGATGCTTGCCTTAAAATAGCATTCTAGCACAAAACTGGTGTTATTTTCATCCCAAATGGGCAGAGTAAGCCAGAAAAACACAAGCAAAATGGCAAGTCCGGGTATCTCAATTCCCACTCATGATAATCAGGAGACAAAACAGATAATGAATAATCCAGAGGAGAGTTCCAAAATAGCTCTACAAACACTGCTGGCACACTTGATAAATGAAAATATTGAAAACACACAAAGGACTCTGTGTGAGCGTGATAGGGAGAGAGAGGAGGCAAAGAAAAGGTCCATGTAGGAAACGATTGAAAACCTACAAAGGACTCTGTATGAACATGATAGGGAGAGAGAGGAGGCAATCTAAAGGTTTATCCAGGAATATCATGAGCGTGAGGAAGCTACTCAAAAACTGATAAATGAATTGCGTGAGCAGCTTGAGAATACTCAAAGAGAAAGGCAGGAATGGCGTTAACAGGTTGAGAACACTCAAAGAGAACTACAGGAATGGCAAGAAAAGGAGCGGGAGGAAGTTAAGCAAAGAGTAATATAGGAATTGAGAGAGCAGGATGAGAATACACAAAGATCACTAAAGGCATTCATGGGATCCATTAACAAAGAGCTGAAGGAATTCAGGGAGACAACAAAGGAAATGCTGAATGGAAACCAACAGAAGGAACGGGAGTCCAAGTAAACCATAACCAATCAATTAAATGATTTCAGAATAAACACTGAACACCAAATTTAGGAAGTAAAGAAGTTCATACCAGATCTAAAACAAACCTTCAACAAAGAATTTGACCAATCAAAGGTGACCAATTAGAAGTAAAAGAAATAAAAAACAAAGTAGAAAGCCTTGACAGCAGGTTAGGCTGTGTAGAAGATCGAATCTCGTGGATTGAAGACAGACTAGATAATATAGAGAAAGAACATACAAAAATCCAAGACAAGTCCAAGAAATATGACAGAACTATCCAAAACTTGAAAGACACCATCAAAAGGCCTAATCTAAGGACAATGGGTGTAGAGGAGCATATAGAAACAGAAGTTAATGGTCTAGGAAATTTGTTTAATAGGATCCTAGCGGAGAACTTTCCAAACATACAAAAAGACAGGCCTATTCAAATACATGAAGCTTTTAGAACTCCAAATAGACCAGACCAGAATAGGACATCCCACCTTCACATTATAATCCACACAGGATCAACTCAGACCAAGGAAAAGATCCTTAAATATGTCAAGGAGAAAAGATTAACCACCTATAAAGGGAAACCAATTAGAATCACCTCAAATTTCTCAGCAGAGACAATCAAATCAAGAAGAGCCTGGAATGATGTATGCCATGCCTTAAAAACAAACAACTATCAACCAAGAATACTGTACCCAGCTAAACTCTCCTTCATAACTGAAGGCCAAATAAAAATCTTCCATAGCAAAGAAAAATTGAAACAACACATCACCACCAAACCAGTCCTACAAAAGATTCTTAAAGATGTCCTACACATAGAAAACCAACAAGACCACAATAAAGACCAAGAAACTGCACCCAAATTGAGAATCCAACAACCATATGAAGAACCCAGATTTCGCAGCCCCCAAGAAGGTGGATAACATGGCAGGAGCTCCCATATAACTCTCAGTCCCATGTCTTAACATTAAGGACTTAACTCTCCAATTAAGCGACATAGACTGTCTAGTTGGATTAAAAAACAAGATCCTTCTGTCTGCTGCCTTCAGGAGTCACATCTTGCCCATAAAAACAAACACATTTTCAATGTAAAAGGCTGGAGCAAAATCTATCAAGCAAACGGCCCCCATAAACAGGTGGGAGTGGCGATCCTAATATCAGCTAAAATAGACTTCAAATTAAAATTCTTGAAAAGAGATAAAAATGGTCGCTACAAACTAATTAAGGGATCTCTCCTTCAGCAGGATATTACCATTCTAAATATCTATTCGCCAAACAATGGAGGACCCAAATTTATCCAAGAAACACTACTTTCCCTCAAATCCCACATACATCCAAAGATATTAATAGTTGGAGATTTTAACACACCACTCTCCCCACTAGAGATCAACTCGGCAAAAACTCAACAGAGAAACCGCAGATCTAAACAGCTGCATAAATCAACTAGATTTAACAGACATCTACCGAATATTTTATCCAGCAGCAACAGAATACATGTTTTTCTCAGCAGCACATGGAACATTTTCTAAAATAGACCACATTTTGGGCCACAAAGCAAACTTGTCCAGATTCAGAAACATTGAAGTTATGCCATGCATTATCTCTGACAACAAGGGAATAAAATTAGAACTCAACACCAAAAGCCACCAAAGAAAGTCTAGTAATACATGGACGGTGAACAACACACTGCTGAACCCGAGTGGCTCATGGAAGAGATTGGAAAGGAAATTCAAATGTTCAATGCTATTCAACAAAAGTGAGCACACAAATTTCCAGCTCCTCTGGGACACAGCTAAGGCAGTACTCAGAGGCAAGTTTATAGCACTGAACTCCTACATCAACAAATTGGGGAGATCTGAAACCAAAAATTTAATGACACCTCTAAACCCCCTTGCAAAAGAGCAGCAGGATAAACGCCAATCCAATAGATGGAATGAAATAATTAAAATTAAATCAGAATTAAAAGAATTAGAATCCAAAAAATACTGTAGAAAGAATCAACAAAACAGAGTTGGTTCTTCGAAAAAATTAACAAAATTGACAGACACTTAGCAAATCTTATCAGAAAAAGACGAGAACACACCCAAATAAATAAATTCAGAGATGAGAGTTAAACCATTTTTACAGGCCCATATCAAGCATTGAAATAGAAACAGCAATAAGAGGCCTCCAAGCTAAGTAAAGTCCAGGACCAGATGGTTTTTCAGCGGAATTCTACAAGGCCTTCAAAGCATAGCTCACACCAGTAATCCTCCATGTCTTCAATGAAAATGAAACCATCATAACCCTCACCCCAAACCAGTCAGGGACTCATCAAAGAAAGAGAACTATAGACTCATTTCTTTGATGAATATTGATGCAAATCTTCTCAATAAAATTTTGGCTAATCGACTTCAACAATTCATCAAAAAATACACACCACTATCAAACAGGATTCATTTCAGGGATGCAAAGCTGGTCCAATATAGGCAAATCAATTAATATTATTCATCACATCAATAGGAGCAAGAATAAGAACCACATGGTTATCTCAATAGATGCACAAATACTTTCGACAAGATCCAACACCCCTTTATGATGAAGGTTTTGGAAAAATTAGGAATCCATGGAACATTCATCAATACAATAAAGACTGTATATTACAAACCGACACCCAGCATTATACTTAATGGTGCAAAACTACAGCCATTTCCTCTTAAATCAGGAACAAGACAAGGATGCCCACTCTCTCCACCTCTCTTCAACCTAGTATTAGAATGTCTAGCTACAGCAATAAGACAAGATGGAAACATAAAAGGGATCCAAATAGGGAAAGAAGAAATAAAACTCCCTCTTTGCAGATGACATGATCTTGTATGTAAAGAACCCCATAGACTCCACTCCCAAATTACTCAAACTGATTCAAAACTTTGGCAAAGTAGCACGGTATAAAATTAACCCTTAAAAATCAATGGCTTTTCTGTATGCCATCAATGAGAAAAGTGGGGCTGAAATTAGGAAAGCAACTCCATTTGTAATAGCCTCCCCAAAAATAAAATACTTAGGAATTAACTCAACCAAAGAAGTGAAGGACCTCTATGATGAAAACTTTAAAAAATTCAAAAAGGAAATCAAAACAGAACTTAGAAAATGGCAAAAACTCCCATGCTCCTGGATTGGAAAGATTAACATCGTGAAACTGGCAATACTTCCCAAGGCTATCTACAAATTCAATGCGATACCTATCAAAATTCCAAACCTCATTCTTCAAGGAAATAGAAGAGTGAATCCAAAAATTCGTATGGAACAATAAAAGAACCCGAATAGCCAAAACGATCCTCAATGGAAAGAACACTGCTGGAGGAATAGCAATACCAAATTTCTAACTCTACTATAAAGCCATAGTAATCAAAACAGCTTGGTATTGGCATAAGAACAGACCTCAGGACCAATGGAATAGAATTGAAAATCCCGAAATGAACCTACAGACCTATAGCCATCTAATCTTTGATAAAGGTGCTAAAAAAATAGAATGGAAGAAAGACAGCCTCTTCAGTAAATGGTGCTGGCAAAATTGGTTAACTACTTGTAGAAAACTAAAGCTAGATCCTTATATATCACCTTGCACCAGAATCAACTCCGTATTGATCAAAGACCTCAGAGTCATGAAGACACTCTGAAAACATTACAGGTTGGAATAGGAGAAACCCTAGGTCACCTTTTCCCAGGCTCAAATTTTCTTAATAGAGACCCGGAAACACAACAAATCACAGGAAGGTTGGGCTAATGGGATTGCATGAAGTTGCAGAGTTTCTGCATGGCAAAGGACATAGCTAGCAAGATCAATAGAAAGCCCACGGATTGGGAGAATATCTTCACTAGCCATACAACGGACAAGGGTCTCATATCTAAAATATACTTGGAACTGAAAAAATTAAATCCCCCAACAACAAATCCTCAAAGAAAAAATTGCCCATTAAATAAGTGGGCTAAAGACTTAAAAAGAAACTTCTTTGAAGAAGAAAGAAGGATGGCCAATAGACTCATGAAGAAATGCTCAACCTCCCTAGCCATAAAAGAAATGCAAATCAAAACAACATTGAGATACCACCTCATTCCAGTTAGAATGCCAAAAATCAAGAACTCTAATAACAATTGATGCTGGAGTGGATGTGGACAGAAGGGAATGTTACTTCATTGTTGGTGGGAGTGTATACTTGTTCAACCACTTTGGAAAGTAGTATGGATGTTCCTCAAAAGACTCCACATAGAGTTCCCCTATGACCCAGCAGTCCCACTTTTGGGCATTTACCCAAATGTTTACAAACAAGACCACACTAAAGCTACCAGCACAATTATGTTTATTGCAGCATTATTTACCATAGCTAAGATCTGGAACAAACCCAGATGCCCCTCAGTACATGAATGGATCAAGAAAATGTGGTATATATACACAATGGAATTCTATGCCTCCATCAGAAAGAATGGCATTGCCCCATTAGTTAGGAAATGGAAAGACTTGGAAAAAATTATATTAAGTGAAGTAAGCCAAGCGCAAAGAAATATAGGTCCCATGATTTCCCTTATTTGCAATATTGAGTATATGTATGAGTCAAGCAGAAAAGGTCAGATAAGGTGATGTTAGGAAAATGAAATTTAAGATATGTATTTAAAATGGTTTTTTTCTTTCATGCATTTCTTTCTAAGGCAATGATAAAATTATTTCTTTGTTGCTTTGTAAGTCCCTCCCCCACAGTATAACCCCTGCTTTCACTGTATTTGATATAGTTATAATTGGTGGAGGGGAAGGAGAAAAACAAGTCGTTTAATTAAGAATACAGGTGGACCTCTTGTAACAATGAGAAGTACAAGCTGTCATGTCAAAAATGAACTTTACAACTTGGGTGGGGGCGAGGACTGGGTGAAAGGGAAGGGAGGATGGGAAGGGATGTGAAGGGTAAACAAAGGAGAAGGCTACAATGCTTGATAAGGAAAGTACTCACTATCTTGCCCATGTAATTGTAACCCCTCTGTACAGTATTTTCACAATAGAAAAAAAGAAAAAAGAGTGAGTATACATTAGAGAGACTGCAAAAATAACATTAGGGTTTTTACTGTCTCTACCTATTAATGTAATTTTATTTCTTGGTATTGAAACTCTCCTCTTGTTATTATTGTATATAATCCAATTCAGTTTATAACTGTATTCAATGTGGGAACTCTAGCTTCAAAGAATTCTAAAGTTTTTTTTTTTCCTTTTCAATAACCTTATCATTGTCAGGCTACACTGTGGTCATCATCATCATCTTTATCAAAATTATTATTAGCATTATAAGTGCTAATTAGTGAAAATCTTATATGTCCCTATGATTTTGCTATTATTTTCTTTTGATTAGTATTTTTAATGTTAAAACTGTGCATGCGTCCATATTAAAATTTTGAACAAATAAAGAAACAAGAAAACTAAACCATATCAAGTGGCTTGACTATGAGTTTATAATAAATTATGGAATAGATTTTTGAAGCATTGCTAATTCTTAGCCAGTATGAATTAACTTCCTCTCTCCCCCTCATTACACACCAATATTTAAGAGTTTGGACAGAACTTTTTCAAGTAATACACTGTAAATATTATTACAATGTCATAAGTAGATCTAAAATTCCCTTGAAAATAAAAGCTCTACTTTCTATTGAAATATCAGTCATTTTATTCTAGGAAACTTTTACAAAAATAGAGTGTATATATTTGAAATATAAAAGTTCAAAAATGGTAGCAAAAATTTTTATAGAGAGTCTGTCTTCAGAAATATTTGTATATATAAATATTAATGTTATGTGTAGAATGACATATATTTTTAGAGATTGTCATCAGAAATATATACATATATCTAAATTTATGTGTAGAATGATGTACACTATAGCGAAACAAAAATCTTAAAATATAATTAAAATAAAGAAAATACATCACACCAAGTGCAAGTGAGTCAATGTTATAATTCGACCTATTCTGTGTAATGAGATCTTAGAAATGTGTTTGAAAGTGGCCAAGACAGAAAAGTTCTTGTTAGATTCTTATCTATAATTAACCACTAAAAACATGAATTAGCTCTGTGCCTCAAGTTGGAGATTGCTGTCCTTGAGCATAAAAAGTCTTAGGGATAATGCCCAGGCCTTTCAAACAACAACAACAACAACAACAACAACAACAACAGCAAAATGTATCACATTAATTTCACAAAAGCATCTTTTAACTGCTGTGAACATTTCTTAGAAACATGAGTACATGCCCCTGGAAAATGTTAAGTAAAACGTATAGAATATTTACGTCTATGTTAAAGACATGACTATTTAGATTGTTTAAGATATTTAGGAAATGATAAGGAATTAAGAATAATGATGGGTAGGTAATATATTGGGAGTGGTTTGTCATTCTATTTTATGATAGGAATAGAATGATATTTATAATGGTTATATAAAATTACTCTTGCTTCATATTTGAATTATAATAAATGATAAACATTTTTAAATGTTTCCAATGGAAAGGAATATCAATTCTTATGTAATTTCAAAGCAACTGAGAAAATTATTCCAAGGCTTGTTTGCTCAAAGACTGTATTTCTTTTCTTGTTCTAGTTTTCATATGTTCATAGAAATTAAAATTCCCAAAATTCAATGGATTTTGGCATTCAGGAACATCTTCATAGATACTAATATTGGAATCCCTTAAGTGGAATAGTTTATTTCATTTGTTACTTTCACAAATAAATCATGATGATAGTGTATTTTGTTTCTTTTCACTGCTATTGGCTCTTATCTTGAGAATACTTTTTCCCTAGCAAAGTAGAGAAAAACAATTGGATTGACCAAGTAACATATGGCTTTCATAAGATGCAGATGCATAGCTTTGTTTCTAATGGCTGCATAATATTCCATTGTGTACAGATACCACAATTTTGGGATCCATTCATCTGTGGTGGGACATCTGGGTCGTTTCCATATCCTGCTTATTACGAAAAGTATGGCAATAAACATGGAGGTTGCATGTGTCCTTGTATACTGGTTGCTGTTGTTCAGGATGGATGCCTAGAAGTGGTATGACTGGGTTATATGGGAGGTCAATGCCTAGAAGTGGTATGACTGGGTTATATGGGAGGTCAATATTTAGCTTTCTTAGGACCCTCAAGACTGTTTTCCAAAGTGGTTGTATGAGTGTACATTCCCAACAGCAGTGTAGTAGGGTTCCTCTTTCTCCGCATACCCACCAGCATTTGTCATTGGCTGGCTTGAGGATGTCGGACATCCTGACTGGGGTAAGGTGGTATCTCATGGTTGTCTTTATTTACATTTCCTTCAAAACCAGGGATGGTGAACATTTCCTAATGTGTTTCTTTGCCATTTTTATCTCTTCTTCTGAGAATTCTCTCTTTAGTTCCCTTGTCCATTTAATAATTGGTTTGTTAGCTTTGGGATGGATTAGTTTCTTGAGTTACCTGTATATACTGGATATTAACCCCTTGTTGGATATATTGCTGGTAAATACTTTTCCCAATTAATTGGTTGTCTTTCTAGCTTGGTTGCGATAGTTTTAGCTTTGCAGAAGCTTTTTATTTTAAGGCAGTCCCATGTTGTCGTGTCTCAATCCAATTTGTTGTGACCCTGGGACTCTGTTCATGAAATTCTTTCCTGGGCCTATAAGTTCAAGTGTCTCTCCTACTCTGCCTGGAGAGGTTTCAGAGATTCAGGTTTAATACTAAGGTCTTTAATCCATTTTGAGCTGATGTTGGTGTATGATGATATGCTGGGGTCCACTTTTATTCTTCTGCATATGGCCACCCAGTTTTCCCAGCACTAGTGGTTGAAGAGGCTGTGTTTCTTCCATCGTCTGTCTTTGGTTCCTTTGTCAAATATCAGCTGACTGTAGGCATGTGGATTTATTTCTGGATCTTCTATTCTATTCTGTTGGTCTTTGGGTCTGTGTTTGTGCCAGTACCATGCTGTCTTTGTTATTAGGGCTCTATAGTAGAGTTTGAAGTGCTACATGGATATAACTCCCATGTTGTCTTTATTTGCTAGAATAGTTTTGGATATTCTAAGTTTTTGTGGTTCCATTTGAATTTTAGGACTGTTTTCTGTCAGAGAAATACATCATTGGGATTTTAATAGGAATTGCACTGAATTTGTATATTAATTTGGGCAGAATTGCCATTTTCACTATGTCTGCCTATCCAAGAGCATGGGAGGTCTTTCCATTTCCTAGTATCTTCTGTAATTTTTTTCTTTAACTTTTTATAGTTTTCATTAAATAGTTCTTTTACATCTTTGGTTAGGTTAATTTCTGAATATTTTATTTTGGGGGATGTTATTGTGAATGGGCTTGCTTTCCTTTATTTCCCTCTCTGCTTGTACATTGTCAGTATACAGGAATGCAACTGATTTTTGTGGGTTTATTTTGTATCCTGCTACTTTGCCGAAGTGATTTACGATTTCTAAGGGTTTGGGGATGGAATTTTTGGAATTGTGAAGGTATAGTATGATGTCATCTGCAAAAAGGGATAGTTTAATTTCTTCTTTCCATATACAGATCTTTTAATGTCTTTTTCTTGCCTTATTGACCTGGCTAAGAGTTCCAGGGCTATATTGAACAGGAGTAGAGACAGTGGGCATCCTTGCCCCATTCCTGATTTTAAGAGAATTGGTTGTAGCTTTTCCCCATTAAGTATAGTATTAGCTATTGATCTGTCGTAAATGGCTTTTAATGTTTTAAGAAATATTCCTTCTATTCCTATTGCCTCCAGAGCTTTTAGCATGAATGAATGTTGAATTTTATCAAAAACCTTTTCTGCATTTGTGGAGATAATCATGTGATTCTTGACCTTGGCTCTGTTGATGTGTTGGATTATATTTATTGAGTTACATATGTTAAACCATCCCTGAATCTCTGGGATGATGCCTACTTGGTTTTAGTGTATGGTTTTTTTATGTGTTTCTGGATTCTGTTAGCTAGAATCTTGTTAATGACCTTTGCACCTGTGTTCATCAAGGAATTTGGCCCGTAATTCTCCTTTTTGGTTGGGTCTTTGCCTGGTTTGGGGATGAATGTGATATTGGCTTCATAGGATGTGTTTGGGATAGCTCCTTCCTTTTCTGTTTCTCTGAAGAGCTTGAAGAGTATAGGTGTTAGTTCTTCTTTAATGGTCGTATAGAAATCTGTTGCGAATCCGTATGGTCCTGGGCTTTTTTTGTTGTTGGAAGACCTCTGATTGCTTCCTGTATCTCGTTGTAGGATATTGGCTTATTTAATTGATTTACTTCTTCTTTGCTCAATTTGGGAAACTTGTATTTCTCTGAAAATGCATCCATTTCTGCCAGGTTTTCTTTTTTTAGAGGATATAACTTTTCAAAGTAGTCTGTTAAAATTGTTTGAGCATCTTTGTTACGTGTTGTGATTTTTCCCGTGGCATCCCTAATCCTGTTAAAATGGATTTCCTCTCTTCTTTTGTAAATTAATCTTGCCAAATATCTATCAATTTTATTTATTTTTTCAACCAGTTTTTATTTAGTTAATTTTGGCTATAATTCTTCAATTCTCTATTTCAATAATCTCCGCTCTTAGTTTGGTTATCTGGCTCTGTTTAGTAACTTTAGGTTCCATTTTTTCATGTTTTTCTACCTGTTTTAATTGCAACATGAGATTATTTTCTTGGTCTGTCTCTATTTTTTTGATGTGGGCTGTGATAGCAATAAATTTGTCCATCAGGACTGCTTTTGCTGTGTCCCAAAAGGTTTTTGCGAGGTATTTTCATTTTCATTGAGTTGTAGGAATTTTTTAATTTCTTCTTTAATCACTTCCATTACCCAGGCATTGCTTTGAAGTGAGCTGTTCAATTTCCATATATTTGAGTAATTTTTGCAGTATGTTTCGTTATTGAGAACTAGCTTGATTCCACTATGGTCAGATAGGATACAGGGGATTATGTCAATCTCCTTGAATTTGCTTAAGTTTCTTGCATGAACTATTATATGGTCTATTTTGGAGAAAGTACCATGAGCTGCTGAGAAGAAGGTGTACTGTGTTGTTTTAGGGTGAAATACTTGGTAAATGTCAGTTCTGCTTGAAGTATGGCCTCATTAATTCGATAGCTTCTTTGCCAATACTCTGGTTGGTAGACCTGTCCTTTGGTGAGATTGGGGTGTTAAAAGTCTCCTAGTATTATCATATTGGATCTATTTTTTCTGTAAGTTTGAGAGTATTTGCTTAACATATTTGGGTGCACCGATGTTTGGGGAATTATAGGTAGATCATGGTAATATCCTCCTCTTGTATTGTTCCCTGTATTAATATGTAGTGTCCATCCTTGTCTTTTTGTATTGATTTTAGTTTATTTTTTTTACTGTTGATTGGATCTTTTTAATTTTTTATTGTAAAGATACTATACAGAGGGTTACAGTTACATGAGCAAGGTAATGAGTACACTTCCTATTGAGTATTGTTACCCCCTCTATTATTTTCCCCCTACCATCCCTTCCTTCCTTACTTCCCTGAGGTTCTTTCATTTTAATTGTGATTAAGTGATTACATAACTTCTTCCCAAATTTCACAGTATTGTGAAATAATGATGCTCATTTAAAGTCATTAGTTCATTCTAACTTTCCTGCAGCAAATTGTCTATCACAGTCTATAACATATAACGGTGTACACAATACAACATACATGTGATCACCAGTATGGGGATATTTAGTAGTGTTTTGACCAGATGAGTGGGAGTTCTTTATTTCTTAAGTCCTGTTAATTTTGTCGTATCACCTAACATTTTGGATTTAGCATCCACATATCAGGGAGACCATGTACCGTTTGTCTCTTTGCTCTTGGCTTACCTTGCTCACCATGATCACCTTCTAGCTCCATCCATTTCCCTGCAAATGCCATTATTTTGTCATTTCTAATGGCTGCATAATATTCCATTGTTTGTAGATATCACAATTTTTGGATACATTCATCTGTGGTGCTGCATCTGGGTTGTTTCCATATCCTAGATATTGTGAACAGTGCTGCAATAAACATTGAGGTGTACGTGTCATTGTATATTGGTTCCTGTTGTTCAGGGTAGATGCCTAAAAGTGGTATGACTGGGTTATAAGGGAGATCAATCTTTATCTTTCTAAGGTCCCTCCAGAATGCTTTCCAAAGTGGTTGTATAAGTGTACATTCCCACCAGCAGTGTAATAGGGTTCCTCTTTCTCCACATCCCCTCCAGCAATTGTCGTTGGCTGACTTGAGGATGTCGGACATTCTGACTGGGGTAAGGTGGTATCTCATGGTTGTCTTTATTTGCATTTCCTTCACCACCAGGGATGATGAACATTTTCTCATGTGTTTCTTTGCCATTTTTATTTCTTCCTCTGAGAAGTCCCTCTTTACTTCCCTTGCCCATTTAGTAATTGATTTGTTAGGTTTAGGAGGGATTATTTTCTTGAGTTCCCTGTATATATTGGATGTTAACCCCTTGTCTGATATATTGCTGGTAAATATTTTTTCCCAATTAGTTATTTGTCTTTCTAGCTTGGTTGCAATAGATTTAGCTGTGCAGAAGCTTTTTGTTTTAAAGTAGTCCCATTTGTTGAGTCTCTCTCCAATTTGTTGTGATCCTGGGACACTGTTCAGGAAGTTCCTTCATGTGCCTATTAGTTCAAGTGTCTCTCCTACTCTGTCCTGCAGTAGTTTCAGAGATTCAGTTTTAATGTTAAGATCTTTAATCTACTTTGAGTTGATGTTGGTACGTGGTGATAGGCTGGGGTCCACTTTTAGTTTTCTGCATGTAGCAGCCCAGTTTTCCCAGCAGTAGTGGTTGAAGAGGCTGTGTTTCTTCCATTGTATATCTTGGGCTCCTTTGTCTAATATCAGCTGGTTGTAGGCCTGTGGATTTATTTCTGGATCTTCTATTCTGTTCCATTGGTCTTCTGGTCTGTTTTTGTGCCAGTACCATGCTGTCTTTGTTATTATAGCTCTGTAGTATAGTTTGAAGTGCAGCATGGATATCCCTCCCATTTTGTCTTTATTCCCTAGAATTTGTTTGGCTATTCTAGGTCTTTTGTTGTTCCATATGAATTTTTGGACTGTTTTCTGTATTTTAGTGATGTAAGTCATTAGAATTTTAATAGGAATTGCATTGAATTTGTATATTAATTTTGGCAGTATTGCCATCTTCACTATATTAAGTTGGCCTATCCAAGGGCATGGGAGGTCTTTTCACTTCCTAGTGTCTTCTGAAATTTCTTTCTTTATCCTTTTATAGTTTTCATTAAATAGTTCTTTTACATCTTTGGTTAGGTTAATTCCTAAATATTTTATTTTGGGGGAGGTTATTGTGAATAGGGTTACTCCCTTTATTTCCCTCTCTTCTTGTACATTGGCAGTGTACAGGAAGGCAGCTGATTTTTGTGGGTTTATTTTGTATCCTGCTACTTTGCCGAAGTGATTTATGATTTCTAAGAGTTTGGGGATGGAGTTTTTGGGATCATGAAAGTATAGTATCATGTTGTCTGCAAAAAGGAATAGTTTAACCTCTTCTTTCCCTATGCGGATCCCTTTCATGTATTTTTCTTGCCTTATTGACCTGGCTAAGGGTTCCAGGATCCTTACCTTCTTCCTGATTTTAGGAGAATTGGTTGTAGCTTTTCCCCATTAAGTATAATATTGGCTATTGGTCTGTCACAAATGGTTTTATTGTTTTAAGGAATGCTCCTTCTATTTCTGTTTTCTCCAGAGCCTTTAGCATGAATGAATGTTGAATTTTATCAAAGGCCTTTTCTGCATCTGTGGCGAAAATCATGTGATTCTTGACCTTGACTCTGTTGATGTGTTGGATTACATTTATTGACCTACAGAATAAAATAGGTCCCAATATGATAATACTAGGAGACTTCAACACACCCCTCTCACCAAAGGACAGGCAAAGAAGCTACCAAATTAAGTGAGGCCATACTTCAAGCAGAATTAACTGACATATACCAAGTATTTCACCATAAAACAACACAGTACACATTCTTCTCAGCAGCTCATGGAACTTTCTCCAAAATAGACCATATCATAGTTCATGCAAGAAACTTAAGCAAATACAAATGGACAACATAATCCCCTGTATCCTATCTGACCATAGTGGAATCAAGCCAGTTCTCAGTAACAAAGCATACCGCAGAAATTTCTCTAATACATGCAAATTGAACAGCACACTCCTTAGCAATGCCTGGGTAATGGAAGAGATCAGAGAAGAAATACATTTCCTATAACTCAATGAAAATGAAAAAAACCTCACAAAGAAACTTGTGGGACAGAGCAAAAGCAGTCCTGAGGGACAAATTTATTGCCCTCCTTGCCCACATCAAGAGAATGGAGACAGACCAAGTAAATAATCTCATGTTGCAATTAAAACAGCTGGAAAAACATTAAAAAATGGAACCTAAAGTTACTAGACGGAGCCAGATAACCAAATTAAGAGCAGAGATTAACCAATTAGAAAATAAACAAAAAATTACAGCCAAAATTAACCAAACAAAAAGCTGGTTCTTTGAAAAAATAAACAAAATTGATGGACCGTTTGCAAGAATAATTAAAAAAGGAAGAGAGGAAATCCATTTTAACAGGATTAGGGATGCCACGGGAAAAATCATAACACGTACCCAAGATATCCAAATAATCCTAATGGACTATTTTCAAAAATTAATCTCTAAAGGAAGAAAACCTGGCAGATATTAATGCATTTTTAGAGAAATCCAAGTTGTCCAAACTGAGCAAAGAAGAAACCAATTAAATAAGCCAATATCCTACAACGAGATACAGGAAGCTATCAAAAGTCTTCCAGCCAAAAAAGCCCAGGACCAGATGGATTCATAGCAGAATTCTATAAGACCTTTAAAGAAGAACTAATACCCACACTCCTCAAGCTCTTCAGAGAAACAGAGAAGGAGGGAGCTAACCCAAACTCATTCTACGAAGCCAATATCATACTCATCCCCAAACCAGGCAAACACCCAACCAAAAAGGAGAATTACAGGCCAATTTCCTTGATGAACACAGGTGCAAAGATCCTTAACAAGATTCTAGCTAAAAGAATCCAGAAACACATTAAAAAAATCATACACTATGAGCAGTTAGGCTTCATCCCAGAGATGCAGGGATGGTTTGACATTGTAATGATTTTAATGACAAGTTTATTTTGTCAGATATAAGCATTGCTACGCCTGCTTTCTTACTAGGGGCATTTGATTGGTAGATACTTTTCCAACCCTTCACTATGAGTTTGTTTGCATGTTTGGCTTAGAGGTGGGTCTCCTGAAGGCAACAGATGGATGGGTCATGTTTTAGGATCCAAACTGCAGTTCTTTTTCTTTTGGTTGGTGAAGTAAGCCCAAGTAAGCCCGTTAATCTTAAGAGATAGTATAGAGAGATGCATTATAGTCACTGTTTTTCTTCTTTCCTTTCCTCTGTCCTTACTCAGATAGACTTCTATTAATGCCTGTCTCGGTGCAGGTCCCTGTTCCTGGTTGCTTTTCTCAGGTTGTGTTCCACCTCTTAGTAGTCTTTGTAATGCTGGCTTAATGTTTATGTATTAATTTAGTTTTTCTTTGCTATTAAAAATTTTCAGTTCTCCATCAAATGTGAATGCTAACTTTTCTGAGTATATCAGTCTGGGTTGGCAGTTATTGGCTCTCAGGGCTCATGTGGTACTTTCCCAGACCTTTCTTGCATTCAGTGTTTGTGTGGAGAGATCTGTAGTGATTCTAATATTTTTCCTATAGTAGTATAGCTCCTTCTTCATTTTTGCTGCATGCAAGATTGTTTCCTTATCATTCAGATCTATCATTTATTCTATAATGTGTCTAGAAGTGTTTCTCCTGGGATCCTGCTTGTTAGGTGTTCTATATGCTTCTGTTATGTGGGTAAGATGTTCTTTTTTGAGATGGGGAAAATTTTCACCGATTATCTTGTGGAATAGTTGTTGCATTCCCTTGCTGTGATATTCCTCACCTTCGTATATGAAGGTTGAATTTCGTGGCACTATCTGCTTGCCCTTGAATTTCCCTTTGGTATAATTTAAGTGATTTTTTCATATCTGTCATTTTTTATTCCAGTTGATGTATTCTGTCTTCTGTATTCCATTTTGTTCACTCTATTAACTGTGGCTTCCATTGTGGTTTGCATGGAGGAAATGGACTCATTGTTGATTTCAATGGATTCAATGTTGGTTTTCAAAATACTAATCTCACCTCTTAATGAGGTGTGTACTGCCTCTATTTTGTCACTTATCTCATGGCTTAGTGAGGTGTGTGCTACCTCTATTTTTGCATGCATCTCCTGTTTGATGTCCTGCACCTCTTTTGGTATTTCGACCTGGTGTTCTTTCAAATTCTGGTCTATTTCTCACTTTATTTCTTGAGTCATTGCCTCCAGCATGTCTTGGATGTAGTGTTTGTCTTCCATTCCTGCTTTGCTCCCAGTGGGGCTCTCCCCTGGGTTGCTGCTGCTTTTAGAGATAGCTTGCTATCCTAGGTGTTGATAAACCTTGTAATATTTCTCTGTGATTTTCTCATGGTTATTCAGGGATTATTGCAGACTAATCTGAAATTTTGTTTTGGTCAATTGGTGTCTGTCTTTGCTTGGTTACTGTTTCTGTGCTGGTAGAGAGAGTCTGTACCTGATCTCGGTTCTGTGGGGGCCGACCTCCAGCTGCTGGTCTGACCCACACAGGATTCTCAGCTCTCTGCTGTAGATCACTGGCAGTTCCCGCCTTTAAAAGGGATGAGCAGCCTAGACTGCTCCTGTTTATTCCTACAGGTGTTCTTGGCAAGTTCGGATGTGCTGGATGTACTCTCCCAGATGCTGGAGTCTGCTATGGTCTCCTGATGTTTTGTTTTGTTTTACTTTTTTGGCTATTTGTGGGCTTGAACTCTGGTCTTGGGTGCTGTCCCTCAGCTCTTCAGCTCAGGGCTGGAACCCTACCATTTGACCCATAGCACCACATCTGGCCCTTTCTGATTATGTTTGCTGAGGAATCAAATCCAGGGCCTCTTGCAAGCATTGTACTGCTGAGCACCTTACCAGCCTGAGCTCCTGACTATTATTGGGTGCTGGAGGCCTGTGTTGTTCAATTCCTAGCCTAGAATACATGGGTCAGGTTCTTTTGGGGTTTGAGCTTCTCTTGTCCTGAACCCCCTGCATCTTTTGCTGTCACAGGCCTGATTACCAGGAGTGCAGTTCCCTGTTTTTCTCCCCTCTGCTGAGGCATATGCTCAGCTTCTGATTTCAGTTGGGAGGAGTTGGTTATGTTGCTCAGGCACCAGATTCCCAGGCCTGGTCCCAGACCCCAGCCTGGGCACAAGTGTTGGACCTGTGCTGCTGTGTATCCCACCTAGATTACGCAGCTTGGAGTACACAGTTCAAATTTCTTCCACCGTTGGGTGTCTTGACCCAGTGGCGCTGTTCCAGGCTTGGGCGTTAAAGCTTCCTTCCAGGGTCTCTCTCGTTCTAGCCTGGCCAGCTGAGTGTGATCCATGGGCTGGTGGAGCTCTTGAAAAGTTTCTAGTTTTAGTGGGTCCTGTGGTGCAGGTTTTGGGGTAGGGGTTCTGGGGATTCCCAGAAGCTCTGGTCTCCCTTGAGGAATACACTGTCCCCTGCGGGGTACTCACCCTGGAGCTAGTTGTTTCTGTGTGATGTAGGTTGTTGTTTGCCATTGCAGTCACAGTTCAATTGAGGTGGTTGTGGGATAGGCTGAGAGGTGGTGGCTCTGTGTGTTTCTTTTCTGTCAGTGCCTCCATTGACACTGTTTGGGTCCACTCCACGGGATGGACCTCCGGCCTCCACCCGAGGGGTGGGGAGGGCCTCTGTGCAGGTTGTGATTGCTGGGGTTTGTCTCTGTTTGCACTCTCTGGATCAGCACCAGTTCCTTTCAGTTCTGCTCTGGTGTTCTGTGGGCATCTCATATATCTCTGAGGTTCCTGCCATGGGGCTGAGTGGCTTTGGTGGGATGGAGCCTCTCTGCTCCAATGGAGAGTGAGGGGAAGGGGTGGGATCGTTGTGTAAGTTCCCTGCTCAGAGCATTCTTCATTCGTCAAGATCAGCCAGTCTGACACTGTTACCTCAGGGGTCTTTGGTGCGGGTGATCTGCAGACAACTCCCTGTGTCTCTGGGCCACTGGCAGCTCCCACCAGGCTGGGCTGGCCATGGCTTGGCACGCTGCTTTGTGGCCAATAGACGTTGGGGGAGGCGTCTTCAAGCTTCTCTGTTGTGAAATTCTTCTTTTCAATTCCTGTTTTTCTCTGGATGTTGATTTATTTTGTTGTTGTCGGTCTCTTGGGGAGATTAAACGTTGGAACTCAAACTCTCTTTTTGGTTGGGGAGAGCTGTGGCGTTCCCCTACTTCCCCGTCACCATCTTGGACCCCCTCGAGTTTTTGCTTTTTTTATTCAGAAATAATTTTAATTTATCTGTTGAAATGAGTACTAAAGAAACTAAAGATATTTCTGGTGCTTATGTGAAAAATTATACTTTAAAATATTCTGTATTCTGTTTGTATAATGCTCATAATCTATTTTATTCTTTCCTAGATATAAGACTTTGAATTCTACATTGTTTTATAATATATAGGTTCATTAATAAATGTGTCCTTTCAGATTGCATTCCATACCAAAACAGTTTAAGATTCCTTTTTTACTAGGTCCTTATAGTATATTTCTTTGGAATAAAATGACAATGTTGTCTAATTTTAAAGTTTTATAATGATTATGCTATGTAAAGGCCTTTCTAAGGTGAAGATTTAATACACTGATGTCAAACTTTTATTTATATGAATTACATGTATTGTTACACTTGTAATTTTGTAATCAATTTTTTAATAATTGTTTTTCATTTCTTGCATCTGAAGAATGAAAAATCTGGAATAATTCACAGATTTTCATATCATCTTTGCAATTGCCATGTTAATCTCTGTATTGGTGTAATTTGGGTACATGTGCTGCTGAAGCATGTAATGTCCTCTAAATTTAGGTAGTTAATGATGCAATATTTATACAGGATTATATCCTTGGGTGCCTGTTTGTAACAAGGAAACCTTATTGTTCCTAACAATGCTACTGATCTTATTTCCCTAAAATTCTGTGTATAATGGAAAATAATTATATTGTTCAGTTTGTAATTTTTTTGTCAATGACTATTTTAAATTTTTTCATTTTAGTTTAATCATACATTGAAGCATTTTTAGCTAGGTCCAAAGGGGATGGCTTTTTCAAGTACTTATTTATTCAACTGAGTTTGCTCTGTGTAGCTAACGGATTCAAAGTAAGCCTTGCTTAAGAGCTACTTCTAAACTTCTGCAGCTGAAATTTTCCCAAATGCGGTCTCATTGGCACAAATGTCTACCTGACACTTTACCCTTCTTCCATGTAGGATCAGACCAACCAGAATATCTTACCCTGATTGCGTAAATTGTCTTACTTGAACAAAATAAATCTTAGTTCCAAGGAATCATAGAAAAATGAATATTTCAGACAGAACTTTTCAGATTGGACGGTTTTTATCAAAATATAATTGTTTATCATACCTACCATTTCAAAAGTAGCTAAAGCCAAGAAGGTGAAAAAATTGTTCATATGCATGATTACCTAATGTCCTGGCCTATCTACCTTCCAACCAGGCAGGAACTTAGACTACTGCCTTTCTATCACCAAATATTTTCATAGCTCCAGGAAAAGTCCATATGTTTCTCCTTGTTATTAGGCCTTAAATTGGTAATGTTTCCCCTCGCCTCCAGTCTGTAAATCTACAAAAGGTAAAGGTTTAAGTGTAACTCTATCAAACACTGAGGTAGAGATAATGGAAAAATACTTTAAATCAGAGTTGCTTTTGATACCCTAACCAAAACAGAACAATGCAAAACATGTGCCGTTTTATTATATTATATATAGTTATATATTTTATATTTATATGTGCTGATTTTATATTTCACACAGTGAAACTTACTAGAATCAATTGATAATTTGACAAATAAAGTGATATTTATTTATTCCAATAAATAGAATTGGAATATAAATAATTAGGTTTAGAATATATATTAGAATATAAAAAGTATCAATGCAATGTCTTCGGTATACACTTGCGATACCTTCTAATTGCTCATGGTCTTCTGAATTCACATTGTTAAAAAATCAATGTTGTTTTCCTCTAATCTATAAGAGATTTTAGTCTGATGCTCTGTTTATTGTTTTAACTCACTGGTCCCAAACTGTTTTTCTACATATTTCTGATGCATTCTTATATATTATACTCCAATTGTCCTAATACGATATCTAAAAGACATTATTCTTCTATAGACCCATGGGTCCTAATATCTTATGGCTTAGTTACCTGAATCATCAGATAACAGGGGCAAGACTTCTCAACTAGGCTTATGCAACATGCCAGCAGACAGTAACTGAAAATCCATCTCAATTTCTCATTTCTTATATTTCAGGGCTCCAATTCCTTGAGAAACAAGAATTAGCAGCAAGCAATTGTGTAATGTAAGGCAACTTAAAATGAAAGATGAAGTCTCAAAATGGAGAGAAATTACTGTATTTCAAACTGAATTTACAGATGACCAGCCCATATGAGTGAACAAGATCAGAAAGTGTCACAAGATTATTTTTAATACCCCTCCCCTAATGACTAACGTAGTATTTCAGTCCAGCATTAGTCGGCCCAAAAAATAGTTCCTGGAAGGATAGATCCGTGATTGATCTACCATGGTCAGGAAAACGACTTAGAGGTTAAATGTAATTCAGCAAAACATTAATTGAGAAGATCGTTTGTGCTTCAAAACACTGGTACTTTAGTACAACTTGGTTCTCTTGTATAAAAATGTTGTCATTCTCAAACCAACCTACATTTAATCTCCTGAAAGTGTATTCCTTTTCAAATAAACTTTTTGAAATCACACTTACCAAAATAACATTTGATAAGTAGATGACACTTAGTGACATTACAAGTTTTTCAAGTGTAGGGAGCAAGTTACAATAGAGGTGATTCATTTACCCAGCACTAATGTCAGACAGGTTCAACCATTCATTAAATTCTAGAAATAGTACCACGCACCATTTGTGTTGCTCAGTAGGTGCCTTCCAGAAATTTGTTAAATAGGTCAGCCTCCCATATTTTAACCCTAAACATTAGCTAATAAAGTAAATTTCATCACTTAATAAGGGGCATTTTAAAAAGTCACAAATACTTGCCTTATCATATGCTGTTTTGTTTTCCCTCTGTCTAACACAGTAAGAAATATGTCTTTAAGTCTTGAATATGGGTTCTCATTTGAGATGTGAAAAAATATATCTTCTATTTCTATCATATACTTCTATAGTAGTATATGTTACTTTTCTTCTTTTTCCAAAACTTAAATGTAGTAGAAAGTTTTATTCCATGTAAAATAAAATAATCACACATATTTTACAAAACCATTTATAAAAACTGGTAGTTAAGAATACATTCAAAGCCATTTTTAAACTTTCTTGTTGACTAATGATGAGAATATAATCATGTATAGGTGTTTCAAGTCTCCAGTCTTGCAAATTGTTATTGCAGATGAATGAATTATGGAAATATAAGCTGACATTAGTTCAAGTACGTGCAGGACTGAAACTCCATGGAATGTATATAAACCTTTCAAATATTAACAGACAGTTTAACAGAATGACTATCAGGAAGTTGAAACCAGAGAGCCATAATAGTAAAGACATAGAATGAATGAAAAATGGAACAAGGGGCAAGTACAGCTAGAATACTCAATGTACACATTTGAGAAAGAAAGTGGTAAATCAGAAATAAATCTTGGAGAAGGGGGTGGTTGAGAATGATAGAAGGTGTCACTGTGATCCAGGAGCAATGGATAATTAGGTGGACAAATTTAATTGTAAGACACTTGCACAACCTTTGGAAATTCAGTTAAAAAACACAAAAACACATAAAAATCACAACCAAACAGCAATCTGTAGGGAGTATGAATATGACCGCTCAAAAATTTTAAGCAGTTAATGGAGGAAAGTCTTAGTAAAAGCAAACAAAGATGTTCAAAGAGGGTAGTTTGGCGTAGGGGAGGATTCTGAACAGATTTAAATAGATTATCTAAGGTTATAAATCACCAATATCTGCTGCAAATATTATCTTTCTGAACTTGATACTCCAGTCCTGAGCCACAATTGATAGCTTGGAAATATGTAATGGAAGAAACAAGATGAAGAACCCATTACTCCATTGTAGAGAAAGCAATACTCTATTTTTTCTCTCATCTCTCTTCACTACATTTTATTCATACTTTTAGGTCAATTCATTTTGAATTACATTTTCCTTCTTTATTCTGGCAAAGTAATTGGTCAAATAATTCACTAAAAGTTATTTGCCATTTTTTTTGATTATGCTGTTTAATTGACTAAGCGAGTCCATTAAACTTTCCTCTTGCATTTTGTTGCCATGAAACAACATCTATGTTAATGAGGACAAATCTAATGTAAAAATTGTCTCCAGAAAACCAGTCCAAGAAACTGTGATTACAAATACTTGGCTAACTTTTTTCTTTTTCCTTTACCTTGAAAGTCTTCTTGTGTCTAAATTGCCCAGAAAAATAGGTACTCCATCACTTTTTGTTTCAATCAATTCTAAACTCAAGGATATATTTTGCTAACAAGATGCTTAGAGGAAGCCAAAATATACTCCATTTTTATATTCTCACTTAAGACTCTCCTTAGATACCATATCAGAAACAGTGAAGTTTTTCTTTGCAAAATTATTTCAATATATTATTTTTCTCTTGTTCTTGCATTTGCTCACCAAGATGTATGGAGAAGAATAGAGGTAAATCACCCATACCTTAGAAGACAGGTCGGTTACAAAAGGACAATGCTTCTGTGTCCTACTTCTATGTCCTCCTCTCAGCAATTTCCTGATTTCCAATTAAACACAGCTTCTTGGCTATTGAAGCCTCACCCACTGCTTCATCTTCATAGTTTCTCTTTTAAAACTCTTTTAAGGGTAGAGACCCAGCTATATACAACCAATCTGAAAAAGATCCCAAACCTCAAAATCTAAAGGAGTTTTATGACTCTTCAGGAGGACGATTGGGAGACCTAGGACCCCCCATGCCAATCCTTTGATCATCACATTCCTGCCTCGGTTTGTCCCCTTTCCTATTGGCCAATATTCGTCGCTGTAACTGATCTGGATATGACCAGGTGTCAGGAATGGTAGTGGTTAGGGCCCCGTTCTTTTTTTGTCTAGGAGACAACTCCTCTGCTACTTGAACTCCCAGCAATCACTGGCAACCCAATGACTCATATCCTTTTGCAGGTTTCGTACGTGTTCCTCCATTTATTGTTCTGGCCACTAATGTCTCTCAGTTTTCCCAGGTTCAATTGATTCATCCGTGCACTAAAAGAGCAGTAGGATTGATCCTTGCAATCGGTCCGCAATCATCGCTACAGTGGCTTCAGCTACCACCGCCGCTATATTGTGTCCCAAAGCGTGTCCACCGTGCAACAGATAAACCAGCTCATCCCTCAACTGTCATCCATAGAATTATAACATTTACAAGTTGCCAATCATCTTAAGGGAGGCCTCCTTGTGCTCCAACAACAAATAGACTTGCTCCAAGAACAGATTACATTTCTTTGATTACAACAAGGAGGACTATGTAATGCTATGACTACTTCTGTCTCTCAGCTTTCCACTCCCGCACCCAATTTCACTGAACTTAGTAACTACATCAAAGGCCCTAAGTCCCTTAAGTACTTAAACTTCAACCAAAACCTGCTGCATGATGTTACCCACCTAAACCAGACCACCATTCAGCTTATTCCCGCTGTCTCCTTTTTAGAAGATGTGCTTAAAATGTTACAACAATGGTTTTCTCCATCCTCTCTGGTCATCTGGGGAGGCCGTGCACTTGTAGGGCTTATTCTCCTAGGAATTATTAAATGCTTGCACTCCCGGCAAAAATGCCTCCAATGATGTGTCACCATAATGACGGTCCTTTTAAAAGAAAAGGGAAAATTTTGGGGTAGAGCCGGTCAGAACTGGTTGAGTCAGCTAGAGTAGCAGTTGAAGCACACTTCCTGCTCATAGAGAGGTGACCCACAGGCACGTCTGCCTAGCTTTACAGCCATGAGCTGTCCATGCTCCCTACATGCCCCCAGGGGACCAATCAGTGCCTGTCACCAAGCAGTGCCCATGATCAACTCCCCGCTAAGTAATTGGCTTGGAAGGACTCGGGAGGTTGGAAAGCTGGGGCTATAAAATCTCAACCCTTGTGCAGAAATAAACGAGACCTGCTTAAGCCTGTTCTCCCAACGTGTGTTCCTTGAGTGTGTCGTTCACACTTACCTCCTGCTGGAGATCTAGCCCTACAATGTAGCAATTGGGGAGGCCTTATAGTCCTTCACCTTCATTAGACTTGAAGCTAAGAATCTGTGATTAGTTGGAAATCAGGCAAGAGCTAAGAGGAGGACAGAGAAATAGGACATAGGAGCATTGTCCTTTTGTAAAAGACACTGTCATCCATGGTATGGGTGATTCAACTCTATTCTTCTCCATACATCTTGTTGAACAAATGCAAGATGAAGAGAAAAAATTAATCTATTGAAATAATTTTGCAAAGAATAACTTCACTGTTCCTGATATGGTATCTAAGGAGAGTCTTAAGAGAGAAGATAAAAGTGCAGTATTCTTTGGTTTCCTCTAAGCATCTTGTTAGCAAAATATCTTTGAGGTTATAAGTGATTGACCCAAAAATTGGCAGAGTACTTATTTTTGAGGGCACTTTAGACACAAGAAGACTTTCAAGGTAAAAGAAAAAAGAAAAATGTATAGGTAAATATTTGTGATCACAGCTTCTTGGACTGGTATTTTGGAGACAAAGTTTTACATTAGAAATTGTCCTCATTAACATTGATGCTGGGTTTCTGTGGCAACCAAATGCAAGGAGGAAGTTTAATGGACTCGCTTGGACAAGAAAACAGCATGATAAAAAAATGGCTAATAATATTTAGTGAATTATTTTGACCAATTACTTAGCCAGAACAAAGAAGGAAATATTTAATTCAAATCAGTTGAATTAAACTTATGAATAAAAGTAGTCAATAGAAATTAGAGAAAATGTAGAAGACTGTTTCCTCTCCAATGGAGTAATGGGTTCTTGATCTTGTTTCTTCCATTCTATCTTCACAAGCTCTCAAGTGTGGCTCAGGACTGGAATATCCAGTTCAGATCAAGAGAAATCGCAGAAGAAAATATTTGCAGCATATGTAGGTGATTTATAACCTTAAACAATCTATTTAAATCTGTTAAAAATTCTCTTCTATGGGCTGGGAAGGTGGCTCAGTGGTAGAGCGCTTGCCTTGCATGCCTGAGGCCCTGGGTTCGGTTCCTCAGCACCACATAAGCAAAAAGAAAAACAAAAAAAATTCTCCTCTACCCCAAATTGCTCACTTCGAACAGCTTTGTAGGCTTTTCCCAAGATTGTCCTTCATTAACTATTTAAAATTTTGAGAGGTCATAATCGTACTCTATAGAGACTGCTGTTTGGTTGTGCTTTTTGTGTGTTTTTGTTTTTTGTTGTGTTTTTTCACTGAATTTCAAAAAGTTGTGAAAGTGTGTTACAAAAATGTCCAGTTAATTGTCCAATGTTCCGGGATCAGAGTAATTCCTTCTATCATTCTCAACCAACCCCTTCTACAAAATTTATTTCCGATTTACCACTTCCTTTCTCACATGTGTATATTAAATATTCTAGCTGTACTTGCTCCTTGTTCCATTCTTCGTTCATTCTATAGGTTTATTATTATTCCTTTAATATTATTAATATTAATTCAATTTCCTGATAATCATTCTGTTAAACTGTCTGTTAGTACTTTGAAAGGTTTATATACATTCCATGGAGTTTCAATTCTGCATATACTTGAACTGATGTCAGCTCATATTTCCATAATTCATTCATCTGAAGTAACAATTTGCAAGACGGGAGACATGAAGCACCTAGACATGATTTCATTGCCCTCCATTTGGAAGATTAATCTGTAGTCAACAAGAAAGTTTAAAAATGGCTTAGAATGTATTCCTAACTACCAGTTTTTATAAATGGCTTTGTAGAGTGGTGTGTGATTATTTTATTTTACATGGGATAATATTTTCAACTACCTATAAGTATTGGCAAAAGAAGAAATCTAAAATTTACTACTGTAGAGGAATATGATAGAAATAGAAGACAGATTGTATGTTTGTCAAATCTCTGATGAGTACCCATATTCAAGACTTAAAGTCATATTTCTTACTATGTTAGACATATAGGGAAAACATAAAACACCATATGATAAGGCAACTATTCATGAATTTTTAAAATGTACTTATGTGATAAAATTTATTTATTAGCTAATGTTTTGGTTTGAAATATTGGAGGCTGATCTATTTAACAAATTTTCAAAGGCACCTACGGAAAAACACAAATGGTGGGGGGTACTATTCCTACACTTTAATGAATGGTTGAACCTGTTTGTCATTAGTGCTGGGTGAATAAATCAACTCTATAGAAACTTGCTCCCTACACTTGAAAGACTAGTAACCTCACTAAATATCATCACTTGTAAAGTGTTATTTTGGCAAATGTGATTTTTAAAAGTTTATTTGAAAAAGAATATACTTTCAGCAGATTAAATGTAGGTTATCATTTGTTTGAGAATGACAACATTTTATACTACAGAACCAAGTTTACTGAAGTACCAGTGTTTTGAAGCACTAAGGATCTTCTCAATTAATGTTTTTTGAATTATATTTGACCTCTATTTCAAGTATTCCTAGCATTGGTAGACCAATTATGGATCTATCATTCAGGAACTATTTTTTTGCCTGCTGATACTGGACTGAAATCATTCATTAATCATTAGGAGAAGGGTATTACAAATAATCTTGTGACATTTGTGGTCTTTTTCACTCATATGGCATGGTCTTCTGAAAATTGAAAGTTTGAATTACTGTACTTTCACATTTTGTTATTTCATCTTGCATTTTAAGTTGCCTTGCATTTCCCAATTGCTCACTGCTAATTCCTGCATTTCAAGGAATTGGGGCCCTGAAATATAAGAAATGAGAAATTGAGATGTGTCTTCAATTACTTTCTCTTGGCATGTTGCATGGGCATAGGTGGGAACTTTTGCCCTAGTTATCTGATGATGCAGATAACTGGGACCTGGGATCCTAGGACCCATGGATCCTGTAGAAGAATAATACCTTTTAGATACCATATCAGCAAAATTTGAGTATAATCAGTAGGAATGCTTCAGAAATATGGAGAAAAACAATTTGGGACCAGCGAGTTAAAACAATAAACAGAGCAGCAGAGTAAAATCCCTTATAGATTAGAGGAAAACAACATTTTTTTTTACCATGTGAATTCAGAAGACCAAGAACACTTAGAAAGTATCACAAGTTTATACCGAAAACCTTGCATTGATACTTTTTATATTCTAATATATATTCTAATCCTGATTATTTATATTCCAATCTATTTGTTGGAATAATATAAATTAATTTATCAAATTATCAATTAATTCTGGTAAGATCCACTGTGTGAAATATAAAATCAACACATATATGTATAAAATATATAATTATCTATAAGAAAAAGTTTTGCATTGTTCTGTTGTGGTTAGGGAATCAAAGGCAACTGTTTTAAAGTATTATTCCATTACCTCTACCTCATTGTTTGGTAGAATTAGAACTAAAGCTTTACCATTCGGGGATGTACAGCTTAGAGGCAAGAGGAAACACTGTGATTAAAACACTACCAATTTAAGGCCTAATAACGAGGAGAAACATATGGAGTTCTCCTGGAGCTATGGAATATATTTGGTGATAGAAAATCAGTGGTGTAACTTCCTGCCTGGTTGGATGGTAGTCAGGCCAGGACATTAGGTAATCATGCATAAGAACAATATTTTCACCTTCTTGGCTTTAGTTACTTTTGAAATAGTAGGGTGTAATAAGCAGTTATATTTTGAAAAAAATACCTTCTAGTCCGAACAGTTCTGTCTGAACTGTTCATCTCTCTATAATCCCTTGTAACTAAGATTAGTTTTGCTCCAGTAAGACAATCTATGCTGTCAGGGTAAGACATTCTGGTTGGGCTGTTCCTACATGAAGCAAGGGTAAAAGGTCAAGGAGACATTTGTGCCAGCAAGACCTCATTTGGGAAATTTTAAGCTGCAGAAGTTTAGAAGTAGCTTTTAAGCAAGGCTTACTTTGAATCCATTAGCTCAACAAAGCTAAATCAGTTAATAAACAAGTACTTGAAAATCCATCACCTTTGTACCTATCTATAAAGGCTTCAAAGTATGATCAAATTTCAAATGAAAAAGACTTAAAATAGTCATTTACAAAAACTTGCAAATGTGAGCAATCGAACAAACAACATAAGTTTTTTCCACCATACACAGAATTTTACAGAAATAAGATGAATAGCAATTTTGGGAACAATAAGGTTTCCTTGTTACAAATAGGCAACCAAGGATATATGCCTGTCTTAAGATTGCATCATTAATTACTTAAGTTTATAGGATACTACATTCTTCAGCAGCAGGTCTACCCGAATTACAATACAGAGATTTATATGGCGCTTGCACAAGGATGATATGATAATTTGTGAAGTATTCCATATTTTTCATTATTCAGATGCAAGAAATGAAAAACAGTTATTCAAAAGTTGATTACAAATATACAAATATAATAATATGTGTAATTCATAGAAATAAAAGTTAATTTGACATCAGTGTATTCAATCTTCACCGTTTTAGAAAGGCATTTACATAGCATAAACTTTATAAAACTTTTGAAATAAGATAACATTGTCATTTTATCCCAAAGAAATAAAATTCTATAAGGACCTAGGAATTAAAAGAATCTTAAAATGTTTCTATATGGAATGCAATCTGAAAGAACACATTTATTAATGAACGTATGTATTATAAAACAATGTCGAATTCAAAGTATTAAATCTAGGAGCGAATGAAATAGATTATGGAAATTATACAAACAGAATACTAAATATTTTAAAATATACTTTTTCAGACAAGCACCAGAAATATCTTTAGTTTCTGTACTACTCATTTCAATAGATAAGTTAAAATTATTTCTGATTTAAAAAATCACAAACTCTATAGAAATCATTATAGATGTATACAAACAACTCAAATATATTTTGACATCAATGTCAGGCAATTCACTTGGAAGAATACCATGGAATACATGAATTTTTAAAGTAAGGTATTGCTGTTGCTTTGTATTGTGAAAATATTTTCTATGGACACATAGGATGGACTGGCAATTTTGAAATTTAAGAAACTTAACTGATCCATTAGGACTTAGGAGAACAATTTGTACAGCTTTCCACAACTTCAAAGAGGTAGTGATACATACTTATCCTTTTGGCAATATCAAATGCAGTTTCTTCCAAGTTGTGCTTCACACCTGGCTTGATATAATGGTTCAACAGAAGGAGATCCAGCGTATCTTTGCTATATCTATTCCCAGCAGCAAGTTGCAGGGGGTCAAGAGGCCTTTAACTTGGCCATTGGTATCTGCATCATGATGAAATAAAGAAGCCACTCTGTTATTATTCCATGTATAAGTACTGTGCAGGGATGTCCAGCCATCCGCAGTTATTACATGAATATCTGCCTTGAGCCACCAACTCATGGACAATATGTAAGTGTCCACTGTAGGCTTCTCGATGAAGAGGGGTATACTCATCGTCATCCCTAGTAATCACATGAGTGGTCTTTTTGGAAAGTAGTCTCTGCACTGTAGTAAGGTGATTATTTTCAACAGAAAAAGAAGAAATTTGATTGGATACTATTTCATTTTTTTCTTGCAATTGATACCATTTCTCACTTTTTCATCTTGTTCCTCAACTTCATCAGAATTGCCTAACCAGAGACTTTGAGTGCCAATGAGAATGAGCTCTCCGTGTATTTCCCCAATAGTTCACATTGGATGAAATGGTCAGAAAAATCTGGTGAATTTTCTGCATCTGTTTGTTTTCACTATTATTTATTTTCTCTTTTTTCATTTTTACTATTCTAAATTATTCTAACTGGAGAGTAGGGAATTGGTAGAGAGCAGAGGAAAGATTTTCCTCCGTATTTAAAGGTACAGACTGAAAATGAGGACCAGTGTTTTCTTCTTGTGCAGCTTATTCTAAGAAGGAGAAAACAGGAAATAATGTATTCTATGTAAATGAATTGGGATATGGCAGAGCAGAAAGTGAAATGATGCAACCAAAAATACAAAAGCAAAATAAATTAGGATAATTGTGGAGCAATCATATTACCTATGAGAACCATGAAAGGGAGAGAGGGAGAGACAGATGTGCAATGATCTAGCTAGCCACAAAATCCATCCCTCTCATCAAATTATAGAGCAAATAAATTCATTTTTTAAAAGAGATGGAAATAGAATTTAAGATCAGATATCTCCATTGTTTTTAATTATATTCTTATTATCTTAAATACTTGTATAAGGGAATTTTCATTCAACATATCAGTTTTTTTTAAGTAAAATGGATCTTTATATAACTTTTCCACACCCTTCCAAACCTCACCCCACTTTAATTTTTTCTAGTTTCATACTATCTGCATTGAATATTATACCTTCACTCTCTTCCTCCATATCTCTCTTTATTCCTTCCTTTTGACTTCCACTCACATATTCCAAGTGATAGTTTCCTGGTATTCAGTTTGTTGGAGTAAAGTTCAATTTTATAAGAAATTACACCTTTGAAATACTCCTCTGCAAATAGCATGCTTTGGTTAATATTTTTGTGTAAACTTGTATAAATTTCTAGCTTCCAAATATGGCTCTGACTTAGTTCCATTAATATATTTTTAGATCTATCCATTTCGTTGCAAATAATGTAAGAGTCTTCAAAATGGATGGGTTCAATCCAATTGTGTATATGTGCCACACTTTCTCTAATCATCACTCTGTCAAAGGGCATCTGGGCTGTTTCCGTAACTTGGCTACAGTGAATAGTGCAGCAGTGAACATGATTGTGAAAGTGATTTTACTGTTACGTTTTGGAATAATTCATCACTTCCTTTGTGGGAGCAATACTCTATCCAGTTTTCCAGAATAAGAACATCCTTCCCTTCATCTTCATCACAATGTATTGCAAGTCCTCAAAAACACACTTACCCCTACAGGTCTCAATAAGCTAAAACACCACTGTGCCCATATTCTTTCAAAACATTTTTCTCATAATTGTACATATAATTTAGTGAGAACCTTCTATGTACTTTCCTAATGTGGGAATGAGGGACATGACAGAGTAAACGTAAGAAATACGCAACTTAATTAGCTATTATCATATTTAAAATCATGTTCAGCTCTAATTCATAGCCTCACATAATATTATTTTAATCTTTATTTGATTACTTCATCTAACCCGTAAATTATATCCGGTGAGGTAAAAGCACAGGCAAAAAGTGTGGTTTTATTTTGACACTCATGTGTGAGGTTGCACAACATGGGCAAATAGATGGATTGGAATTAATAGCTCTTATCCATTTTGTTAACGTAGAGATGATTTTCCCAACCTGATTCTTGAATTCGTATTCCATTCAACAACAAGAAACATGTGATAATTTCCTTTGTTTTGCTCCTTATTAACTTTTTTCCATTTTATTTTATAATGGATGATTTCATAAATGTACTGTAGATACAAAAATATGTTAAAATATTTCTATCGGTATGCATTGATATATACATACTCACATATATTATGCAGGTTATAATGATAATGTATAATTTCAGTAACTGTACAATTTACCAAATTATTAAAACTGTTGACAGCTCATGCCTGGCATCCTGGTTACTCGGGAGGCTGAGATCTGACAATCATAGTTTGAAGCCATCCTGGGCAAGAATGTCCAGGAGCCTCTTATCACCAAACAACCAACAGAAAATCAGAATTGGAACTGTGGTTCAAATAGTAGAGTGGTAGCCTTGAGAGAAAAATCTCAGGGACATCATCCAGGTTCTTAGTTTAAGAAGTACAATCTACCCAAATAAAATCTATTTAATGTACACCTGTGTAATTGAAGTATTTCCATCACCCAAATGCACAACCATGCTCATTTGCAAGGTAACTCTGTTTTGTGTGAAGTACCATAAAATATTTTCACTTAAGTTGAAAGCATTGGAATGTGGGTTCATTCTATCTCTCTCATGCATTTTTCCACTCAAATATTCAAATCTTACAATTATTCCAATTATTTAAAATCATAGCTTTTTACTTTCATACCCAAATATTAGAGTTTGAATTGAGTGTCTTGTGCCACCTAAATGGGTGTTCTTACCACTTTGTCATGTCCCCAGCGCTAAATTATCCTGATTATTTTTCAGATCCTTGTGTATGACCTTGGGCTCAGTCCATGTTATGTTATTCTTCCTGGAATTTAGAATAACAGGTGCATGGCATTGTTTACTGATTTTTCTGTCTAGTCTGGGCTTTAACCTCTATCCTCTCAAGAGTAGACTCCCATGTAGTCAGGATTTTCAGAAGTTTGTGATAGCTGATGTTGTTTTAAGTCTTTGCATTTCCTGCAGGTTCTTGACTACTAAATTAATTTGTTTTCTTGGGTTGTGTTGTTTCATTTGAATGTATGTGTTGAGTTGTTCCTCACTTGTCCTTTTGTTTCTTTCAATCAAGTTCTTACCTAAAGTGCTGAGAAACCAATTCTTCTTTTTCATGATAGTCAAGGTGAACATGACTTATTACAAAGCAATTTCAGTAATATTTAAACATCTTCATATCTATGGATGGTACATAAATGATAAGTGCTGCGACGGGTTTTTTTATTTTCACAGCACTCTTTGCCATGCACAGACAGATCATCATAAAATCTATGAAGATAATAAAACTACAGATGAAAGCAAAGAGAAGAAAAACCTATTATTAATTGTTTGACAGAGGCTTGCGTTCTAGTGAAAGAAATACATTGCTTGATGCAAGATTTCACAAAATTGTATTTCTAGGGGGAAGCTAAACAACCATCTAATTCTACAGAATTGAGGGAGAAGAATCAAACTCCTGAATAGTTTACATATGGGTCAAATAAAAGCATGCTTCTAAAAAGAGAGTTGACTTTAGAGAAACATGATGAGTTCTATGTAAATAGGTGCTTAGCTGATTTTGTTAATTTGTAAACTAATACAGGGAAATAGGGTACAGCAAGGTAAAAAAAGAACTTCGCATTGAAATACTCATGTGTGTGCGTGTGTGTGTGTGTGTGTGTGTGTGTGTGTGTGTGTGTGTGTATACATGCACGTGTATACACGCATGCTCATGTGCAAGTGCTCATTTATTCATTCATCATCCCTAAGATTCTGTGTCCAAGGATAGTGGTTTACCACTTGAGCCATTGTTCCACTTCTGGTTTTTTGGAGATAATCGCATGTATTTTCATGATTGGACTGGCTTTGAATAGTGGTCTTCATATCTCAGCCTCCAGAGTAGCTAGCTAATCTTACTCAGCCTCCAAGTAGCTAGTTAAAATTGGGCCTGTCCTCGATACTTCACTGCTTTTTTATTCTTGTCCTGAGGTGTTCACATGCCTAAGTCATATATATATATGTCTAGTTGCTTTAAGAAATACTCTTATGCTTGGCACCAGGGGCTCCCATCTGAACTCTTAACTACTGAGGAGGCTTGAGAACAGAACCCAGGCCAAAAGTTTAGTGGACTTCCTTCTCAATCTATAGTTGGGTGCATTGGATCATTTCCACCATCCTGCACTATCTACATGTTAAGATTGGAAGGGCTGCCGAATCCAGGCCAGCCAAGTTAGGAAGCAAGACAATTTGGTGTGCAACTCTTATACCCTTGATAATGGGAAGGCTAAAAATTCAGATCAGATGCATGTTCTTTTGAAAGGGAACCCATATCCTAAAATTAACCAATGATATGACACCACTCTACAAAAACAATACCCAAATTGAACACAATTTCCCACAACCAAAATAAGCATATACTTTAACATGCAAAAACTTAGTACAATCTGCTCTTTGCTCTAATATCAGCTTCATCTAATTATCATATTATGTGACAGAATAGTTTCTTCATTAAACTGATTATATATTTTAAGAAACCTAGAAAATTCTTTCTCACATATTAAATCCAACGAATGGCAAATTGCCTCATTTCTTACCTATTTGGCTACTACTATAAATTCATCTTATGATTATTATTAATAGTAATATATTCAGATTTATTAATTTACTATGTAACAGTTTTTAAACTTTTGGCTTCTCTGCTGAAGTTGAAGTATTTAAATAGTATCATCAAATTATATTACTTGGGTACTTAGGGCAGTTTTTAAAAAAAGTTTTAAACCAATGGTTTCTAGTAATTCTGATTTTTTTTTTTTGGGGGGGGGTGTCGGATCATGGGACCTGAATTCTGGGCCTGGCCGCTGTTCCTCAAGGCTAGTTCAAGGCTAGCACTCGACCACTTGATCCAAACTGCCACTTCCAGTTTTTTTTTCTGTTTATGTGATGCTGAGGAATTGAACCCAGGGCCTCAAACATGCAAAGCAAAAGTTCTACCACAGAGCCAACTTCCTAGCTCTCTATGAATTCTTAATTGGTATATTATTTAGTTTATTTTTAATTTCAATTTAATTTTATTGTAAAGGTAATTTACAGAGGGGATACAGTTATCTAAATAAAGTAATGAGTACATTTATTATGGAAGGAACATATTTATCGCTTCTATTGATTTTTTTGCACACTCAAAAAAAAAACTACTGATGCTTTTCCTGTCGATATTGACCAATGAGTACTTTTCTTTCTTCATGCATTTTTTTATTATAAACTTGATATACAGAGGGCTTACAGTTATTTAAGTCAACTAAAGAGTACACTTCATTTTATTTTCTAAATTTTGAATTTAATTATTTTCTTTTGTTTCTTTAGGGTTATTCTTTTTTCAGAGTTATAGGATTAGTTAATTTAGTTTTGCATAATTTTAACATATGTAAATTATTCAGAGATATATTTTTCTTTCAAAATAGTTAACATGTGAATATTTAAAAATTATTTTCTTAAATTTTATATGGTTGATGAATTTAAATAAATTTAATTTCTTAAAGTTCTAAACATATTTGTTCAGGTAATGAATACTGTATTTTCAAGAAGCACATACTTTATTAAAAAAGGCTGCATTACATGGTCACTTTTTGGAAATATTTATACTTGAATTAAAAAAAAAATCTGAGCTGGAAGCAGGGCGCTGGTGGCTTACGCCTGTAATCCTAGCTATGCAGGAGGCTGAAATCTGAGGATCGCGGTTCAAAGCCAGCCCGGGCACGAAGAGACTGTGAGACTCCTATCTCCAATAAAAACCACCAGAAAACCGGAAGTGGTGCTGTAGCTCAAGTGGTAGAGCGCTAGCCTTGAGCTGAAGAGCTCCCAGGCCCAGAGTTCAAGCCCCACGGCCGACCAAAAAAAAAAAAAAAAACTGAGCTGGACATAGTGATTTGTGGTTTCCTTTTTCTAACTATGGTGGGAAGTGTAAATAGGGTTAGTAATTCGGGAGAGACTGGGAAACTTTGAGACCTTATAAAATTTCCAGAGTGAAATGATTAGAGATATAGCCATGCCTAGCAAGATATAGAGCACCTGGTTATCATATACTAAATCTTGAGTTAAAACACCAGTAACATCAATCTTTTATCAAAATAAAAGTATACATGTTTCAAAATGTTTATTATTTAAAACTTGTTTGCAAATTTCTCATGTCTTTTATTTCTTAATTTTAAATTTACTTAATCTATAAGAATCCAAGTATCTTGTGACTGTTTTATTTCTACTAAACTTTTAAATAGTATGAGCAATATTATGATTTCATATATTAAAATACTTTTACTGTTTGTGATAATTTTCCCTGTTTAATATGATAATAACAATATTCCAAATATGTGTATGTGCTATGTGTGTGTGTGTGTTTATGTGGGTTTTGTGTGTGTGTGCTTTGTGTGTACTTTGTAATGCTTGGGAGATCACACAATTGATTCACATATGTTAGGCCAAAGTTTTATCACTGAACTATACTGTCTAGTTATAATACAAATTGTGTTTTAAGTTATGACTTTTAAAATTTTTCATTCCTAGTATGCTTTTCTAAAATTATATATGATAAAATGTGATCCATCTTCTATCCACATTAGCAATTGTTAGTTTTATTCTTTCTCTTATTTCTTTGGAAATGAATTATATTCCTATTACAACTTTTTTACATTGTAACAGCTCTATACAATGCTTTGTTTTCTATTTTATTTTTTCCATGTTATCTGACTTTCAGTCCAAACTATCAGGTGGATTAAAAAGAAACTTGATTCAGGACACTTTATTTTTCTCCTTCTCTTCTCTGAAATCTTTCTGTTTTTTGAAACAATACCAATGACATACAGCTCCTATGTGATCCACCATTCTTCCCTATCTCTCTCTCTTCTGCAGTACAGCTCAAGTCGTTATCATTCAGCTTTATTATGCTATAATGTTATCTAAATCTTAACTCATTCCTAAATTAATTTTAGTTGCTTTGAGCAATCTCTAAATACATTTATCTATATATAATATCAGGGGTTTGTGTTTCCACAAGGTGCGAAATATGAGTGACTATCAAACATCCAGATATCTCTGGAGTATATTGGTCCACCTGCTCAATAATCCCGTATGTAAATTCAAGGAATTCATAACAATCTTGTAAAATGGTGTAGGTTGAGCCTTCATACAAGCTTTGAATCGTATTACCATGTTTAGTGAAGATAACCTAGTTCTATTATAAGAACAGACGCATAGAAGAAGGTAACAGATTTTTCAAAAATAAATTCTTAGTTTTATGTTCCACCGATTTTGAAAAGGATGCCATGAGATTTTATGAAATAAAAACAGAATCTTAAATGGTTATATTGGCACTATTGCCTCTCTAGATTTAAAGAATGATCTTAGAATATTACCTCAATCCTTTGTTTGTGTGTATGTATGTCAGTCATGGGGTTTGAACTCTGGGCTTGGGAGTTGTCCATGTGCTCTTCAGCTCAAGGTGAGAACTCTACCTCTTGAGCAACAGCAAAACTGCCAGTTTTCTAGTGGTTTATTGGAGATAAGAGTCTCATGGACTTTCCTGCCCAGGATAGCTTTAAACCACCATCCTCAGATCTCAGCCTCCTCAGTAGCTAGGATTACAGGCGTGAGCCACCAGCACCTGGCCTACCTCAAACCTTACAAAGAATGATTATCAAACTAAATGTGAGATGTAAAAACCTGTAAAACATAAATGTAAAAATTCATCACATCGGATTAGTAAAGGTTTCTAAAAATTTGACATGGAAAACATTAGTAGCTAAAGAGAAGCAAGAACTGGATTATATCAAGTGATAACCTTTCATAATTCCAAGGACACTATAACAGAAACGAAACCATATCCAACAGATAGAGGGCATATATTTGTTAATGCTACAATATTAATGCTACAGTGATTCTGAAACTTAAGTGTTTTTTGGGAGGGGTCCGGTTGTGGGGCCTGAACTCTGGACCTGGGCGTTGTCCTTCAGCTCTTCAGCTCAAGGCTAGCACTCTACCACTTGAGCCACAGAGCAACTTCCGGCTTCTTTTTTGCTTATGTGATGCTAAGGAATCGAACCCAGGGCCTCAGGCATGCAAGGCATCGCTCTACCACTGAGCCACCTTCCCAGCCCCTGAAACTTAAGTATTTTTATATCTTCTAATTCTATATAAATTTTTTCCTGAATAGTATATTTTATTAAATAACATATGCAGATTAATAGTCAATAGGAGGAGCATATGAAATAAGCTCCTTTTTAGTTTCTAATAAATAATAAAAACTCACTAATAAGTCCATAATATTAAAAGAGGACACAAAATGTAGTAATGCATTTGTGGAGAAATTGATATACTTCTGATAGTGATCGATTTGTATAATACTACAATCATTTTAGCAAATAAGTTTTCAAGTCTTCAAAGGGTGAAAGAGAATTTTATAGGATCCAGGCATTACACTTCTATGAATGTATTAAACAGAAGTAAAAAACTTTTTTGGATAGAGAATGTAGTTAATTGACAGTGAACTTGAATAGTATGTGTGAGGCCCTGGAAATGATCCTCAAAAAAAAATTTTGAAAAGACAAACTACAGAGGATGTATGCTGGGCAAATTCCTGTAACTGAATTTTATATCTATTTTTAATGCCTGTTCTAAAATTTACAGCATTTCTATTTGAAGGAATGCAAGTTTGTGAAAATCGGGCTTTGAAAACCTATGAAGGCACAATTCACTTCCAAAGCACTAAAATGTATACAATAAAAGGAGATAATATATTGTAAGTGAATTGCAAGTCAGGAAAAAAAAAAACTATTGTTAAAGCTTCTTCACACAAAATGCAGAATAGCTAAAAAGATGTTTTGCTGTTGGCTAAAAACTCTTTGTAAACTACTGCATTTAAAACAAAGATGTGATTTCTGTTTATTTTGAGGGTATTTTGTCCGTTTGGGTTTATACAGAGATAACTCAATCCAAAAGTATATGTGATAACTGGAATACCTAGGAATTATGCATCAATTCTAAGTAATTTTTTATTATATTTTATTGTGAAAATACTGTACAGATGGGTTACAATTACATGGGCAAGATAATGAGTACATTTCTTATCAAGCATTGTAGCCTCCCCCTTTGTTTCCCCTTCCCATCCCTTCCCATCCTCCCCCTGTCCCCCACCCAATCCTGCCTGCTCCCCCGCCAAAGTTGTAAAGTTCATTTTTTGACATAACGACTTGTACATCTCATTGTTGAAATGAGTCCACCTGTATCCCTATTGTTTTCCCATGGTTTCCCTTATTTGCAATATCTAGTATATGTCTGAGTCAAGCAGAAAAGGTCAGATAAGTTGATGTTAGGGAAATGAACCCTAAGGTTGGTATTCAAATGTTTTCTTTTCTTTCGTGCGATTGTTTCTAACACATTTATGATTATTTTTTTGTTGCTTTGTATGTCCCTCCCCCACAGTATAACCCCTGCTTTCACTGTATTTGATGTCAGTATAATTGTGGAGGGGAAGGGGTAAAACTTCTAAGTAATTGAGAAACTTTTCTGGAAGAAACTTTTAGCAAATGACAAAAGACACAAATCTATGCATCTGCATTTTATGAAAGTCATATGTTACATGCTCAATCCAATTGCTTATCTCTAGTTTTCTAGAAAAAACGTATTCTCAAGATAAAAGCCAAAAGCAGTGAAAATAACAAAATACACAATCATCTTGATTTATTTGTGAAAGTAACAAATGAAATAAAATAATTCCACTGAAGGGACTCCAATATTAGGGTATATGAAGATATTCCTAAATGCTAATATCCATTACATTTTTGGAATTTTAATTTCTACTAACATAGGAAAACTAGAACAAGAAAACAAATTTATACTTAGAGTGAACCAGCCTTGAAATCATTTTCTCAATTGCTTTGTATGTCCCTCCCCCACAGTATAACCCCTGCTTTCACTATATTTGATGTCAGTATAACTTATGGAGGAGATGGGAAAAAACCAGTTGTTTAAGGATACAAGTGGACCTGTTGCAACAATGAGAAGTACAAGTTGTCATGTCCAAAACGAGCTTTACAACGTCGGTGCGGGAGGGGGAGAGGGGGAAGGAGAAGGATTGGGATTGGGGGGGAGGGGGGAGGCTGGGAAGGGATGTGAAGGGTAAACCAAAGGAGGAGGCTGCAATGCTTGGTAAGAAATGTACACATTATCCTGCCCATGTAATTGTAACCCCTCTGAGCAGTATGTTCACAAATAAAATTAAATTAAATTAAAAAAAAAAAGTATTCTGTGGGGGAGGCCTCCCCCACAGTGTAACCCCCGCTTTCACTATATTTGATATCAGTATATCATGTGGAGGAGATGGGGACAAACAAATCGTTTAAGGACTCAGGTGGACCTGTTGCAACAATGAGAAGTACAAAATGTCATGTCAAAACCAGCTTTACAATTTCGGTGTGGGGGGGGGAGGGGGGTATAATTGGGTGGGGGGAGGGGGGTAAAATTGGGTGGGGGGAGGGGGGAGGCAGGGAAGGGAAGTGAAGGGTAAACAAAGGAGGAGGCTGCAATGCTTGGTAAGAAATGTATGCATTATTCTGCCCATGTAATTGTAGCCCCTCTGTACAGTATGTTCTCAAATAAAATAAAATACAATTTAAAAAAAAAAAAAAAAAAAAAAAAAAAAAAAAGTATTGATACTCCTTTGCTTTGGAAATCATTTAACAATATTTATCACTTATGATAATTCAAATACCAAGCAAGAGTAATTTTATATAATCATTATAAATATCATTTTATTACAATTGTAAAATAGAATAAAAAAATAAGTCCCAATATATGACTTATCTATCATTATTCTTAACTTCTAATCATTACCTAAATATTTTAAATAATCTAAATAATCATGTCTTTAACATGGACGTAAATGTTCTATACTTTTTTACTTAACATTTTCCAGGGGTATGTATTCATGTTTCTAAGAAATGTTCACAGCAGTTAAAAGATGCTTTTGTGAAATTAATGTGCTACATTTTTTGTTGTGGGTGTTGTTTTTAGTGGTTAATTGAAGATAAGAATCTAACAAGTAATTTTCTGTCTGGGCTAGTTTCGGAAACAATTCTAAGATCTCAGCACCCAGAATAGCTCTTATTATAAGGGTGAGTTACCGGCACTTGATTTCATGAAGTTTTTTTTTTTTTTTAATTTTAATTATATTTTGAGATACTTGTTTCACTATAATATATATCATACTACACATAAATTTAGATATATGTATATATTTCTGAGGACAAATAATCTCTAAAAATATACTATTCTACACATAACATTTATATATAGAGAGAGAAGACAGATATAAACAGAGAGAAAGAGAGAGGACAGATTCGCTCTAAAAATTTTATGCTACTATTTTTGACCTTTTTCATTTCAAAGATATACAGTCTATTTTTCTAAAAGTTTCCTAGAATAAAATAACTAATATTTCAATAGAAAGTAGAGTTTATTACTTTCAAGGGAATTTTAGATATACACATGATATTATGGTAACATTTACAGTATATTACTTGAAAAGGTTCTGTAGTTAGGGGAAGAGAGGAAGTTAATTCATACTGATTAGGAAATTGCAATGCTTCAAAAAATCTATTCCATAATTTGTTATAAGCACATAGTCAAACTACCTGATATGGTTTAGGTTTTTTTTTATTTGTTCAAAATTTCAATATGGATTCATGCACAGTGGTAACATTAAAATTATTAATCAAAAGACAAATAAAATCATAGACACATATCCAACATTCAATAATTAGCACTTATGTTGCTAATAATAATTTTGATGGGGAGGATGATGACCACAGTGTAGCCTGATAATGACGATGTTGTGATTGAAAAGGAAAAAAAATACATAGATATCTTTGAAGCTGGATTTCCCACATTGAATGCATAGTTATAAACAGCGTTGGATTACATACAATAAGAATAAGAGGAGGAGGGCTGGGAAGGTGGCTCAGTGGCAGTGTGCTGGCCTTGTCTACATGAGGATCTGGGTTTGATTCCTCAGCACCACATAAGCAGAAAAAGCGGGATGTGGCACTGTGGCTCAAGTGGTAGAGTGCATTGAGCTGAAGAGCTGAGGGACAATGCCAGGCCAAGAGTCCAGGCCCCATGACGAACCAAACAAAACCAAACAGAATAACAAAAGGAGAGTTTGAATATCAAGAATTACAATCACATAAACAGGTACAGACAGTAAAAACCCTAATGTTATTCCAGCAGTCTTTCTAATGTATATACACTCACTGTTCTTGGTGGTATTATTTTTCTTATAAATAAAATCGTTTATTTCCACATTTTGATGGACTAAGATGTAGGTTTCAACTTAGTGTGATTAGTTCAAATAACATTCTCATATAGATACCTTTCAATAACCAATGTTTTCAAATGATATATTAAGAGTATGTTCTTCATTACAGCTGTAAATACATGACACAATTTACATAATACTACTTACATATCTGCAGTTACCATAAAAGGACACAAGTTGCAGAGCCAGGAGTTAAAATTTATTTTTATTTCTGCATGAAACTATTTCTGACTTTATACCAACAAACTGAATTTGACTCTTTCCTTATTTTTAAGCTAAGGTAGAAAATGTAAGGACTGTTTACTTTCTTTTTCCTTGCTCTAGAAGTCAACAAATATATTCTTCAATATTTCTGGCAGATTACATCCATTAAATGTAAGACCACCATTCAATGTTGTGAGTAATTAATGGTACTAGAATTTTTGTCTGAGTTCTTCACTCTGTGTGCTTACAAGGAGACTCATTGGGTGATGGAGAGGACCAATATGAAAAGACTGGGGAGAAATGCATACTTAGTAAACAGTTGGTTTAGGACTGAGTGACTGGTGATGAGTATTTGCAATAGGCTGGTGTATCAGGGTCATAAAAAGAAGTACATAGAAATTACATTAGTGACAGAAACTGAGAAAATCTTGATCATTCATCTTATCTAATGGATGGAGGTAGAGTAAGAGGAAATCTAAAGTTTTTCCACATCTCTGTCTCCTAACTGTGTTAGTTACATTCTTGGTGATAAGGATGGATTTAGATGGATTTATCTTGGTGATAAAGATGGATTTAGAGGAAAAAACTCTCTGATAGTTCTAAGATTTATGTTAGACAGATGCAAAGATAGGTCTGTTTGGACATCATCAAAATATTCATAACCATGAATATGAAAAATAATAAAATCAGGGACATTATTAAAGGGAAGAGGAAAAGGAATGTTCTGAGGAAAGTGTGAAGAATGTGAGTACCAGAGTGGAAAAGATTGGAGGAAAGTGATAAATAAGGAAACAAAAAAGGAATAAACACAGATTTACAGAAGAAAAGGAAGGAAAGAATTTTCAGGAAGATATTGAAGGAAACCTACTATTTGGATTTGAAAAGTAAAAGGACATAGACAAGTTCAATAAGAACAGTGTTTTGGTGAAAGTTATATTGATAAAATGTTGAGATGTGAATGTGAGGACAAAATTCTGGATAGATTAATTCAACAGATCCTGTTGATTCTAAATGTTGGGAACAAATGTTTTAATCCTGACCTTAGAAATATTATACAGATATAACTGTCATGAACTTTTCTTAGTGGTATTCTGTGAATATTTTTGAAAACTTTATTTAGCTAGGAGATTATTGATTGAACTACAGCACAAAAAAGCCTAATTTCTCCTACAGTTCCAATTAGTGACCCATCTATGCATATTGAAATATATTTAGATATGTTTGGATATCTTATCAGCCTACTCATTATAAATGTAGGACAAGTAACACCAAGTATTAGGTTGAACATACAGCTTTAATGATGTGACTGAAGACTCCTGGAATTGATTTCTCTTTAGAATAGAAAATGACTCAATAGCAATTGACACATCATAATTGCCATATACACTATTGAAATCTAAATCTTGTTAGGTATATCTCCATGCTGAAATAACACTGTCAACCAACCTGACACAAATTCTTATATGTAGGAAAATGTTCTTATAAACTTCAAGCTTTTATTGAATGGAAAAATTCAGACATTACTCTCACCACTAGGATTAAATGCCTAACAAGATAAGACCTTTTGGTTTAATGCTTTTCTTTCACTTTCTCATACACATTGTCAAGTAGTGAAGGATTCTGATTTAACAATAAGACAATCGTGACTTGTATTAACACAACATCTAGGATCTAATGTTAATTTGGATGCTTACTAATTAGCTCCAAATTTTGTGGATATTTATATTTCTCCTGGGTAAACTAATGAACTCCATGAAAATGTCCCTAAGGAGCCTTTCAATTCTAATATCACTGTCTCAAAATGCTTTAAATTCTACATTCTTTAATGTGGGCATAGGGTTATATTGTGGAACTTTTCTCCTCAGAGAGTGAGTATTACCCTATTGCTTAACATGGACAAAGTACCTTCATACATAGACTGGGCGTGTACAAACAAGAAGTGGTAGTTGAACAATGTTCTTAGCAGTTTGTACAGAGGAAATGGAAATAGATCAGCTATGAACTCAAAAGGAATGTGCAAAGAAGACAAAGGCACAAAGTAGAATGTGCCAAGAAAAGCTAAAGTATAATTTCAAATAATGTGCTCAGTTGTGAGGGTGTGTTCAAAGTACAGGTTCAGACAATGTAGTTGGATATCTTGGGCGGAAAACTGCTTTAAACTGTTCTGGGATAATTGTACAAGTAGAAGCCCCTAATTCTGACTCTAATCATCCACAACATCATCAATTTACCAAGTGCAAAGTGAGAAAAAGAGGGCTGATCACAGTTAGTGTTGAAACAATGTCAATAACATAACTTTTCTTGCAAGTGTTCATTTATTTTGGAGCATTTAAGTAGGGAAAAGCCAAGTAAATATTTTGCATGTACCTAAATTAAGTGGGACATATTATATTGGTATCTCTTTAACTTGGAAGTTATAGATTATGTCTTTTTGTACTCTAACTTGGGATAATGATCTGCTGTCAGTTATTTTATTCTCTTACCATTTTTTTGCCCTTCAACTTACATAATTATTATTTCAAGAGACATAATTGAGCTTGCATTTCTAAATTCATCAAATTTATCTGAACTACTTCATACTTGTGACAGCCTCCTATATCTTTCTCAAGGGAAACATTTTGTCACTACCATTTATATCCTACATGATATTGGATATCTTCCTGGCCAATTCGTGCAAGATATCCATCAGACTCATCCTATATCTCAACATTTGTACCACCATAAAATACTATCTTACCTAGAAATCATGATATTAGTATATCTGTTGAGGCAGCATCTGTCATTTTTGAATGGCCTTAAGTAATACTTACATGCAGTCATGTTTTAAAACAATATGCTACTCAGTAGATGAATAAATTGACAAAATATGGTTATATATGTACGGTGTACTTCTATGCTTTCTATTCATAAGGAAATGGAAAGACATGGAAAAATCCTACTAAAAAAATAAGCAAGAAACAAAGAAACAGATTTCATGGTTTCCCTCATTTGTAATAACTAGGAAATATCTGATAGTCTTAGCAGATGAGCAGAATGAATCAATAGCTATGTATAAATGATCATATAAAATGATGCTGAGAGATTTTTCTTTGTGGTTGTTGTTTTTAATGTACTATGTGATTTCTTTTTTCTTTTGTGTTTTCCCCTATGGTTTGTCCATTGTTGTATTTGGATTCAATATCCTGTGTATTGTATATATATTTATCTTCATTTGGCAAGGGAAGCAGAACAATAAAATGGTGAGACGAAGGACAGAAGGCAAACCAATGCAATAGCAATAGTCACAGGACAATATGTTGGAAATTTACATTACAATTTGTGAGTGGTATTGGGATGAAGGAAAAGTGTAAGAAAAATGAGGGAGGGGGTAAAAATTTCGACATGTTATGTATTCAATAGCTTACAATTACTGCAACCCCGTCTATATATCACCTTGACAATAAAATTAAGTTAAAAAATGAGCTACTTAAAATATAATTTCACTGTATTGGTATAGTAAATATTATTCTATGTTTATTACCTTTAAAAATGAACATTTTGGTTGCTAATTTGAATTACCTCTTTCTTTATCAGACATCAATTGGAATGTTATCAAACTATACAATATTTTCAGAATATACTTGGCGTTATTTGGAATAAAACATTATTTTTAGTTTTGTCTCATTCTAAAACAGAAAACCGTTCAATTCTATGGAAACTCCTAACTTTGAAAACTTACTAATTGTTAAGAGGAGAGAATATATCTGTTCCTCAACATTCCTATGACTACTAAGTACTCATTTTCAAATTCTGAACATGCCATACCAGAGACATTCAAAAGAATACCTGTTTGTACTTTATTTAATTCTGCAATAAATGTAGTTTTCAATGAGGCATTACATATTTAAAAGTCAACAGAAAAAAAAGACACATTCTTGTAGAGGATAAAACTATGAAGTAACTATAATAATTAATTTCTTTTTTTTTTGGTAAGTCGTGGGGCTTGAAATCTGGGCTTGGGTACTGTCCCTGCACTCTGCAGCTCAAGGTGAACTCTCTACCACTTGAGCCACAGTGCCACTTCCAATAAAAATTCCGTAAGGGTAAACTTTTGTTCATCAGATTAACTATTATTTCTATGACAATCAATCCCAAGTTTTTATGCCATAAAGTCATCCTAGCCCAACAGTTTCTAACTTGTAAGGTGCACATTAAAATTCCCTAAATTCACATCATGACTAGTTTATCAATATTGTGAAAAATACTACACTTTTGCTAATGTGATGCCCTTCCTATTGTGGAAAGAATAATACACTTAACTTTGCTACATCATTTTCCCAACAGTGGTATTCTTGAGATCAGAACACTTGCAAATAGAATTTATTTTTATTTTTATTTTATATTTATTTTACTATATTTATATATATTATCTATCATAGATATTCAGGAGATCTGTATATCTTAATATTAAGATTTGAAGATTATGGTTGAAAGCCCACCCAGGCAGGAAAGTTCCTTGGATTCTTATCTCCAATAAACTCATAAGGAAAAGCCAGACCAAAGTGGCACTGAGGTTCAAGTGGTAGAGCAGTAGCCTTGAGCAAAAACAGGCTCAGGGACAGTGCCCAAGCCAGGGGTTAAGCCCTAGGACAAACCAAACAACAAAAACAAAATTTAAAAACCCCTCAAACATAGCATTTTTCTCATTGTATACAGAGGTACATAATTAAGAAATTACTTCCTGTGCTATGTAAAGGTAGAAAAAAATGTCACACAATTACTCTCTTCATACCATGCTACACCAAAGTCTCAAAAGATTGCTCTTTTCCCATATTTATGAATTAATATCATCAATTTGTTGACAATTTGTCTAGATTATTCACATTATCATTTTACACATGAACTGTTGGAATTATCTATTAACTAAGTTCTTATTATACCTCACTTGAAAGACTACTCTAGTCAATTAGAATGCCAGAATCATTTGTGAATTTGTAAATTAAATCTTTTATTTGAAAAGCATTTTGCAGTATCCTATAGAATATTAAATTACAAACAAAAATTATCTATTTTAAATCTAATTCTAATTTAGGCAAGTCTACAAAGTCCTATATTAAATGAACTTTCCTATTTCTCCAGGCTTAAACTTTTGTAATTCTTCATCATTTCTTTGGAATCTAACAGAATGATGCTTACTTTTTCAAATTTTTGGTTGGTAATCATGAGCTCTTTTGCATCTAGAAATGTTATGTAATTAAGACAACATTTAAAACACAACTGAGGATTATATATGAGTTGCATTTCTATAGGAAACTTGAATTCTCAAAACATAATGACAAAATTAGCCCAAATTTCCAACTGTGTCTTTCTTTCTTGTTTATTTTTTATTCCTTTCTTGGTTGGTTTTATTGAGACAAAATTATATTCTGCTACTTAGCCAAAGTTTAATATCAGCTCAAGTAACTTGGGAGTGGAGTCCATGGAGTCCATTAAATACAAGATCATGACATCTTCATGATTTTTTTCTTCTGTTTTTTTCTTTTTTAAAATTTATTATTTTTTCTTGTGGAAATACTGTACAGAGGGGTTAAAATTACCTGTGCAAGACAATGAGTACATTTCTTGTCAAGCATTGTAGCCTCCTACTTTGTTTCTCCTATCCATCCCTTCCCATCCTCCCCCAACGCCTCCACCCAATCCTCCTCCCCCAACCAAAGTTGCAAAGTTCGATTTCGACATAATGACTTGTACATCTTATTGTTGCAATGAGTCCACCTGTATCCCTATTTAAACGATTTGTTTTTGCCCTTCCCCTCCAGAAATTATACCAACATCAGTACAGTTAAAGCAGGGGTTATACCATGGGGGAGGGACATACAAAGCAACAAAGAAATAATCTTATAAATGTATTAGAACCAAGCCCATGAAAGAAAAAAAAACATTTGAATACATATCTTAGGGTTCATTTCCCTAATATCAACTTATCTGACCTATTCTGCTTGACTCCGACATATTCTAGTTACTGCAAATAAAGACCATGGGAGCTAGGTTTCTTTGGGTCTGGCTTATTTCACTTACTATATTTTTTCCAAGTCTTTCCATTTCCGAACAAATGGGGCAATGTCATTCTTTCTGATGGAGGAATAGAATTCCATTATGTATATATACCACATTTTCTTGATCTATTCATCTACTGAGGGGCATCTGGGTTGGTTCCATATCTTAGCTATGGTAAATAATGATGCAATAAACAAAGGCGTGCTGGGAGCTTTAGTGTGGTCTTGTTTGTATTTCTTACAGGGACACAATAATTTCAGGACATTGATTTAATTAATAGTTTATTAAGGATGAAAACAATAATATTAATTATATGGAAGCATAATAAATACCCAAGAATTGTTAGGAATGTGGTCTATATTACTGAATAATGGATAGACATATCTGGCACACTCTAAATATATATTTTTTCATTAGCATTCTACGATGTGCATGCCAATCTGTTCTTATTTTTTCAACCCAAGGGGCTCAATCTCAGGTCCTGTGAAATGCCTGGCAGCTCAGTTTGTCCCAGGATGGCATGTTGACACTCAATCATTCATGAATTTGGCCCTGTAGGCCATGTGTTCATATGCCTGCACTCCCAAACAATGAATCGTGGAGTAAAAAACAGATGGTGACACATGTTTTCCTTTCTGTGAACATCCTGCGTGTCAGGTATGAAGTGGAATACATATGCAGACCTATATCCTTTGTAATCAATGTAATCAATATTCAATGTGCCATAATATTCAATAAAATAACTGGTTACTACATGAACAAAACAAAAGGTAAAATGAATAACTACACTGAATGCATTATGGAGTCAATATATGTATGTAAATATAAATCATATAATTAAAATGTACAGAAATAGTATGTTTGCTAGTGGTGGGGATCGATTTCAGGCGTAAGGAACAGACTTAAATTTCTTGACTTCAAGAAAGCAAGCTTCCCCTTCCTACACAGTGCAACAGAGTTACCCAGACCATGAGTTGCAATCCCAGTCCTGGCAGAAAAAATGGCATCTCTATGTTATGTGACAACCAATTCTTAGGTATTTCATCATTTCTCCTTTTAATGAAAGTAATTTTTTAAACACTTCATAAAGTATTGATTAATATCAATCAGTATCCTAGAATATAATTGTATATAATTTTATCGTAGAATCATTCAAGAATTGCCCATTCAATCATGACATACAACACATTCCATTGGTATTCATATGGATAAAAATGAGTTCCTTGGGACATCTTCATCCTGCAGTTTGCGGACCAGAGACAACCCAGGAACCAAGACTCGGCGTAAGTAGAAGCCTGACGTCCTCACTCCTTCTCAGGGAGCAGAGGAGGGAAGGCTACCCCTCCCACCCCCCCAGTACCGGAGATCTCCATCTTGGATACCGACAAAGGTTGGTGGAGCTGCTAGCTCCAACTCAGGCCTTTGAATAAAACTAGAGTCATTTAGCAGGTCACAAGAACTTAACCTGACCTGCCAGACTCAGCTACACCCAGGCAAAAGTCACTCAGCTCGGGTGGCAGAGCTAGGAGTGGCTTTGTTCTCTGGGTTATCAGATCCAGAAGCTGTCCCTCCCTTTAGCAGCCTCGACAATCAATTGAAATTAAGTAAACAGAAACCCTGAGAATGGCTCTATGCTGGGCTCTGTGAGTTTCTCACAAACTATCCCCCGGAAAAGCTACTGTTTGTTGAAGTGCCTCAACTCTACTCAGAACCTACCCTCATCACAGTATCTCCAAACTTGAGGAAAAAGCTATTTCCCTCTTTTGTAATACTCAAAGCAGATCCTACTCCCATTGAACTACCCTGGGAGGACGATCGCAAAACACTGGTTAAAGCAGAGCATTTTTCTGCCTGTTCGAACAAACTGACTTAAGAAACCAACCAAGCCACAGGACCAAAAGCAGACCAGAGACTACAACAAGAGGCTGATTAAGGACACAAGGGAGATACAAGATTTTTCCCACCCCTCCCCCCAAAAATTAAAGAACTGTTTCTTCTTCTTCTTCTTCTTCTTCTTCTTCTTCTTCTTCTTCTTCTTCTTCTTCTTCTTCTTCTTCTTCTTCTTCTTCTTCTTCTTCTTCTTCTTCTTCTTCTTCTTCTTCTTCTTCTTCTTCTTCTTCTTCTTCTTCCTCTTCTTTGGTACTTTTTATAAATTTTTTTTCTTTTCTAAAAATTTTTAATCTATAATTTTTACCTTTTTTGAAAAATATTGTTTTCTAGTAACTTTATTTTCCTCTTATAATTTTTATTTCAGGGATACATATGTGTTTGTGTTTTTCTTTCTTTGTTTTCTTTCTTTTTTTAATTTTCTTTTTGTTTTTTGTTTAGCTCTACTGGACTTCTGTTTTTTTCTTCCTTTCTTATCCTTTTCACCTTTTCTTCTCTTTCGTTCTTCTTTATGTGACTTAATTGTTGTCCTGCACATGCTCAGATAAACCAGTAGTTGATTATTAGACCCTATCCCCCAATGGGTGCGCACTTAATCCACAAATTTATTACTCAATTCAAAACCTCTGAGACTTAAATTGCCTAATAGCAGTACTAACTTTTTATACCTATATAATATTTTAAGTATTTTTATTTTTAATTTTTTCACATGTCCTTTATATCCCTTCCCTTCTCCCATTATATTCAAGTTCTCCTCTGAATAGTTTGTTTTCGATATGCATAGTATTATTAATTATTATTTTCTATTTTTCTGGTCTCTTTTCTTTTTTCTTTCTCTTTCTTCTTTTTCTCTCTCTCTCTACTTTCATCTTATCCAACCTATTTCCTGCTTTGAGATTAGGACTTAGTTAACTCTACCTGGGCCTTCCCACATCAGTTTATTCCTATTTTTAACCCACATTTCTCCCTAACCCTAATAATTTCTGGTTTTCCAAATTCATCTTTGCGGTTCATAGCCCATTCATATATAGTTGTCTGATGTTGAATAAATGTATCTGTTGAACCAGATTGTATGTGCAGACTATTGACTGTGCAAATTCAGATTTTGGTTGATGCTTGCCTTAAGTTAGTGTTCTAGCACAAAACTGGTGCTATTTTTATCCCAAATCTGCAGAGTATCCGGAAAAACAGAAGAAAAATGTCAAGTCCGGGTATCTCAACTCCCACTCATGATAAGCAGGGGACAGAACAGATAATGAATAATCCAGAGGAGAGTTCCCAAATAGCTCTACAAACACTGCTGGCAAACATGATAAATGAAAAGTTTGAAAACATACAAAGAAACCTGTATGAGCGTGATAGGGAGAGAGAGAAGGCAAACAAAAGGTCAATGCAGGAAAAGTTTGAAAACCTACAAAGGACTCTGTATGAGCGTGATAGGGAGAGAGAGAAGGCAATCCAAAGGTTTATATAAGAATATCATGAGCGTGAGGAAGCTATTCAAAAACTGATAAAGGATTTGCATGAGCAGCTTGAGAATACTCAAACAGAAAGGCAGGAATAGCGTTAACAGGCTGAGAACACTCAAAGAGAACTATAGGAATGGCATGAATGTGAGTCGGTGGAAACTAAGGAAAGAGTAATACAGGAATTGAGAGTGCAGGATGAGAATACACAAAGATCACTAAAGGCATTCATGGGATCCATTAACAAAGAGTTGAAGGAAGTCAGGGAAACCACAAAGGGAATGCTGAATGGACCCAACAGAAGGAATGGGAGCCCAAGGAAACCATAGCCCATCAAGTAAGTGATTTGAGAATAAACACTGAACACCAAATTAAGGAAGTGAAGAAGTTCATACAAGATCTAAAACAATGCTTCAACAAAGAATTTAAAGCCATCAAAGCTGCCCAATTAGAAGGAAAAGAAATAAAATACAAAGTAGAAAGTTTTGACAGCAGGTTAGACCACGCAGAAAATCGAATCTCAGGCATTGAAGAAATACTAGGTATTATAGAGAAAGAACATAAAACCATCCAAGACAAGTCCAAGAAATATGATAGAGCTATCCACAACTTGGAAGACACCATCTGAAGGCCTAATCTAAGGATAATGGTTGCAGAGGAGAACCTAGAAACAGAAGTTAATGGTCTAGGAAACTTGTTTAACAGGATCCTAGAAGAGAACTTCCCAAACATACAAAAAGATAGACCTATTCGGATACAAGAAGCTTTTAGAACTCCAAATAGACCAGACTAGAATAGGACATCCCACCATCACATTATAATCCACACAGGATCAATTCAGACCAAGGAAAAGATCATTAAAGCTGTCAAGGAGAAAAGATTAATCACCAATAAAGGGAAAGCAATTAGAATCACCTCATATTTCTCAGCAGAGACAATCCAACAAGAGTCTGATATGATGTATGTCATGCCCCAAAATCAAACAACTATCAAGCAAGGATACTGTACCCAGCTAAACTCTCCTTCATAACTGAAGGCCAAATAAAAAACTTCCATAGCAAAGAAACATTGAAACAATCCATCGCCACCAAACCAGCCCTACAAAAGATTCTTAAAGATATCCTGCATATAGAAAATCAACAAGACCACAATAAACACCAAGAAACTGCACCCAAACTGAGAATCCAAGAACCATAGGAAGAACCCAGTTTTCGAAATCCCCAAGAAGGTGGATAACATGGCAGGAACTCCCAAATACCACGCAATCCTATCTATCAACATTAATGGAATTAACTCTCCAATTAAGCCACATAGACTGTCTAGTGGAATAAAAAAACAAGATCCTCTGTCTGCTGCCTTCAGGAGCATACTAATTAAGGGATCTCTCCTTCAGCAGGATATTACCATTCTAAATATCTATTCCCCAAACAATGAAGCACTCAAATTTATCCAAGAAACACTACTTACCCTCAAATCCCACATAGATCCAAAGACATTAATTGTTGGAGATTTTAGCACACCACTCTTCCCACTAGAGAGATCAATTCAGCAAAAACTCAACAGAGAAACCGCAGATCTAAACAGCTGCATAGAACAACTAGATTTAACAGACATCTACCGAATATTTTACCCAGCAGCATCAGAATACACGTTTTTCTCAGCAGCACATAGAACATTTTCTAAATTAGACCACATTTTAGGCCACAAAGCAAACTTGTCTAAATTCAGAAACATTGAAATTATACCTTGCATTCTCTCAGACCACAAGGGAATAAAATTAGAACTCAACACCAAAAGCCACCAAAAAAGTCCAGTAACACATGGAGGGTGAACAACACACTGGTGAATCATGAGTGGAAGAGATTAGAAAGGCAATTCAAATGTTCATGCTATTCAACAAAAATGAGCACAAAATTTTCCAGCTCCTCTGGGACACAGCAAAGGCAGTACTCAGAGCCAAGTTTATAGCTCTGAGCTCCTACATCAACAAATTGGGGAGATGTGAAACCAACAATTTAATGACACATCTAAACCTCCTTGAAAAAGAGCAGCAAGATAAACCCCAATCCAGTAGATGGAAATTAATTACTTAATTAATTAATTCTGACTTATCAGAATTAAATGAATTAGAATCCAAAAAAACCTATAGAAAGAATCAAAAAACAAATAGTTGGTTCTTCGAAAAAATCAACAAATTGACAGAACCTTAGAAAATCTTATCAGATAAAGAAGAGAATGCACCCAAATAAATAAACTCAGAGATGAGAATGGAAACAAGACCATGGAGACAACCAAGATTCAGAACATTATAAGGGAATTCTTCTCAAAACTTTATGCTAATAAGTTTGAGAACTTGACAGAAATGGACATTTTTCTAGCAAATACTGACATGCCAAAACTAAACCAAGATGAGTTAAACCATCTTAACAGGCCCATATCAAGCATTGCAATAGAAACTGCAATAAGAGACCTTCCAGCTAAGAAAAGTCCAGTACCAGATGGTTTTACAGCGGAATTCTACAATGCCTTCAAAGCAGAGCTCACACCAATACTCCTCCATGTCTTCAATGAAATTGAAAGAGAAAGTTCACTACCGAACACATTCTATGAAGCCATCATAACCCTCATCCCAAAACCAGGCAGGGACTCATCCAAGAAAGAGAATTATAGACCCATTACTTTGATGAATATTGATGCAAAAATTCTCAACAAAATTTTAGCCAATCGACTTCAACAATTCATCCAAAAAATCATACACCACGATCAAACAGGATTCATTTCAGGGATGCAAAGCTGGTTCAATATATGCAAGTCAATTAATATTATTCATCACATAAACAGGAGCAAGAATAAGAACCACATGGTTATCTCAATAGATGCAGAAAAAGCATTAGACAAGATCTAACACCTCTTTATGATGAAGGTTTTGGAAAAATAAAGAATCCATGGAACATTCTTCAATACAATAAAGGCTGTATATGACAAACCTACAGCCAGTATTATACTTAATGTTGAAAAACTAAAACAATTTCCTCTTAACTCAGGAACAAGACAAGGATGTCCCTCTCTCCACTTCTCTTCAATCTAGTATTAGAATGCCTAGCTACAGCAATAAGACGAGATGCAAACATAAAGGGGATCCAAATAGGGAAGGAAGAAATAAAACTCTCCCTCTTTGCAGAGGACATGATCTTGTATTTAAAGAATCCCATAGACTCCACTCCCAAATGACTCAAGCTGATTCAAAACTTTGGCAAAGTAGCAGGGTATAAAATTAACCCCCCAAAATCAATGGCTTTTCTGTATGCCAACAATGAGAAAAGTGGGGCTGAAATTAGGAAAGCAACTCCATTTGTAATAGCCCCACAAAAAACTAAAATAAATAGGAATTATCTATCTATCTATCTATCTATCTATCTATCTATCTATCTATCTATCTATCTATCTATCTATCTATCTATCTATCTATCTATCTATCTATCTATCTATCTATCTATCTATCTATCTATCTATCTATCTATCTATCTATCTGTCTGTCTGTCTATCTATCTATCTATCTGTCTATCTATCTATCTATCTATCTATCTATCTATCTATCTATCTATCTATCTATCTATCTATCTATCTATCTATCTATCTATCTGTCTGTCTGTCTGTCTGTCTGTCTGTCTATCTACCAATCTACACATTTATCTGTTTATATACTTGTCACTACTGGGGCTCAGTGGTAGAGTGCTCACCTAGTAAGTACATAGCCCTTGGTTGGATTCCTCACTACCATGTGCATAGAAAAATCTAGAAGTTTTGCTGTAGCTCAAACATTCGAGGACTAGCTTTGAGCATAAAGGCTTAGGGACTGTGTGTAGACCCTTACTCAAGTTGCCATCTAACCTGAATTAGCCAGAGGTAAACCGCCTCAACCCAGTTCCATGAACTAGATGCTGCTGGCTTGCTCATCCTGTCATCCAAGATACTCGGGGGCTGAGATCTGACACTGGTGGGTTTAAAACCCAGCCCTGGCAGGAAGTCTGTAAAACACTGAGCTATGGCTTAACGTGTTAGAGTTCTAGTCTGATCAAAAGATCTTAGGACAGTACCCCCAACATTTCAGTGCAATCCCCGTGGCTGACTCCCCCCAAAAAAATCTCACCCCTCTAAAATTTAAATTTGGACTGTTTGTGGCGTGTTTCTGAAAGAATGGTGATACTGATGAAAGCCACCTATTTCTAATGACATTATGTGGGTTACAGCTATGTCATGAGTCTTTCATGAGTTGTGTGCAGAGTCCTTCATGGGGTGCAATTTTTTATTTTTTCATCTGGTTCTTTTAAGAGCTACACAAGTAAGATGATTGTGCAGATGAGAAATTGTGGCTCAGATATGTCCTCATGTTAGGGCCAAAATTATGTATGTACCTAACTCTAGTGAGTTGTCTCCTGCTGACAATTGTTTTGGTTTATGTTTCTTGATCATGAACCTTGAACTCAGGGCCTAGCCACTGACACTTACCAGTGGAGATCATGGGTAGCGCCCTACCATGTGGAGCCAAGGACCCTCTTGCAATAGAGTGTTACTGTCTAGTCATGTAGTAGCTGAGGTCTGTCATCCTGCCTACTCAGGAAACTGAGATCTGACGATCTGGGTTCAAAACTATCCCAGACACAAAAGGTCCCATGAGACTATTATCTCCTATTCACCACTTAGAAACTTGAAGTGGAAGCTAGTCGCTGCTGACTCGTGCCTGTCATCCTAGGTACTCAGGATGCTGAGAGCTGAGGATCACAGTCCAAAGCCAGCCTGGGCAGGAAATTCCTTGAGACGCTTCTCTCCAGTGACCCACCAAAAACTTGAAGGTGTGCTGTTGCTCAAGTGGTAGAGCGATTGGCTTTCACTAAAGAGCTCAAGGATAACACCCAGGCCTAGATTTAAATTCCTCCAATTTCCAACAAAAGAAAGAAACCTGAAGTAGAGTGCTGGGAATGTGTCTTCGGAGTACAGTGCTTTGCATGTGTGAATCCCTGGGTTTCATTCCTTAGTACTACATCACAAGAAAAAAACCTGAAGTGGCTGTGTGCCTCAAGTGGTAGAGTGCTATCCTTGTACAGGAGAAACTCAGGTACAGTGTTCAGGTCCTGAGTTGAAGCTCCAGGACAAGTATATGAACACACATACATGCACACAAACATACACACACAGATACCAGAAGTAAAGCTGTGACACCAAATGATAAAGAACTGAGCTTCTGCAATGAGTTCATAGTCAGTACCCAGGTCCTGTGTTCAACCCTGAAACACAGCCATGCAGGGCCCAACTAGGAGAGGTCAAAATTTCAAAATCTGACGAGTTTCACCAGCCCTAGATGACAGGAAGCATAGTGATATTACACATGTGCTTTGATTTAGCAAGCTTCTGAAAACGCAGGGAGGATCATTGCCAATAATGAATCATTTCATTAGGCTCAGGTCCCTAGTTGTCTGCCAGAAGGACCCTTGAATTAATTGTAGCAGGTTATTTCAACACTGGAACATAGTCTAACAAAGACAAGACAATTGCAGGGAACTTGGCCATGGGAGGTGCACAAATGAAGTCTTCCTGTCACAACAGAGCTCTTGGCAGAGAGATACGTTGAGGTACATAGAGGCCTTTTTCTCCTGGCCTTCAGAGCCCACCCACACTCCTCACTAATTGGCCTAGAAGGAGTTTTTTTTTAAATCACTCAGCTGTACAGGAGTGAGGCCTGTTCCAACAACGAGGTAGACTTCTTCCAGCAGTCCCTGATATGGAGAAAACCTCAGGCTACAATGGGAACAGTGAGAGGAGCCCTGGAAGATGCACTGTCTTGAAAACTCTCTCTGTTCTATGAAATCATTCTATTCAAAGTAAATTTCCTAGCTGGATACCTTTCATCATAGGAACTCGACCTTCACCAATAGAAATACATGCACACATACAGGGGGTGACAAGTTGTTACTGGCTTTTTTTTTTATTGGAAGGTGCGGGGGTTTTACTGTGAGCCTAGGCAATGTTCCTGAGCTCCCTTTGCTCAAGGGTAGTGCTTTGCCCTTGAGTCATAGCCCCATTCATGGGAATTTTTTATTCCTGTAATCCCTCAGAAATAAGAGTGTGGTGGGATTTCCTGTCCTGGCTGAATTCAAACTGGCATTCTCTACCTCTCAGCCTCCTGAAGAGCTAGGCTTACAGGTAGGATTCACTGACACTTTGCTTTCTTTTCTTCTCATTCTTTTCTTTCATCCTGACAATCTGAAATCTTCACAGTGTCATTCCAATGGTTTGCATTTTGAAGTAAAATACCCAGGCCTGGAGTTGAAGTGCCTGGACTGCCACCTACAAATGGAGGGAGATCTTGAGAAATCATTACTATCCATGGGAATGCCTAATGGAATGTTATAAAAGTAACAATTAAATTTGCAGTTAGTTCATGATTCTCTTATAGAATGCCACACAAAAAGTATTGTCTTCCATTCTAGTACCATGGTATGATTCTCCCAATTAAAGAATACTGACTACTTTTACATTAATTCTTTAATAAGTATTCAACCATGATACTTCATTACATTCAAAGGAGGCATAATTTAATAACTAATAATCCATAATATATATAATTTGATATCCTCATTTTCTCTCTCATATACATAGCAAGCTACACATCTATCTATCTATCTATCTATCTATCTATCTATCTATCTATCTATCTATCTATCTATCTATCTATCTATCTATCTATCTATCTATCTATCTGCCTCTAATATTGCTTGATCTCAGAAGTGGCTGGAGTTCAGTTTGCCAAAGACTTTTGTTTTACAACTGGCCCATTCATGATTTGTGCATTGTGGGCTGTGCGTTCAAATCCCAGCATGGCCAAAAGTTTATATGTAGTGTCAGAAGCCAATTTTGACCCATTTTTTTCCTTCTCTGTGAATGTTCTGGGTCTCTGTATGATGTATAATCTGTATGCAAATAAATCCATTTCATAAGATGTAATAAATGAAATAAATGTTATATATGTAATAATACTAAATAAAATAAATAAAAAATACATAAGGGTAATAAATGTCATGTGGAGTAAACACATGTATGTAAATAGATCTCATGTATGAATATTATTTTTTCCAGTACTGGGCCTTGAATTCAGTCCCTGGAAACTGGTCTGAAATTCTTGTCTTCAACGATGGTGGGTTTCCCCTCCCCCACAGTGCCAGAGAGATAATCAGACCCTGAGTTGACATCCCAGGCCTGTCAGAAAAATGGTGCAAATTCCAAGCCACGGTCTTAAATTTTTTTTGACTAGGAACATGCACTGTCTTGAAAGCACTCTCTGTGCTATGACATCATTCTATTCAAAGCAAATTTGTTAGCTGGGTGCTATTGTTCATAACGACTATGGATGTTCACTGATAGAAATACATGCATATATACACAGATACATGCAATTACTGGCTTTTTTTTTAGTGCAGATCCTGAGGCTTGAACTATGAGCCTAGAAATTGTCGCAGAGCTCCATTTACACAAGGAAGCACTTTATTGTGCCTTAATCCATGATACTTCATTCAATGGAGGCATACTTTAATACCTAATAATTATTAGTAATATATTACATGTAATTTAATAATATGTAGACATTTCACATTCTATAAATATATTTATATTTAAATATACAGTGGACTATACATATACATCACTCTCTTTCTCTCACTATATATACTTATCTACATGTATTTGCAGCAATTTACACATCTATCTATTTATATATTGGACACTCATGTGGCTAGAACTCAGGTCCTGAGAACTGCCTGGCATTGAATTTATTTGAGGATGCTGTCCTTAAACTGACCCCTTGATGATTTAGACATTCCAGGCCCTGAGTTCAAATCCCAGGAGTGCTGAAGTCAATAGGTGGAGTAAGAAGCCAATGTTGACCTGATTTCCTTTCTGTGGAAATATTGTGCCCTAGATACAATATGTAACATCTATGCAAATACATATATATGATAGATATTATACATGTATATAAATATTTTTTGCCATTTCTAAGGCTGGAATTCACACACTGGGAAATGCTCTGGATTTTTTTTTTCTTCTAGGAGGTTAGCTTTCATTTCACCCAGAACACAATAGTGTTACCCAGTCCCTGAGTTCAAATTCCAGGTATGGCAGATAAAATGGCCCAAACTCCTAGCCAGGACCTTAACTTTTTTGGGAGGGCAGGCACGGGACTTGAACTCAGGTCACCACAACTCTGCCTCAGCCTTGATTACCCTAGGCTGATGTGCAGCTTTTACAACTACAGATGATCCAGGGATCCTACGACCTGAGTTCAACTCCCAGCTCTGGCAAAAAAAAATAAAGCAACCAAGATGGAGGAGGAAAAACCAGGACGTTTTAGACAATAGTTTTACCTTTGTTTCCTTTGCACGGTGACCACCCTGGCTCTCAATGCCTCGGCTTGAAAATTGTACATGTCCTTGCATGGCCGAATTCTGGTGGGCTGTCAGTAAAGCCTGAGCCCAACCAAGACACCTAGGCCCTCAGTTTGATCCTGGGACTTTCACCTACTCGTTCCTATCTATAAGAACAATCTTTGTAATATACCAATTGAACTACTAATTAGCTAGTCATTTGTAGTATAAGATTGTACACAATAAACATAGGTCATTGATTAATTTAATTAATACTTTATTAAGTCTCCTACCGTGATTAATTAATGGAGGCATAATTTTAGACCAAATAATTCATAGTAACAGAATATATAAAAATAAGATATAGGTCATCATTCTTTGTATAGAGTTATACACTAGAATCTACATAAATGTCTATCTGTCTCTCTATATAACTTTATTTATAGATTCATATACATATGTAAATACACACACACGCTTCAATCTACACATCTATCTGTTTATATATTGGCCACTCCTAGGGCTTCATTCTCAGGTCCTCAAATTTGCTCAACAACTTCACTTGCGTCAGACTGGTGGGCTAACATTGACCCATTCATGAAGTGGGCCTTCTAGGCCCAGAGTTCAAATCACAAAACTGCCAAAAACTTAATTCTGGTGGAAGAAGGCAAGTGTCCCACTTGTTTTCCTTATCAGTAAATGTCCTGGGTCTCAGGAATGATGTATAATACATAGGAAAATCTATGTTCTGTGTTATAGGATGTAAAAGATGTTATACATGTAATCATACTCTCTAAAATATATAATGAATGAATAAAAACAAAATAAAATGAATAACTACACTAACTGCAATATGCAGTAAATATGTGTATGTAAGTATAAATCATGTATTTAAAATGTATACAAATATTATTTTTGCGAGTGCTAGGAACAGGCCTGTCTTTCTTATCTTCCAGCACTGTGAGCTTTCCCTTCCCCCACATTACTGCAGATTTACCCAGACCCTGAGTTCAAATCCCAGGCCCGGCAGAAAAAATGGCGTGAAAACAACTCCAAATAGCCTAATAATTGTTAAATATTTTTAATGTATATATGTACGTATGCATGTATGTATTACGTATTTTTATTTTGCCAAGCACAGGGCGTGAACTCAGGGCATGGCAACTCTTCTCAGCTTTGATCACTCTAGCCTGGGTTGCAGCCACTGGACCCACAGCTGAACCTAGGTTCCTGAGCCTCAAAGGCTGACAGGAAAAATAAATAAATGAAAAGACACATAAAAAAACCCCAGTAACTTGCAGATGGCTGCTGGTTTTACATTTGTTTTATTTTCAAGGTGACCATCCTGGGTCTAAATGACAGGGCTGAAAAGTGTTGGTAACCTGGCATTGCTGAATGCTGTCGTTCTTCCAGAGAAGCCATGGGCCAACATGACAACATAGGACCTGTGTTTGAAGCTGAGTCCTGACCCCTACCAATGAAGGGAGATCCTAAGATTCTCGTTCCTATTCATAGGAATACCGATGAAAAGTTATGAATGTCAAGGTTGTATTACTTGTTCCTGAATGATACTAGCATAAAATTACAGAGTGATTTTAGGAGGCTGATGGATTTTAATGAAAAATTTTAACACATTAAAAGAATACTATTAATTACATGGACACAACAGTTTCAGGACAGTGGTCGATATAATTAATAATTCATTAAGGATGAAAAAAGTAATATTAATTACATGGAGGCATAATAAATACCCAAGAATTGGTAGGAATGTAGCCTATATAACTAAAATAATATATAGACATCTCTGGTACTCTATAAAGATCTATATTTATTTGTGTACTACCATCTGCATGTCCATCTGTTCTTGTTTTGTCAACCCCTGGGACTAAATCTCAGGTGCTGGGAACTGCTTGTTGGCTCCATATGCCCCAGGCTGGCGTACTGACACTCACCCATTCATGAATTGGGCCTTGTAGGCTGTGAGTTCGGATGCCAGCACTAACAAAAATTGAATCTTGCAGTACGACACAGGGTGAAACATGTTTTCTTTTTCTGTGAAAGTCCTGGGTGTCAGGTGTGAAGTTTCATGCATAGAAACTTCAATTCTATATCCTATGTAATAAATGTAGTAAATATTCCATGTGTTATAGCAGTCAATAAAATAAATGGTAAATGAATAAAAAATAAAATGAATAACTACTTTAAGCACAATTTGGAGTCAACATACAGGGCTCAATCTCAGGGCCTGGGCACTGCCAGGCAGTTGAATTGCCTAGGGGCTGCTGTGCTGGCAGTCACCTATTCATGAACTGAGCCTTCTTTGCCCTGATTTTAGATCCCAGCACTCCCAAAAATGTAATCTTGGAGTGAGAAGCTGAGCACGACACATGTTTTCCTTTTCCTTGAAAGTGCTCAGTGTCAGGTAGGATGTATAATTTGGATGCAAATCTATATGCTATGTAATAGGATGTAATAAAGGTAGAAAACATCATAGGTAGAAGAGTTACCACTACAGTAAATGATAAACAGATTGAATTAGTAGTGAATCATTCTAGGATAATATTACATGCAATAAGTGTAGGATGTGCAGTAAGTTTAATTAATATTTTATTAAGCATTAACAAAATAAAAATTACAAGGTGACATAATTAAACAACTAATAATTGGGAGTAACACATGATGCATAATTTAATAATATATAAACATTGTTCTCATTCTATGAAATATCAAATTATTTGTATGGATATATGTACATATATGATAAACAGTTATGGGATATTGAGTAATTATTAATTAATGCTTTATTAATTGTTAACTGGGACACATCATTAAATGGAGACATAATTTAATACCTAAGTATTGGTAGCAATATTATCTATAATTTAATATTATGTAGAAATCTATTTTTGTGTATATAATATTTATATACAGCAGTCTCTATCTATTTATACCTCGTTCACTCCTGAGGCTCGGTGGTTGAGTGCTCTCATAGTAAGCACGAAGCCCTGGGTTCGATTCCTCAGTGCCACAAAACAGAAAACTCAGAAGTTCTGCTGTCTTTCAATCGAGTGCTAGCCTTGAGCACAAACGTTTAGGGACAGTGTCTAAGCTCTTACTCAAGCCCCAGGTATGATGCCAAAAAAAGGGTAGGATATTCTATAGAAGGACAGAACTTCAAATACCTCATTACAGTGAAAGCTAGGAGTCTGGTGCTGACAGCTGCCACCTAACCTGACTTAGTCACATGTAAACTGCTGCAACCCTGCTCCACGGGTTACCCATGTCATCCTGGCTTATGCCCGTTATCTTAGCTGCTCAGGGGCTTTAAAACCCAGTCCTGGCAGGAAGTCTGAGAGACACCTCAAAATGTGGCTCCAAATGGTAGAGCTTTGAGTTCAAGCCCCATGGCTAACACCCTCTCCCCAGAAAAACACCCCACTAAACCATTAAATGTGAACTTTTATGGTATGTAAATTTTCCTCAAAGAATGGTGATACTGATGAAAGCACCCTAATTCTAATGACAGCTTGTGGAATGGAGCTATGTGTTGAGTCCTCCATTGGGTGCTCCATTCTGAGTCCTGCACAGGGTGCTATGTGCTGAGTCTTTCACAGGATGTTGTGTGCTGAGTGGTGCAAAGAGTGCCATGTGCTATGTCCTTAACAGGGTGCATTCTTACATCTTGTCTATGTAAGAGCTCCACAACTTAGATGATTATACAGACAAGAATATTGCGGCTCAGATAGGCCCCCATGTCAGGGACAAAATTATGTATTACTGAAGACTCGTGAGTTGTCTACAGCAGACAATGGTTTGGTTTGGTTTTTTCTTGGCCATGAACCTTGAACTCGGGGCTGAGGCACTGACCCTTATCTCTTGGGCTCATGGCTAGCACTCCACCCCGTGGAGCCATGGACCCCCTTGCAGCAGAGGCTATGGCCAAGGGGTCAGTAGCTGAAGTTTGTCATCCTGCCTTCTCGGGAAGCTGAGTTCTAAAGATCTGGGTTCCAAACTATCTCAGACAGAAAAGGTACTATGAGACTATTATCTCCAATTCACTACTAAGAACCTGAAGGGGAAGCTGGGTGCTTGAGCTCATGTTGGTTATCCTACCTATCAGGAGGATGAGATCTGAGGATCATGGTTCAAAGTTAGCCTAGGCAGGAAAATCCTTGAGAAACTTAGCACCAATGAACCACAAGAAAACCGGAAGTAGCTCTGTGGCTCAAGTGGTAGAGCACAAGACTTGAGCTGAAGGGGTCAGGAACAGCACCCACACCAAACTTCAACTCCTTCAATTGACAACAACAACAATAAAAAAGACAGAAATAAACTAACAAAGCTGAAATAGAGGGCTGGGAATGTGCCTTAGTGGTAGAATACTTTGCATATATAAAATCGTGGGCTTCATTTCTCAGGACCATATGACTAGGACTAAGCCTGAAGTGGCTCTGTGGCTCAAGTGGGAGAGGGATATCATTGTACAAGAGAAACTAGGTACAGTCCTCACGTCCTGAGGTCAAGCTTCAGAACTCATGTATATGTGTGCAGGCACACACCCACCCACGCACACACACACCGTGGTGTACACACATACACACCCACACATACACTCACAGACCAGAAGAGATGTTGTTACACAAAATGGGAAAGCACTGGGCTTCTGCACTGAGCTCATGGTCAGCACTCAGGCCTTATGTTCAACCCCAAAACCTGACCACCCAGGGACCAGCTAGGAGAAGTCAAAGGTTTCAAAACCTGATGAGCTTCACCAGTCCTAGATGACAGGAAGCTTTGAGATATCCAACATGTGCTTGGATTTCCCAAGCTTCTGGAAACATAGGAAAGGCATCATAGGCCCAACATTGCTTGCAATGAATCATTTCATTATGTTCAGTGCCTTAGTTGTCTGCCTGAATGACTCCTGAATTATATTGAGCACTGTAACTGAACAACAGAATATAGTCTCACAAAGGCAGGATAAGTGCACAGAACTTGGCCTGCCATGAGAGGTGGCACAAATGAAGGTCTCCTGTTAAAACAGAGCACTGGGGAGAGAGATAGCTAAGGGTACAAAGAGGCCATTTTTCCTGACCTTCAGAGCCCACTCACACTCATTCTCACTAACTGGCCCAGATGGAGTTGTTTGTTACCCAGCTGTACAGGAGTGAGGACTTTTGTGTGCCTGTCTAGACAATGAGAGAGACTTCCTCCAGCAGGCCTGTGATGCAGAGAAACCCTCAGGTTACACTGTGAACAGTGAGGGGAGCCCCAGAACATGCACTATCTTGAAAGAAGTCTCTCTGTTATGAACTCATTGTACTGAATACAAATTTCCTAGGTTGGTGCCATTCAGTATAGCTACTCGGGAATTTCACCTATAAGAATACAAAGACATGGAAGTACAGGCTCTTTTTGAGGGGACACGTCCTGGGTTCCACCCCATATTTCCACATATGATCCTATTCATGGTCCCTGGGCTCCTTTTGCTCAAGGGTACTGCATTAAGCTTGAGTCACAGCACCACTTCTGGGTATTTCTGTGATCTCTTAGAAATAACTGTGTCATGGACTTTCCTACACTGGTTGATTCAAACTAAGTTTCTCTACATCTCAGCCTCCTGAGGTCCTGGGATTACAGACAGCAGCCACTGGCACCTTTTTTCTTCTCTTCTTCATTTTTTAATCTGGACAATCTGACTTCTTAACAGCCTCATTCAATAGGTTTTAATTTATAAGCAAACTATCCAATGTTATTTATAGCTGCTTTCCCTTAGAAGGATTTTCTCTCCTCATCTTCCCCTCTGGTCACAGGTTTGAGGCCAAAAGTGAGAAATGAGTGTCACAGGATTTGGGAGCAAATATCCACAGTACATGCCAGTTATGTCACTTAGCATTGAGCTGCTGTGAATTTACTGTCTCAGGATATGAGGACTGAAAGCTGGAGTGATCCTCATACAGTCTGCATTGCTCCTTTTGCCTATAAAATGATCTAATAATTATGAGTGTTTTGTGTCTCCAACATTAAGTGTCTACAACACACTAGTAGCATCTTCATGTGAAGTGTTAAAGTTTGAGGCAGTGACCACTTGTTGCTTGTTTCTAGCAGAGCAACACGTGGTGGTAATCCAAACACCTGGTTGATTGTGTGCCTTTATAAACCCTGCAAAACTTTAGCTCGGGGTTCTCCTCCTAGGCTCCGCTGTGTTGGAGTGTAGGATGAGACCCAAGCTGCAGCCCATTTAAATAAAACCTTAAAACAGCTGTAAAGTCTGACTCTCGATGGTCTTCTTGGAGTGGATCCTGTGACCTGGGTATAACATATTAGTGAGGGCTTGTCCGGGATCCCCCCAAAGACCCCCGAGATCTCAGCCTCCAAAGGTAATATAGAGCTGTCTTTGTTAATTTGTCTTGTCCTGTCACTTGTCTGTTTTACTTTCGTTTTCCTTTGTGAGGATGGCCACTCCGATTCGTAAAGGGTTGTTGAGGCAGATGCACTTGCACCACAACCCTGGGGGAACTGGGAGATGTCCAAGATCCTCTTGTGGTGCAGGGGTCCTTGGAACCCCACTGTGTGGGGTGGGGGGGCAGTCCTTGGAACACCGCTGTGTGAATTGTGAGGTGGGGGTCGGTTCAGTGTTGGGCCAGAACTGAACAAGAGGGCCTCCTAACAGAGGCCCAACTCGCCCACTGTGGCTCTGCTCTTTCTGCTGTGTGGCCTGGGTGTGGAACCCCACCGTGACTGTAGTCAGTGGACCAATTTGGGAGATCTTCACTTTGTAAGCCCTTTTTTGTAAATGTCAGGCGTGCGTGTGTTTTGTTTGTACTGTTTATTGTTTTTCGGATTGTACGTCTGATGGGAATGGAAACCATAGGCACCATTCCATCTAGCCTCCTAGACTTACAAAAAGTAACTGAGACAGAGGGAAAGAAAAGGTACTCCCCGGTTTTTCAGGGAGATAACTTGGAAGAAGAAATGTTTCCTCCCCCATACTCTCCTTTCCAGGTTCCTTTTGCAGAACCTGAGAATGGCCAAGAGGAGGAGGGAGCTTTAAAACACTCAGCACTTGCCCTTAAAGTTTCTGAGTGGCCAGTCACTCCACAACAAAGTGGGATCAAACCCCCCTTCTAATGCAGCTGTTTTTCCCATACGCACCATAGGTCCTGTGGATGCAGATGGTCAACAACAACTCCAATATTGGCCATTTTCTACCAGTGATCTACACAACTGGCACACCCAAAATGCCCCCTTTTCTGAGAAACACCAGGATTTAATTTGTTTACTTGAAATTATTCTCTTTACTCATCAGCCCACTTGGGATGATTTTAGTCAGCTTTTTCAGGTCCTTTTTACCACCGAAGAGAGAGACTATATCCAAGAGGCAGCCCAGAAACATATCCCTGGCCCCAAAGTAGCACCTATCACAGATCCTGCTCTGATCACTGCCTATTTTCCTGAGATCCAACCAACAATTGAGACAACAATACAGTTGAAAGTAGGGAGCGACTCCTCATCTATCGCCAGGCTCTGTTGGCATGTCTCAAGGTGGCAGCTTGCCAACCTAATGATATGGCCAAAGTTTATAATGTTAGACAGGGAGGAAGTGAAAATCTGGCAGCATATCATGAGTGGCTCCTGGAAGCTTTTAGTCAATATACCCGTATGATCTTGAGACCCAGGAGTCAGTTCAGATGATTATGTTTGCCTATATAAATCAAGCTGCACCAGACATAAATCGAAAGTTGCAGGCTCTAGACAGACTTAGTGAAAAGTCTATTAGGGATCTAGTAGCTGCAGTGGAAAGGGTTTACAATAAGAGAGAGACAGTAGCAAAGACAGGAATGGAAGGACAAAGAACATGAAATTGAGTGTGAAAAGCGTGACCAGGCCAAAGAAAAGAGGCTAGACTGGTTGGACTTGCCACTATTGCATGCTGAGCATACCTGGTTCACAGATGGCAGCAGTTTCATTTGAGAGGGAACAAGGTACACCGGTGCAGCAATCACCACGGACACTGAGATAGGGTGGGCAGAAGCACTCTCCCAGGGAACGTCTGCACAAAGAGAAGAACTAGTGACACTAACAAAAGCCCTACAGATGGTAAAAGGGAAGAGACTAATCATTTACACGGACAGTCGGTATGCTTTTGCCACTGTGCATGTCCATGGAGCCATTTACCAAGAGAGGGGGCTGTTGAGAGCTGAGGCAAAGGTTATTATAAATGAAAAAGAACATTTAAGCCTCATCCGGGCCTTCTGGGAACCAGCAAATATTGCCATTATGCACTTTCCTGGCCATCAAAAGGTAATTGATTCAATAACCAAAGGAAATAACTTGGCCGATCAGGCAGCTAAGGAGGTGGAACTCGAGCCCAGGGCCACAAGGTTTGCCTCCTGAGCCTCAGTACTCCCAAGAAGACTTGGAGTGGATAAAGAAAATTTCCATGGCCTATAAACCCCCAAACAGAGAAAGAGATAAAGACTGGTGGAAAACTGGTGAGGGGAAACTTATCTTGTCACAAAGATTGGCCAAGAGGTTTCTTATGAGAATCCATCGGGTCTCTCACATGGGAACCCGAAGAATGGAGAACTTGCTCCTACTCTCAGAAGTAAAAATCAGGCAAGGAAATCAACTCATTGAGGAAATTGTTAAAAAATTTTAAAGCCTGTCAGCTCACCAATGCCCCTAATCAACTGGTTACAAAAGGAGCTCATCTCCATGGAGATAGGCCAGGTGTGTATTGGGAAGTAGACTTCACAGAAATTAAAACTGGAAAATTTGGATATAAATATTTGCTAGGTTTTGTAGACACCTTTTCAGGATGGGTCAAAGCCTCCCCAACAAAGCATGAGACTGTGAACTTCATATCTAAGAAGATCCTGGAAGAAATTCTACCCAGGGATGGCTTCCCATCCACCACTGGGTAGGACAATGGACCAGCCTTCGACTCAAAAGTAAGTCAGGGAATAGCCGCGGCACTGGAGATGGATTGGAAATTGCACTGTGCTTATAGACCCCAGAGTTCAGGGCAGGTAGAAAGAATGAATCAGACTCTAAAAGAGACCTTAACTACATTGGCTTTGGAGACTGGCCCAGACTGGGTATCGCTGTTTCCTTTTGCCCTGTTTAGAGTAAGAAATTCACCCTATCAGCTTGGCTTTACTCCTTTTGAAATAATGTATGGACACCCTCCACCCATTATCCCTACCCTTCAGACTGAATTGCTTGCTGATTTGGATGATATTGAATTTCTGTGTAAGCTTGACTATTTACAGATGGTGCATAAGAGGATGTGGACTCAGCTTAGAGCATTATATGATTCTGCTTCTATTCCTACCCCCCCCATTTGTTTAAACCAGGGGACTGGGTGTTTGTTGGAAGACACAACCTGATATTTCTGGAACGGTGGAAGGGACCTTACATGGTGCGACTGGCTACACCTACTGCCCTTAAGGTGGATGGCATTGCTGCTTGGATCCACTGCTCCCACCCCAGACCAGCTGATCCCTTTGCCCTGGACAACCGTAGGGAAACATGGGAAGTCTCCAAGCATCCTACCCAACCACTCTGCATACAACTCAAGAAAAGAAAAATGAGCTCATTATTATTGGTATTGTTGTTTAATAGTATGGCTAAGGTCAGTTAGGGACCATACCCATTCAAGATCAAGAGCTGTTGGAGTTTAGTTTGAGGCTGGAGCCACAAGACCATAAGTCAAGGCGGGGAATGAAGGGTTAAAGTTTTGAGGCAGTGACCACTTGTTGCTTGTTTCTAGCAGAGCAACACGTGGTAATCCAAACACCTGGTTGGTTGTGTGCCTTTATAAACCCTGCAAATCTTTACCTTGGGGCTCTCCTCCTAGGTGCTGCTGTGTTGGAATGTAGGATGAGACCCGAGCTGCCGCCCGTTTAAATAAAACCTTAAAACAGCTGTAAAGTCTGACACTCGGTGGTCTTTTTGGTGGGGGTCCTGCGACTGGGGTATAACAATGTTTCCATTTTTCTCTAGTACTCCTCGAGATTTAGACTAAGGGTTTGTGTGGAGTGGCTCCTCAGTGAATTCCTGAGGAAACCATTTGAAGCCTTCTCAAGAGAACGCCATTCAAGCCAGCAGAGCAGGAGAGTCTCTGAGACTATTTTCTCCAATAAACCACCAGAGAACCAGAAGTGAAGCAATGGCCCAGAGGTAGAGCTCCAGCTTTGAGAGAGAAAACTGAGTAGGAGATACAATCCAGACCAGGAAGGAAATCCTGGGAATTGCTTAGGTCCAATTAACTACCAGCTGGCGGGAAGTGGCGCTGTGGTGGTGGTAGAGACTCAGCCTTGAGCAAAACATCTCAGAAACACATTGGGCCCTGAGTTTAAGTCCTGGGATGGCCACAAAAAAATTCAAAAAGAGAAGGCCAACTTTATGTATCAGTGCCCTACCTACTTATGTGTGTATATATATTACCTCCCATAGTGCAAACTCTGCTTTTATTTACTGGTTTATTTTTCAGATATGCTAGTTGTACATACTGCATCATTCTCTTCATTTCAGGCGCATTGCTTTTCTCTTCCAGGGTTCTAGGCCTGTGTCTTTATATGATGCACACTGAAGCTCTCAGCAGCCTTTATTTACATTTTATTATGAGGGCAATCCAGGAACAATCACAAATCTGGCAAGGGAAGAGATCAGGTTTCTTAGAAGTAACCAGAAAATTAAACTTGAGAACATAAAATGGTAGCATACTTATGTAAAAACTACCATTAAGAAAAAAATGAAGGAGCTGGGAATATGGATTAATAAGAGAGTGCTTGCCTAGCATGCAAGAAGCCCTGGGTTCGATTCCTCAGGCACCTGTACACCGACAAAGCCAGAATATGTGCTGTGGCTCAAGTAGCAGAGTGCTAGAGACAATTCCCAGGCCTTGAATTCATCCCAACAACTGGCAAAGAGATAGCTACCTTGGTAGGATGGTAGGTAGATAGATAGAAAGAAATAAAGAGAAAGAGAGAGAGAAAGAGAGAGAGAGAGAGAAAGAGAGAGAGAGAGAGAAAGAAAGATAGAAAGAAAGAAAGAAAGAAAGAAAGAAAGAAAGAAAGAAAGAAAGAAAGAAAGAAAGAAAGAAAGAAAGAAAGAAAGAAAGAAAGAAAGAAATGAAGGAAGGAAGGAAGGAAGGAAGGAAGGAAGGAAGGAAGGAAGGAAGGAAGGAAGGAAGGAAGGAAGGAAGGAAAGAAAGAAGGAAGGAAGGAAGGAAAGAAAGAAAGTTGATAGATGAATCTGTTTTTGACGTCAGAAGGAAAGAAGGGAACATTCCCAGTCATGAGGCTTTCTGCAGTGTGCCAGGACACCAGCATCGCCTACACACAAATGCAGAGCAGGATGACTGTCTCTGTCCCACTTCTCAGGCATCCAAGAGCCCCAGAGTCAAGAGGGTAGAGCCAGGTTCTAACTCAGGTGCTTGGAGTCAGAAGAGAAATGGCCCTGCCCCTCCTTGGACTGGGGATTTGCATTAATGATGTATAGAATGAAGTAAGAAGAATGGACTGGCAGAGATAGAAGGGCCTTCAAACTTGACAAATTGGGAGTCAAAAACCCACTCCCTAAGACCAGAAAGTAGGGTTTTTCTACTCTGTTCCTCCCCTCTCCAGCATTAAACTGGCTCTCTATTGGTAATCTAAAGATAGCCTGAGGCTCCCTTCACAGGAGGAAGGAAGGTTACTTAGTCATTGTTTGAAGAGACTGAGAAAAGCCTGATCCTGCAGTAACTCTAACAAATGTTTCAGGTTGCCCTCATTGCTGGCTGTGCCTGGAATGAATGAAGTGGTTTTGCAGCTCACTTCCATGATGAATGTGTATATTCTGCCTCCTAATCCTGCAGGCCTAGTTCTCTGCACCTAGCCTGGCTTTTGAAACTGTTTTCTGTCCTTCAAATACAGTGTTACACTGGAGTTCTTCCTGCTAACAGAGTTAGGGCTTGGATCCTGAGAACATCATTTGAACCCTGATTGGGTCAATAATATTTCTTTCCTTCTTCTATAGCTCAAGAACTCCAAGAACATTTAGAGTGTAAGTAACTTCTCATCACCAAGTGAAACAGGAATTTCTTAAGCATCTGACCTTTCAGAACAGGAAGCCAGAATGTCCTAGACTTCCCTGCCTTGGCTGGTTTCACCCTATGAGAGACCTCAGCCTCCTGAGCTAGGGTGATGGGCGTGAGGTATTGGTTCTCGGCTAGGGTCAGAACTGTAATGACATTGACAATACAAGTCAACTGCTTATCACAAAGTGCTTGGGGAGCATATCAAGCCTTTCAACAATGTGCCTTTAGAACCCTGTAGGACACAAGTTTATAATGCTAGAGTCTGAGAGGCTGGGCTTATGGATGTGCTACACTTGAACCTTGAGGTATGACTCCAATTCTGGTGTACATCAGCATTCATTTTCCTAAAAATATTTTCATAAGTAGCAAATAGGAAAATTATTTTGATTATCCCTCAATCTTTTTCCAGTTGTGTGTCTCAAACTGAAGCCTGGGCGCTGTCTCTGAGCGCTTCAGCTCAAGGCAAACACTCTACCACTTGACCCACAGTGCCACATGGGGATTTTTGATGGTTCATTGGAGGTAAGAGTCTAACAGGCTTTCCTTTCCAAGGCTGTCTTCAAACTGTGATCTTCAGATCTCAGCCTCCTGAAAAAGTAGGTTTCTAGAGCCACTGGAATCTGGAGTATTGTTTTGCCAGACCTGGAGCTTGAAATTAGGGCCTGGATACTGTCTTTGAGCTTCTTTTTCTCAAAGCTAGCACTCTATCACTTGAGCCACACCACAGCTTCTGGCTTTTTCTGAGTATGTAGCACTGAGGATTCAAACTCTGGCATTCATGCATGCTGAGCAAGCTCTATAACACTAAGCCACATTTCCAGACCCAACCTTACGATTTTATCCCTCAACTTGCCTATCCACAAGAAAAGGCTTCTGAGTATAAATCATCTAAACAAATCCGTATAGGAAGTTGTCCAAAGATAAATAAAACAAAACTCATACTGGGGACAGACTCTAACCATGTGATGAGTTGACAAATGCCTCCATTTAATTAAGTATTATATTTCAAAACTTAATAAAGTATTAATGAAAATTTAGTCAATGTACTGAATTATTGTGTATAATTTTATAATATATATACACAACATAATAAATATTATGTGTATAATAATACTAAATACAATAAACAATAAAATGAGTAAAATAAAAATTAAATACAAAATTAATAATAATCGTAATATGAAATAAACATACATATTTACCTATATATCTTATATTACACATGTACACAAATATTTTTTCTATTGCAGGGTCTTAATTCAGGCCCTGGGAACTCTAGCTTGAAAATCTTTTCCTCAAGGACAGGGATCTTAGCCTTCACCCAAGGTGCAAAAGAGTTACATGGACAGTGAGCTCAAATCCCAGCAATGGCAGAAATACTCGCCCTAGTTCCAAGACAGTGACTTAATATTTGTAACAGAAACAGTTATGTTTATTCAGTTCCATACTGAAAACTGAAAAAAATCAGTGTAGAATTTTGTACAGCTACTCAGACATCCACCCCTTAACCCCAAAGTTCTTCTTGAGCACTACATAATTTTTTGTACGTTTTTTATTTTAAAAATGTTGTACAGATGGGTCACAGTTACATGAGCAAAGTAATGAGTACATTTCCTATTGAGCATTGTTGCCTCCTCATTTGTTTTTCCCTGCCATCCCTTCCCTCTCATCTTCACAACTAAAACTTCCCTGCTGAGGTCAGTGACTTATTTATTTTTGGCTTGGCATGGGATTTGAACTCAAATATTGGCAACTCTGCGCCTTCTGTCACATTGCTACAGATTCATCAAGACTCTGAGTTCAAATCCCAGGCTATTAAAGAAAACTGGCAGAAATTCCAAACCAAGTAGCTTTATTATTTCAATTTAGTTAGTTAGTTAGTTAATTAATTAATTTTGCCAGCCATGGGGCTTGAACTCAGGTCATGGTAACTCTGACTCAGCTTCACTCTCCCTAGGGTGGGGTGCAGCCTCGAGACCCAAAGCTGATCGTGGGACCCTAGGCCCAGAGGGCTTGCAGGAAGTAAAAAAAGCAGAACAGCACAAAAAGTGGGGAGCTGTAGAGGGCTCAGGGTTTTACAATTTTTTTATTTACATGGTGACCATCCTGGGTCTGAATGACATGGTTTCAATGTGGACCTGGCCTGCCATTACTGATGGCTGGCAGGCTATCAGGGAAGCCATAAGCCAACATAGGCCCTCGGTTCAAATCCTAATCCTTACATTTACCAATGGCAGGAGATCACAAGAGACTCGTTCCTATGCATAAGAATACAGATTGAAAGAGTAGTTCATGCATTTGTCTAGTCTAAGATTGGATGCAATAATTCTAGGATGCTGATTGACCTTAATTAATAGTTTATTAAGCATGAAAAGAATAATATTGTTTCAATGGAGATATAATAAATACCTAAGAGTTGGTAGGAACGTAGTAGATGTCATTAGGTCATAGATAGACAGCTCTGGAACTCTTTAACAATATATTTTTATTTGTATACCACTTCTGCCTAGCCATGTATTTATGTTTAGGCTAAACTTTGGGCTTGATCTCAGTGCCTGGGAAACACCTGACAGCTTCATTGGCTAGAGGCTTCTGTGCTCAAACTCACCCAATCATGAATTGGGCCTGCTAGTCCCTGAGTTCAGATCCCAGCACTGCCAAAAATTTAATCTTTGAGTAAGAAGCCTAGTGTGACACATATTTTCCTTTTCTGGGAGAGTCCAGGGTGTCAGGCATGATAAAGAACACATTTACAAATCTAGATGGTATGTGATATGATGTAAAAATTGTAATAAATGGATAAATGGTATAGGTGTCATCAAAGACAATAAAATAAATTGTAAATAAATGGATAAAAAAAGAAATAAAATGAATAGCAACACTAAACGTGATATGGACTGCACATCTGTATGGAAGTATAAATGCTACCAAACCAAACACAGTATCTACTGAACATCTGTATGGAAGTATAAATCCTATCTTTAAAATGTATATAAGGAGTATGTTTTCCATGCCTGAAGCTTGAATTCAGCCCACCCCCATGAGAAAGCAATGGCAGGAAATCCTGAGAAACTGGTTTCTGGACCAGGAAAAGTCATGGAGTGTGATCGATCTCATCGAATGAGTAGTTCATGCATGATGTGACTAGGAAATGATAGGCAAGACTCATGGGGTATCACTTATTTGTAAAGCAGTGTTGATTAAGCTTGACAATAATCATCACAGTCATGAAATGAAGACATCTGGAAAGATCCAAGAATCATTAGACACATGGTAGATTGGATTCCATCACAGGTTTTTGTCTCTCCTACTCTATACAACTGTGTACTCATTTGCATACTACCTTCAACTTATGAATGGATGACTACTGTGTACCCTCCTACCCCACCTGGGGGTCCATCTCAGGTCCTGGGAGCGGCCTTACTCCTTAGTAGCTCACAGGCTGGTGTGCTCACATGGACCCATTCGTCAATTGGGTCTGCTGGTCCCCAAGTCCAGATCCCAGCAGTGCCAAAAGATTCATCCTGATGTTGGAAGCCAATTGTTGCACCTGTGTTCCTTTCCTGTGCAAGTCCTGGGTCTCAGCTAGCATGAAGAATGCATGGGCCACCCTGTGGCCATGGGAATAGGTTGTTATCATGTGAGGCAAATTATACCTGTCATCATATACTGAAGAAAATACACAATACATCCATGAATAGCATACAAAATAGAATAACTACACTAAATTCACAATGCAGTCCACACATGGATTTGAATATACATCCCATGTTTAAATGATGCATTCAGGACAATTGTGGCCTCCCTGTTCCTCAATCTCTGTTCCTGGGACCCGACCAGCTCCTTAGTGGCTCACAGTCTGGTGTGATCACGTGGAACCATTGTGCAGTTGGGCCTTTTAGGCCCAAAGTTCAAATACCAGCACTGCCAAAATTTACCCTGTTGTGAGAAGCCAGTCATTGCACCAGTTTTCCTGTGCTGTGCAAGTCCGGGGTCTCAGCTAGGATGGAGAATGCACAGGCAACTCTATACTCATGGGAATATGTTGTCATCCAGGTCACCACAGTTATATCTGTCATCCTATACTCAAGAAAATACACAATACATCACTGAAAAAGACACAAAATAAAGAGAATGACTACACCAAATGCAAGATGCTGCCCATCCATGTATGGAAATATAGAACCTCTGTTTAAATGATAAATTTATGACCATATTGGCCCCCACCAGGGCTTCATCTCAGGTCCTGGGAACGACCTACCTCCTTAGTGCCTCACAGGCTGGTGTGTTCACCATGACCCATTCACCAATTGGGCCTGCTAGGGCTTGAGTTCAAATCCCAGCACTGCCAAAAGATTCACCTTGATTTGAGAAGCCAATCGATCCACCTGTTTTCCTGTCCTGTGAAAATCCTGGGTCTCAGCTAGGTTGGAAATTCTATATAGACAACTCTATAGCCATTCGAATAGGTTGTTATCCATGTCAGCATAGTTATATCTATCACGATACTCAATAAAATACACAATACATCCATGAATAAGACACAAAATAAAAAGAATAACTACACTGAATGCAAGATGCATACCAAACTTGTAGGTAAAGAGAGATCCTATGTTTAAAAAAGGCAGGCTTGTTATTTTGTCCAGTACTGGGACTTCAAATCAGGCCCTTGATGAGGCCTGACATTCTAGTCTTCAAGGATGGTGACATTTCACTTGCCCCAAAGTGCAACAGAGCTACCCAGACCTCAGTTCAAATCCAGCACTGACAAAAGATTCATTCTGTTGTCAGAAGCCAGTCGTTGAACATGTTTTCCTCTCCTGTGAAAGAACCGGGCCTTCACTAGGATGTAGAATGCATAGGCAACTATATAACTATGGGAACAGATTGTCATCCATGTCAGCACAGTATACCTGTCACCATACTCAGTAAAATACACAATAACTCCATGAATTAGACACAAATTAAGGAGAAGTGCACCGAATGCAAGATGCTGTCCACACATGTATGTAAATGTAGATCCTATATTTGAATTACAAATTTATGACTAACTGGACCTCCCTGGGACTCGATGTCAGTTCCTAGGAATGGCCTATCTCCTTCGTTGCTCACAGGCTGGTGTCCTCACCTTGACCATTTCCCCAATTGGGCCTGATAGAGTGTGAGTTCAAATCTCAACACTGCCAAAAGATGAATCCTGATGTGAGAAGCCCATCGATTCACCTGTTTTCCTGACCTGTGAAAATCCTGGGTCTCAGCTTGGATGGAGAATGCATAGGAAACCCTATAGCCAGGGCAATAGGTTGTCTTCCATGTAAGTTCTGTTATATCTGTTACATTATTCAGTAAAATACACAATACTTACATAAGACAGAAAATAAGAAAAAAAGTACACCAAAGGAAAGATACTGTCCACACATATATGTAAATATAGATCCTATGTTTAAATTATTAATTTATGACTATCATGGCCCACCCTTGGGATCAATGTCAGATCCTGGGAATGGCCTAACTCCTCTGTTGCTCACAGGCTGGTGTGGTCACCTTGAACTATTCACCAATTGGTCCTGCTAGGCCCTGAGTTCAGATCCCAGCGCTACCAACAACTGGATCATGCAGTAAGAAGCCAAGTGTGAAACTTTTTTCCTTTTCTCTGAGAGTCCTGGGTGTCTGGCATGACGGAGAACATGTCTACAAATTTAGATTCATGTGATAGGATGTCATCAATGTGATAAAGGGAATGAGTGTCATCATAGTAAAATCAACGGTAAATAAGTGAATAAAACCAAAAGTACAAGGAACAACCACACCAAACGTGTATGGACTGAACATCCATAGGTAAGTACAAATCCTATATTTACAATGTATATAAATAGTATGTTTTCCAAGGCAGGGGCTTGAATTTTTGCTTAGATTACAGGCCTGACTTTCTTATCTTCAATTATGGTGAGCTTCCGCTTCTTCCACAGTGCTGTAGATTCACCTAGACTCTGAGTTCAAATCCAAAGCCTGGCAGAAGAAATGGGGTGAATTGCAAGCCAGGGAGCTAATCTCTTTTAATTATTTTTTGCAGCAGGGGGCTTGAACTCAGGTTGTGGTAACTCTGCCTCACCTTTGACACCCTATGCTGGGGTGTAGCCACTGGACCCACAGTAGATCCTGGGATCCTAGACTCCCAGGCCTTGTGTGGCAAAAATGTACAGAAAAAAATGCAGCGAGATGGTCTTTTTATGTTTTCTTCTTTTGCACAGTGACCCTCCTGGGCCTGAATGACACTGTTGCAAAGGGTACTTTACCTTTCATTGCTGAAGGTTGTCAGACTATTGAGGAAGTCATAGGTCCACATTGCAATGTAGGCCTTGATTTCAAATCCCAGTCATGACACCAATCAATGGCAGGAAATACTAAGAGACTCTTTCCCATCCATGGGAATAACAAGGTAATATTATCAATGTCACAGTTGAATGAGTTGATGGTGAATGACGCGCCTATAAAATTAGACAGCATCATTTCAGAAGACTGACTTTATTTAATATTTATGAAACATTACGTACAGAATGCAATAATTTCAGGATATTGATTGATTTACTTAATAGTTTGTTAACCATGAAAACAATAAGATTAATTACATGGAGGCATTATAAATACCCAGGAATTGGTAGGAATGTAGTCTATATAACTGAATAATGTATAGACATCTCTAGCACTCTATATCTGTATTTCAATCTGTTCTTATCTTGTCAACCGCTGGGGCTCGATCTCAGGTACTCGAGACTGCCTGTCAGCTCCATTTGCCACAGGATGGCAGGTTGACACTCACCCATTCATGAATTGGGCCTTGAAGGCTGTGAGTTCAGATGCCAGCACTCCCAAAAAATTAATCATGTAATAAGAAGCTGATGGTGACACATGTTTTCCTTTTCTGTGAAAGTACTGGGTTTCAGGAAGGACGTGCAATACATATGCAAAACTATATCCTATGTAATCAATGTAATCACTGTTCTATGTGTCATAATAGTTAATAAAATGAGTAGTCAGTACATGAATAAAACAAAAAATAAAATAACTACACTGAATGCAATATGGAATTAACATATGTTTAAAATATAAATCATATATTTAAAATGTAAACAAATAGTATGTTTTCTAGTGGTGGGCATCGATTTCAGGCCTAAGAAACAGACTTGAATTTCTTGAATTCAAGGAGGCAAGCTTCCCCTTCCCACACAGTGCAACAGCAGGGTTACCTAGACCATGAGTTCAAATCCCAGTCCTGGCAGAAAAAAAATGGCATCTCAGTGCTATGTGATGCCCAATTCGTAGGTATTTCATTTGGCCTCCATTTAATGAAGGTGATTGTTTAAATGCTTCATAAAGTATTAATTAATTTAAACCAGTGTCCTATTATGTAATTGTGTATAATTTTATCCTCTAAACATTCAAGTACTGCCCATTTAATCATGACATACATCACATTCCTTTGGTAATCATATGAGTATGATGAATTTCGTAGGATGTCCTGCCATTTGTTGGTGGCAGGACCAGGATTCAAGCTGTGGGCTCCAGCTCCTACCACTTAAACCTGAGGATAGGGAACTCACAGGTCTTTCCAAGAACAAGAGCAAAACCAGGCATCAGTGGCTCTCAGCAGTCCTCCTTAAAACTTACAAGGCTGTGAAAGGAGGATCATGGTCAAAGTCACCCTAGGCAGGAAAGACCTTGAGACTCCTGTCCAACTTGTGCCATCAAAGACAGAAGTAAAGCCGTGTGGCTCCAGTGGTAGAGAGCTAGCCTTGATCAAAAACAACTCACAGATTGTGCCCAGATCCTGAGTTCTAGGTCTGGGAACAAACAGACGTACACAACAATCTGTGCAGCCATCCGGCTAAAGTGGGTCACTCTCTTGTCCCCAACTGGATTGGACAGAGTTCCCTGGGAAAGGGGCTGCCTTCATTTTGAATCCACCCATTCTGCCTGCATCAGAAGATTCCAGCCACCCCTGTATTGTTTCATGGTTCTTTCTGACCAATGGGATAGAAGAATGGTGGCCACGCCCACATTCCTTGCTTCCCAGTAGCACCTGGATTCACTCTGTTTGTTGACACCACTACCTCCCCTCCGACCCGGACTACCCCTCTCATGTTCCCCACAGTATGGCCCATGACCTGCCACAAATGGGCCCCAGGGGTGGGGGTGGGGGTTGACCCGAGGATGCCACCCCCATCCCCAGTGGATATTGTCCAGGATACGGGGAGATGCAGGTTGGGTGAGGAGTGGGCGCCAAAGATCCCCTGGCCTGGAGCAGTGGGAGCCACACAGCAGCATATCTGCGCCCTTCCACTCCCTGGTGGGAGCCCAGTGGCTTTAGTCAGAGGTGGGGAGCAGCATGTCTACACCTGCCTTCTGGGTTTTTTTCCTTTTTTTCTGGGGATGGGAGGTGTTGGAGGCAGAAGATAGACACCCTTGCTGTGTGAGACCTTGTCTTCTGTGCTCAGTCAAACATTCACCTGAAGACAGAGAGACAGACAGAGAGAGAGAGAGAGAAAGAGAGAGAGAGAGATTGAAAGAGAGAGAGAGAAAGAGAAAGAGAGAAAGAGACAGAGACAGAGAGACATAGAGACAGAGAGACAGAGACAGAGACAAAGACAGAGAGACAGAGAGATAACCTTTTTCCTTGTACAGCCTGACTGTGCTCAGGTGAGTGATCAGTTGGCAAATTGCAGGTACTGCATGGAGGAGTCTTCTGTCACCTGTCTGGATGTGTGTGTGTGTATGTGTGTGTGTGTGTGTGTGTGTGTGTGTGTGTGTGTGTGTGTATGTGTGTGTGAGTGTGTAGAAGTGGGTTGTAAAAAGGAGGCCAAATGCTTTGGTAACTTCTACCTCTTATCTTTGGGGCATGTATGGGTTTCACAGCTGAGGTCTGGGGGCCTGGAAGGGTGAGAGGCTTGAAGGGGACACAGCACAGTTAAATTACAAGAACAAGGGATCTGTGTGCAATGGAACTGTGTACTCCCTTGGGCCTGGTTGGTAGCAGTGGGAGCTTGGGAGGACCTGGGAGTGTGGCCTGCAGGGGATGGCTTCCCAGGAGGACAGAGAGCATGGCCAACTCTTAGTAAGGATATGAGTTCTGCTAGTATGGAGCGCAACAGCATAGGTCAGTCTCTGGGTCTTATAATGACGTCTGATGGGTGAGGCCAACCCTATTTTAAATCTTGAGCTGTGATCTTCAGATCTCAGCGTCCTGAGTACCTAGTATTATAAGCATGAGCCTCTGGCACTGGGACTCTGGTTCTTTTTGGTATATTAGGGTTTGACCTCAAGGCCTTAGGCTTGCCAGTCAAGTCTTCCACCATGCGAGTCAAGCTTTTCTGTCTTGGGCATTTCTGAGATGGAGAATTAATATATGCTCATTCTGGGCTGGATCATGGTCCTCCTATCTGTGACAGGCCTGAGCCACGAGGCCCGTTCTTCTGTAGTTGGGATGGTAGATATGTAGCGACATGCTCAGTCATTGGTTTAGATGGATTGTCCCAAACTCAGTCCACGGCAGCCGATTCTTGACCAGATGTGAGTCTCTGGGTTGGGCCTCAACCATTGGACTTCAATCTCCTCATGGGACAGTTGTGAGGGAACAAGGGATTGATACAGAGGGATCTCTGGAGCAGGGACAGGCACAGAGGGAGGGGCCATCTGATACTGTTCTTGGCAATTCTGTGAGCATATGACAGGAAGATACCCGGAAAGATCTCAGATAGTGTGTGTTATTAACGGTGCAACAGTTATGGGATTATGAAACAAAACATCGCTCTCTTTATTACTCTATCCCCATGAGTAACAGGATCCTTCACTTTGTTCAGTTTTGAAGCTGGGGAAACTGAGGCACAGAGAAGCCTGGTGACCTACTAATGACTCCCAGCTGACAGGAAGCTCGGCCTGACTTCTCTGCCATGTTCGCTAGGACAATGGGTGCTATTCAGTCCACTTCTTGTGGTGGGAAGTCCACTTCTTTTCAGTCATGGGGCTTGAACTTTGGGCCTAGGGCAGCTCCCTGAACTCCTCAGCTCAAAGCTACCACTCTACCACTTGAATCACAGCACCACTTCCAGTTTTTTGGTGGTTCTTTGGAGATAAGAGTCTCACAGGTGTTCCTGCCCAGGCTGGCTATAAACCACAATCTTCATATCTCAGCCTCCATTGTACTTAGGATTATAGGCCTGAGCCAACAGCACCTGGCTTAAGTGTAATTCTGACCTTCTTTCTTTCGCTTTCTCTCTCAGGAACTGATTCAATGGGTGCTGGAGGAGGTGGTCCAGCATCCCCATGTGGCTGGAACCAAGGTGGTCCTCTCATTCTCGAGGTAGGCTGTGGGTCAGGAGCTGTCTCGCTCATTCTGTTGTACCAGCTCCATGAGGTAAGTCCCTCTGTGCCCTGGCTACACTGTGACAGTCATCTATTGTCCATCTAGCCTTACTGGACTCAGTACTGTGTTCAATGCTCTTTTCTAGCAAAAATTCCTGGCTAAAATTATGATACAGAGTTATAGAATGAAAATGTAATGCCATCTTAAGAAAGTCATTTAGCGTTTTGGGAATGTGGCTTCATTGTATGGTGATTGCCTAGCATGCATGAAACCCTGGGTTCAATTCCTCAGTACCACATAAATTGAAAAGGAAACACTGGAAGTGGTCCTGTGCCTCAAGTAGTGGAGGGTTAGCCTTGCGGAAAAAAAAAAAAAAACGCTGAAGAATAATTCCCAAGCACCGAGTTTCAGCCCCAGGACTGCCAAAACTACAGCAACAACAACAATGAACATTTAGTTAGTAAATGCGAAATAAAGAACCCATACTTGGAATATATAATTGCTCCTTCCATACTGATACCTGACAATAGTTCCTAATACATGTACTTTACCTATGTTAGGATACTGTGTTGAAAAAATGTTTTGTTCATTAGGTCACGACAATTAATGCTAGGAATGTGCTTAGATGTCAGGTGAAGATTAATTCTGGAAATTCAAAGATTCCAGGCTTTTGAGTGGGGTCACTGCTAATCATAATGAGAAGGATAGTGTAAGTGAGATTCAGAAACTATTTTGGCCAGTCATCTTACAAAAAAGGCGGAGGCTAATTAACAGTATTGACAGAAGAGAAGGAATAACCCCAGATGGAAAGAATAAATTATAGTAACTAAGGTATAGCAGAAACCGTTCTAGGGAACCATTTTTGCTTATTAAAGAACTAGTTATCAACTAGGCTAATTCCTCATTGCCTTTGGCATTCAAAATCTCCTAGGCTAGTTCTTAATCTCTGTGTGATGAATGTATCTCCTATGCTGATCTTTCATACCTGATCTCCTTTGCTTTCTAAAAATCTGTCTTGCTGTATTTATCTATGAACATTTCCTAATACTAAATACACCTACAAAGATGAAAGAGGATGCTAATGTAAGAGTCCCATAGCTCATGAGTCATTTATGCAACAAAATGGAAAAGGACATATTTATTGCTACCTTAATTATTCTGAAAAGCTGCAATGTCATATCATATGGTTCATATTTCCATTCTTTGTCTACATAGTGACATTAAGTGCACATAAATGCAAATATGAGCGGGGTGCTGGTGGCTCATGCCTGTAATCCTAGCTACTCAGGAGGTTGAGTCCAGAGGATTGTGGTTCAAAGCCAGCCTGGTCAGGAAATTCCATGAAACACTTATCTTCAATTAACCCCAGAAACCCGGAAGTTGTGCTGTAGCTAAAGTGGTAGAGTGCTCAAGTTGTGCTGAAGAGCTGAGAGACAGTGCCTAGGATCAAGGTTCAATCCCCACAACTAACAAAAAAGTGCAAATATAGGTTTAATTTTCCCCCAAAGGAATGATGAAGTCAATAGTAATCTTCCCAAATGATTTAGTAGTGCACCTACTTTTACTGGATTATTTGTTATGGCTTCTTTGCTAAACATATTCTCTTCTTTAAAAATTGTCAAATATTAGCTTTATAATAAACTTCATCTAATATTTCTTGGTTCAAAAGAGTTCCATAGAGTTGATGTCACTTAGCTTTCTTACTGTCTTAGTTCAAAGCCAACCCAGGCAAGAGAGTCTGTCAAACACTTATCTGTAATTAAACACCAAAAAAGCCAGAAGTGGAGTTTTGGCTCAAGCAGTGGAGTACTAGGTTTGGTCCAGGTAGGAAAGAAAGACAACTGTTCAGGGACAGGGGCCAGTCTCTAAGTTCAAGCCTCAGAACCAGCACAAACTAAACAAACAAGCAAACAAAACAAACCCTGGGTATTTCTTTGGGACTTTCCTTAAAATAGTGGTGGTCCGAGAAGAGGCTGCTTTTGCTGATCATACTCACTGGGTTCCTGCTTTTTTGGAATTCTTATTGCTATGGAAAACTCAAGACCAGACTAAAGGAATTGAAAACTGATTCCTGCAACAAGAGAATCATCTCAGGAGTGAAACATCCATCCATAAGACACTAAAGCCTCCATGTCTTTGCTTCTTTGCAGTGGAACACTTTTAAACAAAGTTACTTCCTTTTGTTCTATGCCTGCCTTCAAATGGCATATTGTTTCCTTTTGCAATACTCTCAACCAGAAGTTTACAGACAAGTTTTATATGAGTAAAGGACACACTCAAAAAAGTCATGGACAGAGTTTCCTTCCAGCCTTCGATTCTTTTCTTGTACAGTACAAAGGAACGCAATAGTTAACTTGAACTTTGTCATTTCTCTATGTTAAATTCCTCTCCTGGGATCAGTTTCCACATCCAGTAACAGTTACTTCCACTTATTTCCAGTAACAATTTATGGTGCTGATCCAGAAAAAAATGAATGTTTTCTGGCTTCTTTGAAATAGCACAATGACACTTTTGGACATGAGGTAACACATGTTTCAGAGACAACTTAGTAAAGACAAATGTAATTTAAATTGCTTATAAATACATTATCCATGAGAATATTTTGTTCAAACTTCTCATGTGCTCTGTAAATTAAGGTGAATTTTAAATGGTAAGAAGGTTCTCAGATCATTTTTTGTGAATCTATATGCTATGCATTAATTTCCCAACTGTACATGAGTTAACAGTAAAAGAAAAAATAGCAATTATAGGAGAAAAAGAAGTTCTGTGTTTATGTATAAGTGTTCAATATAATATACAAGACTCTACAAATAAAAATTTGAAACAATAAAGCCAAGTCCCTTATGTAGATTTATGGGAGTGATATAGAGAAAGCATTACCCCTAAGTGGAACATGAAGCATGAGGCACTCCCTTTCTAAATCACGCTTGCTAATCATGTAAATGTGCCAAAAGGAGAATGGAAGAATGATTCTGTTTCCAATGCAAGTCATATATGAGAGAATAGACTTAACTGGAAAAAAGAGTCTATCTTGAGGGAACAGGAATTATACTAGCAATGAACCTGGTGGCTAAGATCACATTTCTTTTTCTTTCCTTTTCTTATATTCCTTTTTATTGCTGTTGTTTTTCATGGCACTTGAAATATGGGACAGGGCGCTGTCATCTGAAATGCAGCTCAAGGCTAGTGCTCTTCCACTTGAGGTACAGTGTCACTTCCAGTTTTCTGGTAATTATTGGAGAAAAGAATCTCCAGGACTTTCCTACTCGTGCTGACTTTAAAACCCAATCCTCAGATCTCACAACAACTTGGTTTATGATCACATTTCTAACAGTGTACACTCAGGATATGTAATGTATATGTTCATCTATCTTTATATGAATTCTTGAGTTAAAAATCTGGGCTACAGTTAGACTTTACACTCACAAAAGTGTTTGAAGTTTAAAAGTTGATGCTCCTGGAAAAATAAAACCTAAGAATGTAAAGGAGTCTCGGAAGTTCAATTTGCATCCAGCTTGGACAGTATAGGCTTTGAGACACTACCTATAATTAAACAGTAAAAGCTGGGATAGCAGTCACGAGCAAGATTGCTGAATTACAGCTTTAAGTTTTGGCATACATACACACATACAAACATACACAAACACATAGAGGCACTTATAGGTGCACACAAAAATACACAAATGAAACAACTCTCAGAATATGTAGTAAAGTTAGAAAACAATAGAAAATAGGTCCTGAGTAAGACTAGAATCAAGTGATAATTTTTAATATTAGAAAGTCCTCAAGTGAACTTTCCCCCAGAAGTTGAGAATATTACATAGGTAGGGAACAGAGATAGTAAGAGAGTCAAGCAATCATTCTTAACGGGATAGGATACATAGTGGAATGAATCAGGGAAGCCTGCAGGTGCATCTGAAAATGTTCATATCCTGTGTCAAATGTTAAAACATCTTTGAAAATAGTACATAAACAGTCTGAGCAGTCAGTCTAGTGGATAAAATCATAAGAGAAGTTCAGAATTTCTAGTCTGTTTCTAGATTAAATAAACAAACTATGGCAGGGCAATGTGATACAAGCCTGGAATTCTAGCACTCAGACAAGAGATAAGAGAGTGGAATTACATAACGATACCTTCCCTGGACCAGGTAGAATAATTTTGTCTCAGTAAAACAAACCAAACAACAAGAAAGGAATACAAAGTTGGAAGTTTGGCCTAATTTTGTCATTATGTTTTGAGAAGTCAAGTTTCCTATTGAATGCACCCCATACATATCCTCACTTGTGTTTTAAATGCTTTTATCATTACAGAGCATTCGTAGATGCAAAACAGCTCATGATTCCCATCCCTCATTCTGTTGGATTCCAAATAAATGTCGAAGGATTACAAAAGCTTAAGTCTGGAGAAATAGCAAAGTTCGTCTAATATAGGACTTTGTAGACCTTGTTAAATTAGAATTTAGATTTAAAATATATTTTTTGGATTTGTTTGTAATTTCATATTCTATAGGATACTACAAAATTCTTTTAAAGTACAGGGATTAATTGAAAAATTCACAAATAATTCTGGCATTCTATTTGCCTAGATATTCTTTCACAACAGTTATAATTAGAACATAGTTAATAGATAATTTGCAGAATTCATGTATACCATGTTAATATGAATAATCTAGACAGAGTTGCCAAAAATGGATGACATTAATTTATACATTTAGAAAAACCAATTTTTAAAGGTTTGGTTTAATATGGTATGAAGAGAGTAATTGTGTGACATCTTCTTTCTTCTACCTATATGTACCACAGGAAGCCATTTCCTTATTTACGCGCCTCTGTATACATGGAGAAAAATGCTAGGTTTGGTTTTTTTTTCAATTTTGTTTTTTTTTATTGGTTCATCCTAGAACTTGAACTCTTGGCATGGACAAGGTCTCTGATCCTGTTTATGCTCAAGGCTCAAGCCCTACCACTTCAACCTCAGTGCCACTTGAGTCTGGCTTTTGCACAGAAGTTTTTTGGAGATAAGATTCTAAGAAATCTTCCTGTCTGGGAAGGCTTTGAATCATAATTTTCCTATCTTAGCATACTGAATATCTATGATAGTTAAAAAAGTCTAAATATAAATAATATTTACAAGTGTTCTGATCTCAAGAATTCCAGTGGAGGAAAAATGATGCAGCTCAGTTTATTGTGGTGTTCTTTTCAGAACAAAGAGGGTGTCACATTAGAAGAGGTGTAGTAATTTTTCAAAATAGAGATAAGGTATTCATGATGTGAATTAAGGAATTTTCAGGTGTCCCTTACAAGTTGGAAACTGTTGGGCTAGGATGACTTTATGGCATAAATCTTGGGATTGATGGTCATAGACATAATAGCTTACTCTTATAAACAATTGCTTACTCTTGAAGAATTAATTATTACACATGCTTCACAGTTTTATCCTCTACAAGAATGTGGCTATTTTTCTGTTTACTTCTCAATCTGTAACACCCCATTGGAAACTGCATCTATTGCAGAATTGCATAACATGCAAACAGGTACTGTTTTAAATCTCTTAGGAATGTTGAGAATTTAAAAATGAGTAGTTGTTAGTCATAGGAATTTTGAAGAACACATATATTCTGTCCTTTTAAAAACTTACTTACTTTTAAAATGATGGGTTTCCATAGTATTAAACTGGGTCTGGTCGTGGGGCCTGAACTCTGGGCCTGGGCGCTGTCCCTCAGCTCTTCAACTCAAGGCTAGCGCTCTAGCACTTGAGCCACAGTACCACTTCCGGCTTTTTTCTTTTTGCTTATGTGGTGCTGAGAAATCAAACCCAGGGCCTCAGGCATGCAAGGCAAGCACTCTCCCACTGAGCCATCTTCCCAGACCCTGTTTTCTGTTTTAGAATGAGAAAGTACTAAATTTATTATTTTTTGAAAAATTTGGCAAGTATATTGTGAAAATAGTGTCTAGTTGGATAACATTCAAGTTGATGAACCTCTGATAAATAAGGGGTAATTAATTCAAATTAGAAGCCAAATAGTATTGATTTTTAAAATGTTACTACATAAAGAATTATATTTACTGTACCAATACAGTAAAATTACATTTTACGCAGCTTATTTTTTCAATTTTATTATCAAATTGATGTACAGTGACTTTACAGTAATTGTAAGGTAGTGAATAAAAAACATTTCAAACTTGTTACCCCTCCCTCATTTTTCTCACAGTTATTCTTCACCCCTTCACCCCTCACAAGTTGTAAAGTACATTTCCAACATATTGTCTTGTGAGTATTGCTATTGCATTGGTTTGCCTTTTGTCCTTTGTCTCACCATTATGCTCACCATTGTCTCACCATACAGCAGGGATAAACCATAGGGGAAAACCCCAAAGAAAACAGAAATCACATAGTTCATAAAAAATAACAACCACAAGTGAAAAAAAAATCTGGTTCCATATCTTGGAATTCATTTTGCTTAGCATCAGCTAATATGGTTACATATATGCATAACAAAGCCACTGGAAAATAATAGCTGCATGGATACTATATCATGAAAACAGCATGTTAACATTTTGATGATAAAGGTGGAATTACGATTGGTGAATTTGTGGTTCTGACAAAGGATTTTCAACAGTTTTAAATTTATGGCAGGTAAAATTTAATATTTCAAAATTTTTAATAACTTAGCCTATTAAGAAAATTTAAAATTGCCTGGAAGAATAGGCTTTCATGCAAAGAAATCCAAGGAGACTTATTAGAGAGGGAGCAATGTGGATGACGATGGCTCTTTTTCAAACTAAACAAACAAACCTCAGAAACCTTGCTGTAAATCCTGTAGGTTCCCTTGGAATTGTCCTTACCCAGGAACTATATTCTCACTGTTTGAAAGAAGGTTGTATTGGAATTTAAATTAAAAGTTCTTAAAAAAAATAAGGCATCAAAATTTGTGAATTTACCTTTAATTACCAAACAGTAATTCTCTGAAAAAGATAATTTGAGTCAAAATATTTAGGGAGAAAGTGCCCTCCACAATGAAAGAAGGTGTTGGGATTACACATTTCTGTTTGTAACACTTTCCACAATGTCTTTGGACGTGAAGCAGTGAAACAGAAAAAAATTTGATTGGATACTTCAAACCAATGATTTCACATTTCTAAGTGGCTCACAAAAAATAATATTCTTATTAATATGAGGTAGTGAAGACTTCTTTTATTACATATGCCAAAAAGTTCAGAAAAGAATTGAGCAAATGGAAAAATTAATAATAAAAGTTTTCTTAGAAGCCTTAGCTAAGCGTATTGACTTCAGCAGTCAAGGGAGGTCAAAACTTTTTGATGTAAATTGTGTTAGTATTTTTACTCCCTAAAGTGATTTTACAGAGCCCATTTGGCTCACTACAATGCAGAACTGATTGAATGAAGACATGAAAATACATTCCACATCCAAATGAGGCAACTTGAAGAGTTTTAAAAGAGAAATAATGAAGATGTAGCAGTGGTGGAGCCCGTTGGTCCTTCAGCTTCGCTAGACTGGAAGCCAAGAAGCTGTGATTAATTGGAACTCTGACAAGAGCTAAGAGTAGGACATAGAAGTATGACATAGAAGCATTTTCCTTTTGTAACAGACACTTTCTTCCAAGGTATGGGTGATTTAACTCTATTCTCCTCCATACATCTTGGTGAACAAATGCAAGACCAAGAGAAAAATAATCTATTAAAATAATTTTGCATAGAATAACTTCACTGTTCCTGATATGGTATCTAAGGAGAATCTTAAGAGAGAAAATAAAAAATGCAGTATTTTTTGGTTTTCTCTAAGCATATTCTTAGCAAAATATATCTTTGAGGTTAGACAATTCTGATTGAACCAACAAGTGATGGAGTACTTATTTTTGTGGTCACTTTAGACACAAGAAGTCTTTCAAGGTAAAAGAAAAAAATATATAGCCAAATATTTGTGATCACAGCCTCTTGGACTGTTTTCTGGAGACAAAGTTTTACATTAGATTTCTCCTTATTAACATAGATGTTCTTTCATGGCAACCAAATACAAGAGGGAAGTTTTATGCACTCACTTGTCCAATTAAACAGCATGAAAGAAGAAAATGGCAAATAATATTTAATGAAATTACTTTGACCAATTACTTTGACAGAAGAAAGAAGAAAAAATATAATTCAAAATCAATTGACTTAAAAGTATGAAGAAAGAGTAGTGAAGAGAGATTAGAGAAAATATAGAGGATTGTTTTCTCTCCAGTGGAGTAATGGGTTCTTGATCTTGTTTCTTCCATTCTAACTCACAAGCTACCAAGTGTGTCTCAGGACTGGATTATCCAGTTCAGACAGAAAACTCGTAGAAGTAAGATACTGTATACAGCAGATATAGGTGATTTATAACCTTAGACAATCTATTTAATTCTGTTCAAATTTCTCCCCTATCCCAAACTTCCCTCTTTGAACAGTTTGTTTGCTTTTCCCAAGACTGCCCTTCATTAACTGATTAAAATTTTGAGTGGTCATATTCATACTCTCTAGAGATTTCTGTTTGGTTGTGATTTTTGTGTGTTTTTGTTTCTAGTTGTGTTTTTTAACTGAATTTTAAAAGTTTGTGCAATTGTGTTACAATTAAATATATCCATCTAATTGTCCAATGCTCCTAGATCAGAGTCACTCCTTCTATCGTTCTCAGCCAACGCTTTCTCCAAGATTTATTTCCAATTTACCACTTCCTTCATCATATGTGTACATTCAGTATTCTAGCTGTATTTGCTCCTTGTTCATTTTTCATTCATTCTATGTCTTTACTATAATTCCTCTTTGGTTTCAACTTCCTGATAGTCATTCTGTTAAACTGTCTATTAATACTTTGAAAGGTTTATATACATTCCCTGGAGTTTCAATCCTGCATATTCTTGAAATGATGTCAGCTTATATTTCCATAATTCATTCATCTGCAGCAACAATTTGCAAGACTGGAGACGGGAAGCACCTAAACATGACTTTTTCTTAACCGTTTGAAAGATTATTTAGTCAAAAAGAAAGTTAAAAAATGGCTTAGAATGTATTACTAACTGCATTTTTATAAATGGCTTTGTACAATGGTGTGATTCTTTTATTTTACATGGAATAATATTTTATACTACCTATAAGTTTTGGAAAAAAAAGAAAATTAAAATTTATTCCTAAATAGGAATATGATAGAAATAGAAGACAGATATTATGTTTGTCATATCTCTGATTAGTACCCATATTGAAGACTTAAAGTCATATTTCTTACTATGTTAGACAGAGGGAAAACATAAAATAACATATGATAAGGCAACTATTTGTGATTGTTTAAAATGTACCTTATTAAATGATGAAATTTATTAGCTAACATTTGGGTTTGAAATTTAGGAGGCTGACATATTAAACACATTTCTGAAAGGCCCATACTGAAAAACACAAATTGTGGGTGGTACTATTTCTACACTTTAATGAATGGTTGAACATGTTTGGCATTAGTGCTGTGAAATAATTCAACTCTATTGTAACTTGCTCCCTACACTTGAAAAACTTGTATTGTCACTAAGTATCATCAACTTGTCAAATGTTATTTTGGCGAAAGTGATTTTAAAAAGTTTATTTGAAAAGGAATATACTTTCAGGAGATTAAATGTAGATTATCATTGGTTTGAGAGTGACATTTTTATACCACAGAACCATGTTGTACTGAAGTCCCAGTGTTTTGAAGCACTCCTTAGTGATTCAAATATTTTTCTGAATTACATTTGACCTCTAAGTCAAGTTTTCGGGCTTTGGTAGAACAATTATAGATCTATCCTTCTAGGAACTATTTTTTTGCCCACTCATGTTGGACTAAAATCTTTCGTTAATCATAAGTGAAGGGTATTAAAAATAATCTTATGACACTTTGTGAACTTGTTCACTCATATGGGTTGGTCATCTGTAAGTTGAATGTTTGAATTACAGTACTTTCTCTCAAATTTTGTGATCTCATCCTTCATTTTAAGTTGCCTTGCATTTCACAATTGCTTACTGCTAATTCCTGCATCTCAAGGAATTGGGGCCCTGAAATATAGGAAATGCGAAATTGAGATGGATCTTCAATTACTTTGTGTTGATATGTTGCATGGGCCTTGGTGAAAACTCTTGCCCCTGTTATCTGATGATGCAAGTAACTGGGCCTTGGGATCTTAGGACCCATGGGTACTGCAGAAGAATAATATTTTTTAGACATCTTAGCAAAATTTGGGAATAATCAGTAAGAATGCTTCAGAAATATGGACAAAAACAGTTTGGGACAAGCGAGTTAAAACAATAAACAGAGCAGCAGAGTAAAATCCATTACAGATTAGAGGAAAACATTGTTTTTTTCTCATGTGGATTCAGAAGACCAAGAACAGTTATAATGTATCACAAGTTTATACTAAAAAGAGTGCATTGATACCTTTCCTAGTCTAATATATATTTGAAACCTAAATATTTATATTCCAATTCTATTTATTGGAGTAAAGAAATATCAATTTATTTGTCAAATTATCAACTAATTCTATTAAGTTTCATTGTGAAATATAAAATCAGCACATATAAATATAAAATATATAACTATATATAATATGATTAAAAGACACACGTTTTGTATTGTTCTGTTGTAGTTACTGCATCAAAGGCAACTCTGTTTTAAAGTATGATTCCATTATCTCTACTTCAGTGTTTGATAGAGTTAGAACTAAAGCTTTATCATTTGTAGATTTACAGCATGGAGGCAAGAGAAAACACTGTGATTAAAACATTATCAATTTAATGCCTAATTATGCGGAGAAACATATGCACTTCTCCTGCAACTATGAAAATATTTGGTGATAAAAAGGCAGTAGTGTAAGTTCCTGCCAGGAACTTACAGACAGGCCAGGACATTAAGTAATCATGCATACGAACAATTTTTTCACCTTCTTGGCTTTAGCTACTTTTAAATGGAAGGTATAATAAACAATTATATTTTGATAAAATACCTTCTCGTCTGAACAGTTCTGTTTGAACTGTTCATCTCTCTATGATCCCTTATAACCAAGATTAGTTTTGTTCTAGTAAGAAAATCTTTGCTGTCAGGGTAAGGTATTCTGGTTGGTCTCTTCCCACATGAAAGAAGGGTAAAGGCTCAGGTAGACATTTGTTCCAGTAAAACTTCATTTGGGAAAATGTCAGCTGAAGAAATTTAGAAGTAGCTCTTAAGCAACGCTTAGTTTGAATCCATTAGGTCCACAAAGCTGGATAAATAAGTACTTGAAAAAGCCATCATCTTTGGACCTAACTATAAATAATAGAGAGTATGATCAAATTCCAAATAAAAAGATTTAAGATACTCATTGACAAAAAAAGATTGCAAATGTGAGCAATCGACTGATCAATATAATTTTTTCCACTATTCACAGAATTTTAGGGAAATAAGATCAATAGCATTGTTAGGAACAATAAGGTTTCCTTGTTACAAGTAGGCACCCATAGATATAAGCCTGTATAAAGATTGCATCATTAACTATTAAATTTAGAGGATATTACATGCTTCAGCAGCAAGTATACTCAAATTACAATACAGAGATTAACATGGCACTTGCACAAGTATAATATGAAAATTTGAGAAGTATTCCATATTTTTCATTCTTCAGATGCAAGAAATGAAAAAAAGTGATTAAAAAGTTGATGACAAAATTACAAGTGTAACAATACCCGTAATTCATATAATTAAATTAAGTTTGACATCAGTGTATTAAATCACCTCAGAAAGGCGTTTACATAGCATAAACTTTACAAAACTTTTCAAATTAGATAACATTGTCATTTTATCCCAAAGAAAAATAATATTAAGACCTAGAAAAAAGGACTCAAACTGTTTCTATATGGAATACAATCCAAAAGGACACATTAATGAACCTATATATTATAAAATAATATAGAATTCAAAGTATATCTAGGAGAAAATAAATTATGAACATTATGCAAACATAGAATATAGAATATTTTAAAATATACTTTTTCAGACAAGCACCAGAAATATTTTAGTTTCTGTACTACTCATTTCAACAGGTAAATTAAAATTATTTCTTATTAAAAAATCACAAACTCTGAAGAAGTTATTATACATGTTTACAAAAACTATTGAATACATTTTTCCATCCAAGGCAGGCAATTCACTTGGAAGAATTCCGCGGAATCCATGAATTTTTACAGTAAAATTTTGGTGCTGCCGGGCACTGGTGGTTCATGCCTATAATCCTAGCTACACAGGAGACTGAGATCTGAGGATCATGGTTCAATGCCAGCCTGGGAAGGAAAGTCTGTGGTACTCTTATCTCAAATAAACCACTAGAAAACTCGAAGTGGAGCTGTGTCTCAAGTGGTAGAGGGCTCACCTTGAGCTGAAGATCACAGGGATAGCTCCAGGCCCAGAGTACAAGCCCCATGACTGACCAAAAAAAAACAAAAGATATTGTTTTTATTTGGATTGTGAAAATATTTTGTAGGGACACAAAAGATGGACTTGCATTTTTGAAATTTAAGAAACTTAACCCGACCATTAGGACTTTGGTGAACAATTTGTACAGCCTTTCACAACTTCATAGAGGTAGTGATACATACTTATCCTTTTGGCAATATCAAATACAGTTTCTTCTATGTTGTTCTTCAGGCCTGGATTTATATAATAGTTCAACAGAAGGCGATCCAGCGTATCTTTGCTATCTCAATTCTCAACAGCAAGATATAAGGGTGTCAAGAGTCCTTTAGTTTAGGGAAGTGTTACTGTGTCTCAAGCGGTAGAGGACTCCCCTTGAGCTGAAGAGCACAGGGACAGCACCCAAGCCCAGAGCTCAAGCCCCATGACCGACCAAAAAAAAAAAAAACCACAACAACAACAAAAATCAAACAAACAAAAATTTTTGGGCTGGGAAAGTGGCTCAGTGGTAGAGCGCTTGCCTTGCATACATGAGGCCCTAGGTTCAATTCTTCAGCACCACATAAGCAGAAAAAAAAGCGGGAAGTGGTGCTGTGGCTCAAGTGGTAGAGCGCTAGCCTTGAGCTGAAGAGATGAGGGACAGCGTCCAGGCCCAGAGTTCCGGCCCCACGAACAGACCAAAAAAAATTTTTTTAAAAAGAGTCCTTTAGTTTGGGCATTGATATCTGTATCAAGATGAAGTAAGAAAGAAGCCACTCTGGTATTATTCCACGTATATGCACTGTTCAGGGGTGTCCAGTCATCTACAGTTATTGCATGTGCCGCTTGAGACACCAACTCACTGACAATGTCTAATTGTCCACCGTAGGCTTCTCGAAGAGGGGTATACTCATCATCATCCCTACTATTCACATAAGTGGCCTTTTGGGAAAGAAGTCTCCGCACTGTAGTAAGCTGAGTATTTTCGGCAGCACAATGAAGAAATATGCTTGGATCCTTCTCCAAATTTTTTTCTTGCAATTGATACCATTCCTTACTTTTTCACCTTGTTCCCCATATTCCTAAGAATTGCCTAACCAGAGACTTTGAGTGCCAGTGGGAATGAGGTGTCCATATATTTCCCTAATAGTTCACATTGGTTGAACTGGTCAGAAATATCTGGTGAATTTTCTGTAACTGTTCATTCCCCATGATTTTTTTTTCTCTTTTTCCAATTTTACTATTCGAAATTATTCTAACTGGAGAGTAGGGAATTGATGGAGAGCAGAGGAAAGATATTCCTCCATATTCAAATATACACACTGAAAATGAGGACCAGTGATGTCTTCATGTGCAGCTTATTCTAGGCATGAGAAAATAGGAAATAATGCCTTCTATATAAATGATTTGGGAAATGGCAGAGCAAAAAGTGAAATGATACGACCAAAAATATAAAATCAAAATAAATTAGGATAATTATGGAGCAATCATATTATCTATGAGAACCATGAAAGGGAGAGAGAAAGAAGGAGACAGATGTGTAATGACGTAGCTAGCCACAAAATCAATGCCTCTGATCAATTTGTAGAGCAAACAAAATTTTATTTTTTAAAAGAGATAGAAATCGAATTTATGTATTTACTTGAAGTTAGTAAATACATTTTTAGTAGCCTACGTAAAGAGACATAACTTTACCAAATTACAGACAGTAAAATAAATCCTTGATAGTTCTAGTAACAGATCTGACTGAAATCAGTTGAATCATACTTTTCTTGTACAATGAAGGAATAAGAGGGTAGTAAAGCAGCTAGAGAAGGCAGGGAGATTGTATCTGTGACAAAACTTTGTGGAAATTGGTATTGAGGATTTCTTACTGGTGATCCACTTGCACTGGAAGCATGATTCTGAAGTATTACTTGCCGATTCTGAACTACTGATTTGATCATTATATTCTCCAAGAAGAAAATGAGAATTGACAGTGAAGGACTACTAATACTTTTTGACCTTCTCACTAAGCACTTTCAATCATCAAAATTACATGAAGACAATAGACAGGTCTACTTTTTAGATGAAAGCAAGTGTCTTATAAAAACAAGGAATGTATGTAGTCATGCAAAGGACTTCTATTTTACCAATGCCTCATACATTTTTCTAATGTTGGGTACCAATAAATAATGGATCTATTAGAAAGCTCTTAAGGCTCCTATGTTCAATAGTGAGTTCTCTTACACTATATCATGGTATTTTTTGTGTATGGTTTTAAGAATAAATTTACATTACTAACTTGAATTTCTGACAGGACAGTATCATCACTGTACATCTTGCTTCTATACTCTCATTTTAAAATTACCATCTAAGTATGTGCATTAGATAACTATGTAGGAAAAAGTAGAAGCCACACTGATGGTTTATGTCTTTAGTAGTAGTTAATCAGAAAGATGAAATTTGAGCATTGTGGTTTGAAAGCAGACCAAGAAAAAACAGTCCATTAGATTCTGATTTGAAAGTAACCAGCAAAAGCTAGAAATGGAGCTGTGGTACAAGCAGTAAAATGCTAGCCTTGAGAAAACTGAAACAAAAAATAAATTCTGGGACAAAGCCAGGCCCTGAGTTAAAGCCCTAGTATTAGCACCAAACAAATAAATTAATTAATAAGGTAATTAATTAATTAAAACTAAATTAAGTGGTCACATGTGGAGAGGCATGTAAAATGTAACATGCGTGGTAATGGTTTATGTATTATTTTGTAATAAGGCATATTATCATTTGTCCTAATCACTAATATTTTATGTGGACTTTTTTGTACAATAAACCCTGAATTTATCATGAATGTATATGTGTGTGTACATGTGCGAACATGTGTGTATGTGTATATGTGTGCGTGTGCTGTTGCAATGTTGCTTGCCAATGTGGACAGGGTGAGGCTGAATAAAAGCTAACTGTGTTGCAATGTTTTTATTTATCAGTGTTCTGTCATGTCATTTCAGTGGAACCATCCTTTGTACATATTATTTGTCTAATAATATCATAGTCAAAGAATTTACAATATTAAGTTAGAAAAAGAGACCGCTGTCAGCTCTTATTGTATGTTAGGTAAGAAGATTCAGACATAATTAGTTAGTAACTTGTTGCTAAAAGATGATTGTCAGTACAAAATACGTATTTGACCTCTTAAATTGGTTATACTTTTAAGATACACTCATAGTGTGATTTGGACTGACTTGACCAAACAGGTATTACTCTCTGATTATTCCTGTGAAACACAAGTTGGATAAACTCTTTCCGGATTTCTGTTGAATATCACTTTCTTTGCAAGATTATATCTATTCTCACTAAGAGATAATCCAACCCATATTATGTCTGAATATCCCATCTTATTCATTGAAAATAAGTATTGTGGATATGCTTGTTAGATATTCCTTTCAAAAACGAACAAACAAAAAGCAAGTGTTATTTCCAGATTGTGGGTGCATGTGAAGGTGTTTTGTACATGCACGGGTATCTTTACTAATGGCTCTTTTGTGGGAGAAAATACGGCGACTTTAACAAATAAGGCTTTTTGAATATCTCTTCCAATATACATAACATCTCAGAGCAAGTCTTGCAATTTCTGAAAATCCTTTGAATATTTTAGTATTATTTCAGTTCATTGACTGTAGAGCTAAAATTTCTGAAATATTGTTAAGATCTGAAAATGTAAGTGGGTATATACCCTTTTTTATGCTTCATTTTATGAAAACCCAGTTTTTATGAAAGTAAATGGAATAGAATAAAAGAATTAAGTGAATTGGGTAAGCTAATTATTAGTGTAATTTTGTTTTCTATTAATAGTCTATTGAATGTAGATGATGCAGTTAAATTATTTCCTCTATACTTCAGTTAGTTTTAGAATCTTTATAGTTATGAGTGAACTTTTAGTATAAATAAAGGTCTTTTAAAATGATTAGGATTAACCTTGTGCTTTTTGTCCTACTCCCAAGAAAATGAGTTATTTTTAATTGTTAATAGTTTATAATTATGATTATCATAGCGAATCATTATCTTTATCATAGGGACTTAAAAATGCAGTAGTATTGTTGTCTTTTTAAGCTAATTGTATTCACAAGTTAGAGAGTCTTTAATTCATAATTAGGTCTTGGTGTCAATGATTTTTAACCTCTCGTTCCTAACATTAATGATAGGTAAGACTGCATTTTTGAGTATATGAAAGGTAAAATATTTATCTGGGGTCAAATGTAATTTTATATCAGTCTTTCTTTAATAACATTTTAAAGTAGTACATTTCTCTCAAAATGGTGGGTATAAAAAGCAATCAAAATACTTCTAATGGTAAACAATTTAGGTGAGCTACAATGTGGAAACGATTGCTCCAAAAGACCTGCAGTCTGTTTCCATCAGGAATTGGGCAGGTCATTCTTTCAGTAAGACTGTGTTAACCAGAGATGGGGTACCCAGGCAGTGCAGTGTTGAGTGAAGGGATAAAATATAATTTCTACTATTTTGAGCTAGAAATCAAGAATGTTATAGTTTAGCAGTTCCTTTCACCAGGGAGGTATAAATTGATTATGAACTTGGAGTTTTCTTATTACAGTTACTTATTTTCTTTTTTTGTTGTTGTTGGTCATGGGGCTTGAACTCTGGGCTTGGGTGCTGTCCCTGCGCTCTTCCACTCAAGGTGAGCGCTCTACCACTTGGACCACAGTGCCACTTCCAGTTTACTAGTGGTTTATTAGAGATAAGAGTCTCACAATCTGTCCTGCCTGAGCTGGCTTTGAACTGCAATCCTCAGATCTCAGCCTCCTGAGTAGCTAGCATTATAGGCGTGAGCCACCGGTGTTCGGCTTAATTACCTATTTTCTAACAAAGATAAAGGAAATATTATTAGAGTATGCACAATAATTTTGGGAATTTTCCTAGAATTCGTAGATTGAGTGCTGGTATTTAGTTATAAAATAGAATGAGGTTAGTTCATATAGTGGGAATGGAACACAGGCTAACATTTACCGTGTGTAGAATGTTGTACTAGTAATTCCAACTCTGAAGACTTAAATATCATCTTAGAATTAAAAATAGAAATAGTTTCACTTTATGGGATTATTGTGAGGATTAAATTAGATACCAAAGGTAAAGTACTTGGAAAAACAATCAGAGTTTGACACTTTCTACCTTTTATTTTATCATGTGATATATTCTAATATTTTTACTGTGATTTTTATATTGTCTATTTAGGATATGCAAAGTGATATATTGATATACATTGCCTTGTTCACTTTTCTGTCATTATGAGGAAAATACCTGCAAAGAAAATTTCTGAGAAGGCAAGTATCATATTGACTTATGGTTTAAGATCAGATGTCTCCATTGTTTTTAATTATATTTTTATTAAATAGTTGTACGAAATGTTTTCCATTCAACGAATCAGTTTATAAGTACAATGGATCTTTACATAACTTTCTCACATCCTTCCAAACCTCAACCCACTTTCGTTTTTATTAGTTTCATACTATCTGCATTGAATATTATGGCTTCACTCTCTACTTCCATAAGTCTCTTTATTTCTTCCCTTTGATTTCCCCTCACATTTTCCATGTGGTAACCTCCTGGTATTCATTTTGTTGGATTAAAAGTTCAATTTTATAAGAAATTACACCTGTTAAATACTCCTCTACAAATAGCATGCTTTGATTAATACTGTTGTTTAACTGCATAAAATTCTGGCTTCTAAATACGAATTCTTTTTGTGTCTGGCTGTGACTTCGTTTACTTAACATAATTTTAGTTTTATCCATTTCTTTGCAAATGCTGTAACAGTCTTTATAATGGATGGGTGCAATCCAAATGTGTATATGTGCAACACTTTCTCCAACCATCCCTCTGCTAAAGTGGGTCTGGGCTGTTTCCATAAATTCTCTACGGTGAATAGTGCAGTAGTGAACATGATTGTGAGAGTGATTTTACTCTAACTTTTTGGAAAAATTCCTCACTGTTTTTCTGGGAGCAATCCTCTAGCCAATTTTCCAGAATGAGCACATCCCTTCCTTCATCTACATCACAACGTTTTTCAGGTCCTCAAAAACACACTACCCCCTACAGGTACCAATCAGCTAAAACCACACCGTGCCCATATTCTTTTGTTGTTGTTATTGTTTTCTTTCCCGTCGAGGGGCCTGAACTCTGAGCCCCTCTGGTGCTGTCCCTCAGCTTTTTTGCTCAAGGCTAGCAATCTACCACAGAGTCACTTCTGGCTTTCTTCTATTTGCTTATGTGTTGCTGAGAAATCAAACCCAGGGCCTCAGGCATGCAAGGCAAGAGCTCTACCACTGAGCCAATTTTGCAGCCCCGATGTGCCCATATTATTTTAATCCATTTTTCATAATTTTACACATAATTTAGTGAGAACCTTCTATGTACTTTCCTAATGTGGGAATGAGGTATATGACAATAGAGCAAAAGTAAGAGATATGGAATTAAATTAGCTATTATCATATTTAAAATAATTTTCAGCTCTAACTCATAGCCTCACTTAGTATTATTTTAATCTTTATTTGATTACTTCACCTATCCCCTAAATTATAACAGGTGATTTAAATACAAAGGCAAAAAAGTGTGGTTTGACTTTGACACTCATGTGTGAGGATGCACAATATGGGCAAATAAAGGGATTGGAATTAATAGCCATTATCCATTTTGTTAAATGTTTTTCTCAAACTGATTCTCACAATTCATATTTCATTCAACAACAAGAAACATGTGACAATTCCCTTTGTTTTGCTCCTCATTAAGCTTGTTTCCATGTTGTTTTATAATGAAGGATGATTTCATAAATCTACTGTAGATACAAAAATATGTTAAAATATTTCTATATATATGCATTGATATAAATATAAACACATATATTATAAAGGTTATAATGATAAATTATAACTTCTGTACTGTACAATTTACTAAATTATTAAAAACATGGATGACTCAGGCCTGGGATCCTCGTTACTCAGGAGGCTGAGATCTGATGATCATGGTTTGAAACCATCCTGGTCAGGAAAGTCCATGAGCCTCTTATCTCCAAACAACCAACAGAAAATCAGAATTGGAACTGTGGCTCATAGTAGTAGAGTGATAGCCTTGAGAGAAAAGACTCAGAGATATCACCCAGGCTCTTAGTACAAGAACTAAAATCTACCCCCAAAAAGTATTTAATTTACACCTGTGTAAATAGAGTATTTCCTTCACCCATATGCACATCCATGCTCATTTGCAAGGTAACTCCGTTATGTCTGGAGTACCACATAATATTATCATTAAGTAGAAAGTATTACAACATGGGTAAACTCTACCTCTCTCATGGATTTTTCTCCACTCAAATATTCAAATCTTGCAATTATTCACAATATTTAAACTCATAGCTATTTTTCTTTAATACACATAAGATTGGAATTTGAATTGAGTGTCTTGTGTCTCCTAAATGGATGTTCTTACCACTTTGGCATGCCCCCAGCCCTAAATTATCCTGATTAACTTTCAGATAGAATCTCGCTTCCTACTTGTGTATGATTGTGGGCTCAGTCTACTTTATGTTATACTTCCTGGAATTTAGAATAACAAGTGCCTGGCAATGTGTACAGATCTTTCTGTCCAGTCTGAGCTTTAACCACTATCCTCACAATAGTAGACTCCCTCGTAGTCAGGATTTTCATAAGCTGATCATAGGTATTTTTAAAAAATCTTTGCATTTCCTGCAGGTTCTTGAGTACTGAGTTAATTGGTGTTTTCTTGGGTTGTTTTGTTTCTTTTGAATGTATGTGTTGAGTTGTTCCTCATTTTTCCTTTTGTTTTTTTTTCACTCAAGTTCTTACCTATAGTGCTGAGAAACCAATTCTTCTTTCTCAAGATAGTCAAGGTGAACATTATTTATTCCAAAACAATTCCAGTAATATTTAAACACCTTCAGAAATTTTGAGAAGATGGCGGAGGAGAATCTGGTGGCTAAAAAGCTCTTGCATAGAAAGCAGTTCTAGTGTTCCAATGAACAGTCCTAGGCACACCAAGTGTGCCATCACAGTACATAGAGTTTGGGCAGAGAGGGAAAATCCAGGTAAGGAGACAGATCTGAGTATTTTCCAGCAGCCATGGCTGAGGTTGCTGTGGCGGCTGTGGTGCCATCCATAGCCGCCATAACTACAACCCAGAGAGTCTGGGACAAATGTGCCAGATGCAGCGGGCAAGCAGATTTTACTCAACATGAGCAAGAACTGACAAGTAGCAGATATCTTCATCCTGCAGATAGCAGACCAGAGGCTACCCAGGAACCCACACTGCAGCCTGAGTACAAAACTAACACACTCACTCCTTCTCAAAGGGAGCAGAGGAGGGAAGGACACACCTCCCCCCAACACCAGAGATATCCACCTTTGATGTAGACAAAAGACTGGCTAAGTAGCTAGATCCAACTCAGTTCTTTGATGAAAACAAAAGAGTCATTTAGTGAGTCACAAGTACCTACCCTGACCTGCCATTCTCAACTCCACCCATGGGAAAGTCACCACAACAAGGCAGAGAAAGCTACACCCACAAAGGAGTGGCTTTCTTCACTGGGTAAACAGAGCCAGAGGCTGCCCCTCCCTACAACAGCCCTGACAATCAATTGAAACTCAGTAAACATAAACCCTGAGAATGGCTCCAGGCTGGGCTCTGTGAATGTCTCAGAAGCTAGCCCCTCAGGGAAAAGCTACAGTTTGCTGAAAGGCCTCAACTTTACCCAGAACCCAGCCTTATCACAGCAACTCCAAACTAGAGGAAACAGCCACCTCCCTCTTTTGTGATACTCAAAGCAGATCTCCCTCTCACTGAACTAGCCTGGGAGGCGATCACAAACTTCTGGGTAAACCAACAGAATTTTTTCTGCCTGCCCAAACAAACTGACTTAAGAAACCAATCAAGCCACAGAAAACCAAACACCACAAGCAAACCAGAGACTCCACCAAGAGACTGGTTACTGACACAAGGGAGATACAGGATCTTCCCATCAACCCCCCAAAAACAAAATCAAAGAAGTCATTTTTTTATCTTTTTAAATTTTTACTTTTTAATTATAAAAATTGTTTTCATTAATCTTTTTTCTTCCTCTTATAACTTTTATTTTAGGTGTATGTGTGTGTGTGTGTGTGTGTGTGTGTGTGTGTGTGTGTGTGTGTGTGTGTGTGTGTGTGTGTACTTTTTTAAAAAAAACATGTTTACTGACCTGTTGGTGTTTTTTGTTCTTTCTTTCTCATTTGTTTTACTTTTTCAACTTTCGTTCTTTTTGCATGAATTATTTGTTGTTCTGTTCACCTCCTATATACCTGTCATTGATTATAAGACCTTATCCCCAATTGTGTACATTCTTAATCCAAAAATGTATTACTCAATTCAAAACCTCTTAGGATTAAATTCCTTAATAGCAGTGTTATTTATTTATACCTATAAATTATTTGAAGTATTTTTTTTTTTAGTTTTTCAGGTCTCCTTTCTATCCCTCCCCTCCTCTCATCCCCGTTCATCTCTCAATTTTACTTCTTTAAATTTTCATTACTTTTAAGAGTTTCATTTTTTTAAATTTAAATATTTGTCTTTCCATTTTTTCTTGTCTCTTTTAAAATTTATTTTTTCTTCTCTCTTTTCTATCATTCTTTCCAATCCATTTCCCTCTGTGAGATTACGACTTGGTTACTTTCACTCTCCTTTTACCTTTCCACATCCCTCTAACCCTGTTTTCCCCACCTTTCTCCCTAAACATAATAATTTCTGGTTTGTCAAATTATTCTTTGGTATTCTTAGCCCATTAAAACATAGTTATTTAATGTTGAATGGACTGTATCTGTTGAACTAGATTGTATCTTCAAACATTTGACTATGCAATTACAGGACTTTGGTTGATTCTTGCTTTAAAATGGTGTTCTAGCACAAAACTGGCATTACTTTCATCCCAAATGGGCAGAACAAGCAAGAAAAACACAAGGAAAATGGCAAGTCCGGGTATCTCAATTCCCACTCAAGATAATCAGGTGACAGAATAGATAATGAATAATCCAGACGAGAGTTCCCAAAAAGCTCTACAAACACTACTGGTAAACATGGTGAATGAAAAGATTGAAACCCTGCAAAGGACTCAGTGTGAACGTGTTAGGGAGAGAGAAGAGGCAAACCAAAGATCAAAACAGGAAGCTCATGGACTTGAGAAAGCTACTTAAAGATTGTTACTGGAATTCCGTGAGCAGGTTGAGAATACTCAAAGAGAAATAAAGGAATTGTGTGAGCAGGGTGAGATCAGTCAAAGAGAACTACAGAAGTTACATGAACGTGAGAAATCTAATCAAAGAGTAATACAAGAATTTCAAGAGCTGGAGGAGCATAGACAAAGATCAATAGAGCTATTCATGGAATCCATAAACAGTCACCTGAAAGGAGTCAGGCAGACCACAAAGGGAATGTTGAATGGAGCCCAACAGAAGGAATGGGAGTCCAAGGAAACCATAACCAATCAACTAAGTGATTTGAGAGAAAACACTGAACACCAAATTAAGGAAGTAAAGAATTTCATACAAGATCTAAAACAAAGCTCCAACAAAGAATTTGAAGCCATAACAGCCGACCAATTAAAAGGAAAAGAAATGAAAAATAAAGTAGAAAGTCTTGACAGTAGGTTAGACTATGCAGAAGATTGAATCTCCGGCATTGAAGACAGCCTAGGTATTATAGAGAAAGACATACAACTATCCAAGACAAATTCAAGAAATATGATAGATCTATTCAACACTTGGAAGACACCATCAGAAGGCCTTATCTGAGGGAAATGGGTGTAGAGGAGCACATAGAGACAGAAGGTAATGGTCTAGAAAATCTGTTCAACAGGATCCCAGCAGAGAACTTCCCAACACGCAAAAAGATAGGCATGTTCAGATACAAGAAGCTTTTAAAACTCTAAATAGACCAGACAAGAACAGGACTTCCCATCGTCCAATTAATTATAAGCCACACAGGATCAATTCAGACCAACGAAAAGATCCTTAAAGCTGTCAAGGAGCAAAGATCAGTCACCTATAACGGAAAACCAATTAGAATCACCTCAGGTTTCTCAAAAGAGACAATTAAAGCAAGAAGAGCCTGGAATGGTGTATGCCATGCTCTAAAGACAAACAACTATCAACCAAGAATAGTGTACCCAGCTAAACTCTCCTTCATAATTGAAGGTCTAATAAAAATCTTCCATAGCAAAGAAAAACAAACAATATATCTCCACCAAATCAGCTCTACAAAAGATACTTAAAGATGTCCTAAACATAGAAAACCAACAAGACCACAATAAAGGCCAAGAAACCACATACAAACAGAATCAAAGAACCATAGAAAGAATCCAGTAGATGCAGCACCCAAGAAGGTGGATAAAATGACAGGAGCACCCAAATATATCTCAGTCCTCTCTCTATATATTAGGGGATGTAACTCTCCAATTAAGTGACATAGACTGACTAGTTGGTTTAAAATGCAAGATTCTTCTATCTTCTACCTTCAGGAATCACAACTTGCCCATAAAAATCAAAAACATTTTGAAAGTGAAAGACTGGAACAAAATCTACCAAGCAAACGGCCCCCCAAAACATGCAGGAGTTGCAAACCTAATATCAGATAAAATAGACTTCAAATTAACATTATTGAGAAGAGATAAAGAAGGTTACTACATACTAATTAAGGGATATCTCTTTCAGGAGGATATTAAAATTCTAAATATTTGCCAAACAATAGTGCACCCAAATTTATCCAAGAAATACTACTTTAAATCTCACATAGATCCAACGACATTAATTGTTGGGGACTTTAACAAACCACTATCCCCACTAAATAGATCAACTCCGCAAAAACTCAACAGAGAAACCGCAGATCTAAACAAGTGCATACATCAACTGATTTAGCAGACATCTAGCAAATATTCATCCAGCAGCACCAGAGTACACTTTTTACTCAGCAGCACATGGAACATTTTCCAAATCAAACGTCAAAATTCAGAAACATTGAATTTATATCTTGCATTCTATCAGACCAAAACGGAATAAAATTAGAACTCAACACAAAAAGCCACCAAAGAAAGTCCAGTAAAAGATGGAGGCTGAAAAATACACTGTTCAAAAACCAGTGGGTCATGGAAGAGCTTAGAATCGAAGTTCAAATGTTCATATTATTCAACAAAAACTAGCACAGAGATTTTCTGCTCCTCTGGGACACAGAAAAGGCATGATTCAGAGGCAAGTTTATAGCTCTGAGTTCCTAAATTAACAAATTGGAGAGACCTGGAACCAACAATTTAATGAGATCTGACACTCCTTGAAAAAGAGAATCAAGATAAACCCCAATCCAGTTGATGGAAAGAAAGAATTAAAATTCAATCAGAATTAAATGAATTAGAATTAAAAAAAAAAACCGTATGAAGAATCAACAAAATGAGAAGGTTCTTCAAAAAAATTAACAAAATTGACAGACCCTTAAAAAAGAAAAAGAAGAGAACACACCCAAATTAATAAACTCAGAGATGAGAATGGAAACATCACTACAAAAACAACCAAGATTCAGAACATTATAAAGGAATACTGCTCAAAACTTTATGCTAATATGTTTGAGAACTTGGCAGAAATGGACATTTTCCTGGCAAATATTGACATGCAGAAACTAAGATGAGTTAAACCATCTTAATAGGCCCATATCAAGCATTGAAATAGAAAGAGCAATGAGATAACTCCCATCTAAGAAAAACCCAGGAATAGATGGTTATACAGCATAATTCTACAAGGCCTTCAAAGCAGAGCTCACACCAATACTCCTCCAACACTTCAATGAAATTGAAAGAGAAAGTTCACTACCGAACTCTTTCTATGAAGCCATCATAACCCTCATCCCCAAAACCTCATCAAAGAAAGAGCACTATAGACCCATTTCTTTGATGAACATTGATGCAAAGCCTCTCACCAAAATTTTGGCTAATCAACTTCAACAGTTCCTCCAAAAAATCATACACCATGAGCAAACAGGATTCATTTCAGGGATGCAAAGCTGCTTCAATATGCACAAATCAATTAACATAATTCATCACATTAACAAGAGCAAGGATAAGAACCACATGGTTATCTCGATAGTTGCAGAAAAAGCCTTTGACAAGATCCAACACCATTTTATGGTGAAGGTCCTGGAAAAATTAGGAATCTATGGAACATTCCTCAATACAATAAAGTTGTGTATGACAAAACTACAGAACGCATTATACTCACTGGTGAAAATCTAAAGCTATTCCCTCTAAACTCTGGAACGAGACAAGGAGGCCCACTGTCTCTACTGCTTTTCAATGCAAACATAATGAGGAACCCAATAGGGAAAGAAGAAGTATAACTTTCCCTCTTTGCAGATGACATGATCTTATATTTAAAGACCCCGCTCCCAAGTTACTCAAGGTTACTCAAAACTTGGGCAAACTAGAAGGGTATGAAATTAACCCTCAAAAATCAATGGCTTTTCTGTATGCCAACAATGAGAAAATTGTGGCTGAAATTAGGAAAGCAACTCCATTCGTAATAGCCCCACAAAAAATAAAATACCTACGAATGAACTTAATCAAAGGAGTGAAGGACCTCTATGATGAAAACTTTAAATACCTGAAAAAGGAAATCAAAACAAACTTAGAAAGTAGAAAAACTCCCATGTTCCTAGATTGGAAAGATCAAATCATGATAATGGCAATACTTCCGAATGCTATCTACAAATTGAATATGATGCTAATTGAAATGGACTCTAAGACATGGAAACAACAATTACTTTTTTTTCAGATATCAACCTTGATGTCGGTAAAGAAGTGTAACTAGATCTTATTTTATTTCATTTGTCTTTGATTTATCTCTGGACATCTCTGTCTTGATTCTGGTATCTTCCATCTTGTATATACATTATCTGATTTGGAGAAGGAAAGGGAAATAACATAATGATGAAAGAAGTGACCCATTACAACAATGATATTCACAAGACAATATACCGGCAATGGACTTTACAACTTTGGGGTGGGGGGTATGGTTGAGGGTGGGAAAGGATAAGAGAACAACAATGGAGTGGGTAACAATATTCATCAAGGAATGTACCTTACTCATGTAACTGTAACCACTCTGTATAGTACCTTTAAATAAAATAAAATTTTAAAAAGTGAACCTATCCTAGAAAAAAAATATCCCTTTCAAAATAACCCATCTGTAATAGTACTTGTGAGGGATTCTAGAGTCAAACTGTTATACCTGGAAAGGGATATATTGGGAAGCCATCTCAAACAGCAATCAAAAGGCTGTGAGCTTGTGCTCTGGAAAGGTCAAACAGTTAAGGGAAGACAGGGGTATGGGTTATTACCTCAAAAGTATTTAAGTTAGAGCTGTTGGAAACTAAAAGTTTAAGACTTTGGAAACAAGATGGATGTCTGTGCTATGGTTGTAATGATTATTGCTCCCTTCTGCTCCTTAAAAATAAGGGATTCAATTATCACTATGTATACAAACAATACCTCAGTTAATGGTTGTAACCAAAAACTAGATTGATGCCTCAGTTTGTGGACATACCTGTAGCCACTCATTACCCCACCCCTGTAGTAGAATGAATATAAAGCATTTTAAACAGGATTTGGCGATCCAGAAGCTGGCAATGAGGCTTTGGGTCCTCTGGTGTCTTCTTTCCTATACCTTCCTGTGATTTCTCAGTTCTTTGGCCAGGTATCCCATCATCTTTCCTGTTTCATGGTTGTGGTCAGTGACAGTAGTGATATTCGGAACACCTCAAAACAAACTATGGAAACCACTTCCTCAGAGAAGATTCACAAATGTATAGGAGCACCTGGAAAGAAACCAAACATCAGCAGTCATTCTGTGATCCTCTAACAAGAAAGTATAATTCAGGTGTATCTTTACTTCGGATATATATAAGAGATGGACAATTGTCCCTTTTGTACATTTGGTATTTGGTATTGCATAAATTTTCAGAAACACATATACATTGTGAAATAATGTTATTTATTTCATAGGTCACAAACCTTGTCACTGGAGTGATGACCCAAATGTCTTATCTCAGTTGCCTGATTCAGACTTAGATGAGTGTGAATTGCATAATTGTGAACATTTTTCCATGAAACTTAACAACACAGAATGAAGTTTGAAGGTCAGGTCACTCCATACCTCTAAAGATTTTACATATATTACAGTAATACACACCTAAACTGCTCAGCACTCACAGCAAATTGGTGTGTTATAATTGTCTTCAGATCAGAAATATTCTAGAGTTTAAAGTAGAATGATGGGCTGTACATTTTCAATGCAAGAGTGATGATCACCACCTGCAATTATTCTCAGTGGAAAATCCTTCCTATACATTTTATTGACTTAGCTTCTACTCTGTGCTTTACCATTATCAGGGAGGGTCACATTGTATAGAGCTACAATACTGCAGCAACCTTAGCTGTCTTTGAATTTTACCTCTAATCTTAATACCAAGGTCAACTCCGCAAATCTAATCACATAATTAGTAGACACCTGAACTTTACAAGCTTGGTTAAAAATTCAGCTATCATTGCTCTTGCCAGTGTTAAAGATCTCACTCTTTTAGATTTATTGTATTTCTTCTTGTATTTTCAACACTGCCTTAGATGTTGGTTTTTGATATAGAGCTTTTAGTTTGCATTTGATTTATGGAAGTGTTAGTAATGCCAGTTGAACTGCATATATTATAATGTAAGTAATTTGATGTTTTGATATAGGAATTTAATTTTGGCAATTGAGGAAGTCAATGCACATCACTCAGAAAAGTTTCTTAATATGTACTGGTATTGCTTTATTGTGAACTTCCTAAAAGCCAGTCATAGGAGCACATGTCCTAATCCCATCACTTCTGCCACTGAGACAAGGCTTGAAATGTCCAGACGACTTGGCACTTCATAGTGAGAAAGTTTCTACAATGAAGGGTGAGAGAATAGAAAAAAGAGCAAATGAATCTTCCAACTGTTTTGTTACATGTTCTTTACACTTAGCATTAAGACACCATAATAGTTTTTTTTTTTGGGTCCGGTCGTGGGGCCTGAACTCTGGGCCTGGGCGCTGTCCCTCAGCTCTTCAGCTCAAGGCTAGCGCTTTACCATTGAGCCACAGCACCCCTTCTGGCTTTTTTCTTTTTGCTTATGTGGTGCTGAGGAATCGAACCCAGGGCCTCATGCATGCAAGGCAAGCACTCTACCACTGAGCCACCTTCCCAGCCCCCATAATAGTATTTTTATAACTTCTTACCTTCTTTTGTCCTGTTCTGAGATGTTTTATTTATGGATCTCTAAGAAATCATATAAGAAACATAAAATAAATCCATAAATCATATAAGAAATCTTAAAAATAGTTTGTTAGGGATATATAACCTAAAAGGAATAATTTCAGGAAAGTATTAAGCACATAAAATGTAATGCACACCTAAAATTGTCTCTTTATTTAAAACTTCAGCAGTTGTAGTTTATTTATTCTAATAACAAAGATTATAAACTAAGTTACAATAGTATTCCAAATGGAACACAGAACTGGAAAAATGAAGGGTAGCACTAAAGAATGCTACTGCTACTACTAATAGAGTAAGAATAAAATTTAGGCAAACCTCCTTCAGACTAAAAGCCACAGGACAGCCCCAACATTACTTTAATTGTTTCATATGAAGACAAGACCTTTTTTTGTAAAGATAAGTTTTCACAGATATTAACATCAGTTGGGTATATATTTCTTAAGGCCTTCAGGAAGGATGCTCTGACAATGTTGATAGAAGCTGACTTCTTTGGGACCTACTACACAATGTGCAGACACCATTCCAAGCACTGCACCTGCATTAGGGTAATTTTAGTGCTCAAGATAGTTCTTCCAGTTAGGAAATGAATTAAGTATTTTATTAAAAACAGAAGTAGGCAACAAGGCCAAACACATTTCCCAAGTACCCAATACGGATCAGCTGAAGAACCATAATTCAAATCCAGGTTTCCACCAGGCATATCTGAGGATATTCTGTAAGTTTCACACTCATTACCTTTCAAGATGTATGGAGCAGATGAACCCACATTATCTTCCTAATTATGGTTATAATGGCAATAACATTGCTACAGAATATACATATTTTTAAATTAAAAGGGTGTGGGTAATGATATTGTAGGTGATCTTTATACCAAATAAAGACTGAACCAAAAAGAAAAGTAAGGGGCTGGGAAGGTGGCTCAGTGATAGAGCGCTTGCCTTGAATGCATGAAGTCCTGGGATCAATTCCTCAGCACCACATAAGCAAAAAGAAAAAAGTTGAAAGTGGTGCTGTGGCTCAAGTGGTAGAGCACTATCCTTGAGCTGAAGAGCTGAGGGACAGCACCCATGCCCAGAGTGCAGGTCCCACGACCGGAACCCCCCAAAAAAATAAAAATAAAAGAACCTAGGCCACAAAATTTAGTCATAGTACTAGCACTCATATACCATATATATATATATATATATATATATATATATATATATATATATATATATATATATGTGTGTGTGTGTGTGTGTGTGTGTGAGTGTGTGTGTGTGTGTGTGTGTGTATATATATATATATATATATATACACACACACACATATATATATATCCTTCCTAAAATATACAGTGAGTTAATTTGTCGAAACCTGGTCATAGATTAAATATGAGGTGTGAAAAAGTTTGTAAGTCTGAAATGACTCCAAGGTATTTTGAGAAGACAGCTGGAAGAGTTATCACTTAATCAAATAGTAATGAGGTATTGGTTTGTAGATAGAGATCAAAGCTCACTTGGGATATTTTGTGTTTGTTAAAATCAGTATTTAGGAGTTGTCAGTAGACAGGATGCTATTAAGGACTTGAATTAATGTAAACAGAGATGGAGAAAAATACAGAAATAATTACTGTACTCAGTGGTAAAAAACATGAGAAGAAATATTACAGAGCTAAGCCCCGGGATACACAAATATGTAAAACATGACAAATGAAGAAAAACAGTAATAAGTATGTAATGCAGACTTATATGGGTAGGTATTTTTAATGTTTAAGGGCTATGAAGTGATTGTGTGATGACCTAAAATTTAAGAAATTCGTAAGTTCAACTATCCTTTGGGCCAACCATAGCTGATAGTTTAAGTAAAACGGGGCCACAATAGTGTGTTTTGATTTACCAAAGTGAAAATAGGCCAATATTTGGAAAGCCACTTTTTGGACCTGTGGTTGGAGTGGCAATTACTGCAGTTTGTTCAACTGTCAGTAGAAAGCTACAGGTTTAGCACAATGATAGAAATCTTTCAGGGATCTGGTAGATTTTCCCTCTGTCTTCAATTTCCCTTTTTTTCTGAGAGCTAAAATATCACTACTGGAAGCCTGTCCAAATTGTGCCTTTGGCAAGTTAACAGATAGTCGGTCTAGCACATGCCCAAATAAAAGAGAATTGGAACAGGTTTACATTGAGCACTCACAGTAGACGGGTCTCTGGACTTTGTCAGGAAAAGCCTTCTGCCATTGTGGGATGGATAGGGCTGGATGATATGCAAAATAGACACCATAGATGGAAAGTATTCTGCTAAGTTAACACTTGAGATATCGGATGTTTTAACTGCATTGTATTGACTTTTATGAATCAGTTAATCAGATTATTCTTGCCATATTATTTTAATAGACTGTAAAATGCATGCTTATCGCATTTCCTTTGTATAACATATAGTATGTTTTGAAATTTGGTATAAAACATTTGTCTTTTCATTTATTTATCTTTAATATGTTTTACTCTAGTTTTCAAGAGTAGGGAAATGCCCTGGAACTTTGTAATTTGATGTCATATGTAATTTATTTTTTTAAAAATTCTTATTTATTGTCTATTGCAGCCCCCGTCTATATGTAATTTAAACTGTAGTTTTCTTCAAGTGTATCATCCTACGCTGAAGTTTTTTTCTCACAAGCTTTCTAATAAATATGTAGTCTATTCAATTTTTAAAAGTACTGTTGTACCTCCCACTTATTTGTGGCATTTCTGAAATCCAAGTTCCTCTGTGTGTCAGGGTGGATACTTTTGTTTGCAACAGTTTTGTTATTGAATACATAGCATCTGACTACTTAGGGAACAAAGGATGTGAAGTTACAGTATCCCAATAAAGAACTTCCAGGACAATTCAAGGGCAACTCATGTACTCTCTGTGTAGGTGAATAGGAGCATAGAAAAGAAAGTATTATACATGAAAGTGACTGGGAGTGTGTGCACATAGGTATTCACTTATTTATCTGTTGTTATAGTTTTACATATTCAATATTATTCATTATATATATATATATATATATATATATATATATATATATATATATATATATATATATATATATATATATGTGATCACAATTTCCAAAATCCAGAGAACCACATCCATGGGCATCGTTTTCCTATGTTGCTCTTTGGGTAATAAGAATGAAACCTGGTATTGTCCTGTGGTAGAGAAATAACTCAGAGATTCAAACATTTTTCTTTCAATATGTTGCCTGTTTCTACATCTAAAATGAGGAAGTCTGTTAATACATAATACATGTTATAATCTATTTAATCTATTTATACAATGTATAATATATTCTATATTATAATATATATTATATATAATCACTGAGTATTATATATTCATAAGGAAAAATACAACAAACGTATCTATGACCATACTTTCCCAGCCATGATTAGGTTCATTAGAGTTAGGTGCATTACATCTGAACAGGAAAAGTCTACTGAAGTTTTGATGACCTTGAGCTAGATAAGGAGAATTTCTGTAAGAGGAGCCTCTCTTCAATTATGAGAAAAAATAAGTTTGGAAGTTTTTTATTTTTTATTTTTTGTTTTTATTTAGGCTGGACAAGGAGCCTGAAATCTGGGCCTGAGCACTGTCCCTCACCTCTTCAATTCAAGGCTAGTTCCCTACCACTCAGCCATAAAAGCACTTCTGGCTTTTTTTTGCTTATGTGGCACTGAAGAATCGAACCCTAGGCATTGTCCCTGAGCTCAAGGCTCGTTCTCTACCACTTGAACCACAGCACCACTTCTGGCTTTTTCTGCCTGGGATTGCTTTGAATCATAATACTCAGATCTCAGCCTCCCAGGTAGCTAGGATTACAGGTGTGAGCCACCTGTGCCCAGCAAGTCCCTCTTAGATATTATTCTAAAAGCCTCTTATCCAAGGTCACTCCTAAGATAATAAATGGACCTATGCCAATAGTTCCTTCATACTCTCATCTCCTGTTATGGCTATGGTGTGTCTTTTCCATTGTATCCTGAACCTACTTCACAGTTCTCTTCCTAATCCATGATTCTAGATGTATTACTAATAATTACCTAAATTTTGTGGCTATAAACCCTAAATTATTCAACTATTAATTTAATTTAATTTTTTTCAATATGATCATGTTTCTGTACAAATCTGAGCTTTTATTCACCTCTTGCATCTACCTCTTGGCATGAGCAGAGCCTGTGCCTAATCTACTTTAAATGCAAGAGGTTAGCCAAAGAACAGCCTACAGTATTCCTGCCTAGGAGTCAGTACAGGTAGTAGAGTGCCTGAAAGAAGCAATGCATTCCTGACATGAGAAGGGGTGAGAGTGACAACAGCCTACAGAGCAAACTGGCAGTCACAACATTTAACAACTTCTACTTTGGGGATACTGATCTCCTGCAAAGTGGCAGTGAGATAACTTTAATTTTCTTATATGAAGGAAGTTGTCATGTCTCACTATATAACTCCCTTGTAATCAAAGAGAGGGTCATTCTTTTGTTTCCACCTTAGGCCCAGTCACAGTTTATGTCAGAATTTGCTCAGACTCTATTCCTACCAGAAGGTCCCTGATGAGGAGGAAAGTGTGATCTCTTGGCTTCTGACTGGCCCTTCGGGACCTGAGGCCACTTTTAGTTTTCAACCTGTTCCTTCTGACAATGGGAAAGCTCATTCTCTGAATTGTGCCCTAGTATCAAATCTCTTCAGAGAAAGTCAAGGAATGACAGATTCTGCCTGAGTGAGTGAGTATCTCCATTTCCAAAGAGGTCAATTAATATCTGATTCTGAGACCCAGGTGAAAGTCCTTTACCAGATCCTCCAAGCCGGAGTGGATGTTAGCTCAGACTCCAAGCCATCCTCATATTTCCAGCTCTTTCTCATGAACCAAAAGGTTACAGGAGTTTAGTTCAGAAACAAGGAGAAATGAGAGAAGCAGAAGAACCATTGGCTGGGTGAGGAATTTAGAGATTTTGGGTGAAAAATAAGGCTCAGAAAATCTAGAATCAGGGGGCTGGGAAGGTTGCTCAGTGGTAGAGCGCTTGACTTGCATGCCTGAGGCCCTGGGTTCGATTCCTCAGCACCACATAAGCAAAAAGAAAAAAGCTGGAAGTGGCGCTGTGGCTCAAGTGGTAGAGCGCTAGCTTTGAGCTGAAGAGCTGAGGGACAGTGCCCAGGCCAGAGTTCAGGCCCCAGGACCAGACACCCCTCCCCCCAAAAAAGAAAATCTAGTATCACTCACATCATTAGGGAATCACATCATAAGATTAGGGAATAAATGTAATAAATTACTACCTAAATTACTAACTCCACTACTCTACATTACAAGTGTTCTGTCAAAAGTTAGCTGTCCTAGCTCTATTTTGATCAGGAAAACAAAGCACATTCTTTCCTTACAAAGTTCTACTGAGTATCTTTATCCATACCCCAGGTTGTTCTTACTCTCTACTTCTCTCTTACTTTCATTTGCTGCATTCAATCAATGACACTTGAATGTGTTAGCATCTTCTAATCCATTTGTTATAAAGTAAAACAAATTATGGGGAAACGTATATCTATGGTACATTTTCTTCTATGGCATATTTATTTGATGTTATTAAGTATTATTTTAATAGTTTCATTGTTAATACTTGAGAAAAATATTTTACTATTAGCAGTAATTAGTTGCACATTTTTTGGTATTTTCCCATGTCTGTGTATATTTTAAGTTTCTACCATCATCTTTTCCCCCAAATGTTGCCTTCTTAAAATTGCTTCAAATTATAAACTATATATGATGGTCCTCTATGTGTTCATTGATATATTTAAATTTTGATCTAATATCTACATATTATAGGAAATCTTCAACCTATTGTAATTGGTCTGAAAATCAATATGGATGTTCCTCATTAAAGCAAAAACACAATGCCACAAAACTTAGTGAAAGTAGGATTAGGTATATATTCAAAATATTTAGCAATGATACAGTAGAAACATTCACTTCTCATATACCAGAACATGTTTATAGCTATGAATAGCACATTTTCCTCATTCCCTCTTTCTGGTGCATCTAGGTTGATTACACAGCTTGGTTGCTATAGAATATTAATGCCATGAACATGTATGTTCATGTTGATTCATATTCCTTCAATATGTATCCAATTGCAGTAAAGGTCATCAACATATCTGTCTTTTTGGTATTGTGTAAACTTCCATTAAGATATCCCAATGGGTTGCACTAGTTTACAATGCCACAAAACCAAATATAGTTCCTGATTTATTTACCTCGCCAGCAGTTTATTTATTTGAGTGGTGGTAGATATTCTGGTGTGTAAGATAGGATCTCAGTGACTTTCCTCTTTATTTTCCTTCGTATTTTCTATGTAGATATGAATCTCAAAAATTTCATTTATTTATTAAACACTTACATTTGTACTTCATTCCTGATTAGTGTCTTTCTTTTTCTTTGGTATTTGATCAATTTTTAAGATTTATAACATTTGATTTTTTCCCATTACAAATACTCATTTCCGTTAGTAAAAAGTTTTTTTTTCATTACAGTGGTGCACAATTAACTAAAAACAACAGATTGTACATTTATATCACTGGATGTTTTTGTTTGTATTTACACCCAGGAAATTGTTTCAATAAAGATGCTGAACTTCTTTCATTGATATACTGAAATATAGTATCTCATATTGGCCTAAACTAATCTCAGAATTAACAGTCAGAGCCTGGGCCACCACAGTCTGGGCTAAGTAAAACCACTAACACAGTATAAACTGCATTTAAAGAGAGCAAAGGGCTTCATAAAAGATGGAAGAAAGGCATCACCTTAATGAAGCAAATGTTGAAGTTCACAAGCAGACCTTAGGAATCTGAATATCAAGAAGATCAAAGGATAAAAGTATTTAGAAGGACAACTTTAGAACTCAAAATTGGGGAGGTGGGACAAACAATAGATACCAAAACTCAATGCTGAATGGAAGGAGAATTTTACCCCAAACCTCAGCTCTGTCTGACTCTCTCACACAACACACACAGACACACACACACACACACAGACACACAGACACAGACACAGACACAGACACACACACACACACACACACACACACACACACACACACACACACACACACCGCTAGTGAGAGATCTTTGCCAAAGCACAGGCATTCTGGGCTTAGACACTGAATACTCAGGAACTATCCATTGTGAAGGCCTTTACTGAAAGTACCCATTGAAAGTAGTCATTTACTGAAAGTTAAAACTCAGGTTCCTGGAAAAACAGTGAAATGTCACAATAAAGTTCTGCCCATAACTCCCCTAGCAATAGCCATCAGTGGATGACAGGAAGTAACTAAAGCTACAGATTACTTTTAATTTTTTAATGTTTTTTTTTTACTTTTTTATTGTGGAAATACTGTACAGAGGAGCTACAGTTACATGGGCAAGATAATGAGTACATTTCTTATCAAGCAATTTTTGCCTCCTCCTTTGTTTCCCCCTCCCATCCCTTCCCATTGTCCCCCCGCCCCCCCCATCGAATCTTCCTCCCCGCTTCCCCTCACCAAAGTTGTAAAGTTCATTTTTCTCCATAAGAACTTGTACATCTCATTGTTACAATGGGTCCACCTGTATCCCTATTTAAACAATTTGTTTTTTTTTTCCCCTTCTCCTCCACAAATTATTGCTTATTGCTTAGCCTGCACTCGCTAGCCAATAAGATTGTTATAAGATTACCCAGTTAACAGAAGGGTCGGGGATCTCAACTCTGACCCACTGCAATGGTGACAGTTGTGAGTCCAGGCTCGACCTTGCAATAAATGACTCTAATGTGGTCACATAAGAACTGGCTCCATGGTGGTCTTTGGGGATCCTTATCTATGCACAAGGCTAGTGTACACAGAGAAACCACAGGGGCAGCTGTATCTGGAACAATGAAGATTTTTTCCTCTTCTTTTCAGATAATCAATCATGATGTTGCAGTTGGCTCCACAGCTGCTCCACATCTGTGCAGGTGGAAGGAAAGGATGCCTTAGACTGCAGGACGGCCTTGTGTACCCCTGGATTTATGTGTAACAATGCAGTTTGTGGTCCTCTAGGCAGGGGTGGCCAAGCTGAAATGGTGGTAAACTTTGCCTGGAGGATGGCACCCTGTGAGCCCTGCATGCATGATGAAGCAGCCTGGAAAGTCCTGTGAACATCTCCGGGATGGCCTCTCAGTGGATTGGAGAAATTGACTCCTGTAGTTGCACATGGCAGGAGGCAGGAGGAGAGCAGAAATCCTGAAGATGGGAGAGGCACAGAAGCAAATGCACGTCTCCATTGAGACTCCTCGGCCATTCTAAGGAGGTTCACAACCCACACGTGGCGGCCACTGAACAGGTCCCCAGAGGCCCTACTTGTCTGGGGAGCAGTTCCTGGTCCTGATCCAGAGCTGGAACTTCCCAAGTGGCCCTGAGCTTGGCTGGGCTGGAGCGGAGCCTACCAGCCTTGCTTCCTCTGCCCTGCTGAGTATATCTTCCTAGCAACTGCCCAGGCTACAGCACCCACAACAGGCCACCTCCTTGGGGCAGGCTGAAGCTGTGCTGACAATTCCTGCCTGGTGCCTGCTTCAAGGCAAGAGCCAGGCCTAGCCCACAGCAGAGCTGGCCCTCACTTTCAAGGGCATCGAGAGAGGCATGACAACCACAGGCCCAGCCTTGCTGCCCTCACTGCCCCTAGAGGTTAACTATCAGTCCCTGCCTTTGTTCTTGAAATTCTTCAGCCATTGGTTGTCTCATTTTTCATTATCTGTTTGGGTGGGACTCGAGACTTCTTCCTCTCCTCACCAAGCTAACATGTCCTAGCAAAGCCACCCCAACTACCAATCTACCATATATTATGTGATTTTTTGTTTCTCTTCTATTTTCTTCCTCCATGGTATAACCCATTTCCACTGTATTTGAGGTCTGTGAGTTCCAACTTGCATATACAAATTTCTAATATGGGGAGGGGAAGGGAAATAAAATGCTGAAAGAAGTACACAGTATGACCCATTGCTACAATGAGATGAACAAGACACTATGTTGAAAATGAACTTTACTAGTTGGGAATGAAAGGTGAGAGTTGGGGCGGTGGTGAGAAAAGGAATGGCAGGGAAAAACAAAAGAGGAGGTAACAATGTTCGTTAGATAATGTACTCACTAACTTACTTATGTAACTCTAATCCCTCTGTCTACCATTTTCACAATTAAAAAAAAACATGAAAAAAATTATCCTGGAGTACATTAAGTTCAAATTTCCTAAATGTTCTGTAAATTAAGACCAATTTTAAGTGGGAAGTAGGTTCTCAGAAATATTTTTTGTCAGTGTTTGTGTTGTGTATTATTACCCAAGTGTACATAAATTAACAGTAGGAGAAACAATAGGAATAGGAGAAAGAGAAGTTCTGTGTTTAAGTATAATGGTTCAATAAACTATAGAAGACTCTGCAAATAAGACAACTTTGAAACAATAAAGCCAAGGCCAGTATTTAGAACTAGGGAGTGACATAGAGAAAGCATTACTCCTAAATGGAACATGAAGGATGAGGCCACTGTCTTTCTTCTACTAGCTCTAAATCATGGTAGCTAATCATGGAAATTTGTAAAAACTAGAATGGAAAAATAATTCTGGTTCCAAGCAAGTCATATATAAGACCATGGACTAAACTGGGGAAATAAAAGGCCATGTTGAGAGAGCAGAAATTATTCTAGCAATCAACTGTTGGCTAAGATCATATTTCTTTTTCTTTTTCTTTTTCTTTTCTTTTTCTTTTGATGGTAGTGGGGCTTGAACTCCATGCCTGGGCACTGTCCCTCTACTCTTCAGCTCAAAGCTTGTGCTGTACCTCTTGAGCCACAGCACCACTTCTAGTTTTCTGGTGGTTAATTAGAGATAAGTGCCTCAGAATCTTTCCTACTCATGCTGGATTTGAACTGCAATCCTCAGATCTCAGCCTCCTGATTAGCTAGGATTACAGGTGTTAGCCACTGGCATCCTGCTTAGGATCACATGTAATTCACTTGCAATATATTATCTCCTTTTATTGTATACATTTTAGTGCTTTGGAAGTGAATTGTACCTTCATAGGTTTTCAAAGCCTAATTTTCACGAACTTGCATTTCTTCAAATAGAAATGCTATAAATTTTAGAACAGACATAAAAATAGATATAAAATTCACTTACAGGAATTTGTCCAGTGTACATCCTCTATAGTGTGTCCTTTCAAAATTTGATTTTTGGGGATTTTTTCCAGTCTCACACATATTTTCAAGTGCACTGTCAATGAACTACAATTCCCTTTCGAAACACGTTTTTTACTTCTCTTTAATGCATAGAAGTGTAATGAATATACAATTCTTTTTGACCTTTACGACTTGAAAACTTGCTTGCTAAAATGATTGCAGTATTATAAAAATCTATTATCATTATGAGGAGTTTATCAATTTCTCCACAAATGCATTATTTATTTTGTGTCATCTTTTTATGTTAGGGTCATACTAGTGAGTTTTCTTTGTCTTTTTTCTTAGATACTAAAGAGTAACTTATTTCATATGCTCCTCCTATTGATTATTAATTTACACATGTTCTTTAAAGAAATATCCTATTCAGGAAAAATTATATCGAATTAGAAGATATAAAAATACTTAAGATTCAGAATCATTGTAGCATTCACATTGTAGCATTAACAAATATGTTCCCTCTATCTGTTGGATATGTTTCACTTCGGTTATAGTGTCCTTTGAATTATGAGTATAGTTTCCTTTGAATTATGAAATGCTATCACTTGATATAATCCAGTATATTCTTGCCTTTCTTTAGCCACTAATGATTTCCATTAGAAATCTTTACTCATACAATGTCATGAATTTTTACGTTTATCTCTTATAGGTTTTTACATCTCACATTTAGTTTGATAATCTTTTTTATTATAAATTTTTGTATAAGGATTGAGGTAGGCCAGGCGCCTGTAGGTCCCTCCTGTAATCCTAGCTAGGCAGGAGTCTGAGATCTAAGGACCACGGTTTAAAGCCAGCCTGGGCAGGAAAGTCCATGAGACTTTTATCTCTAATAAACCAACAGAAATCCAGAAGTGGTGCAGTGGCTCAAGTGGTAGGGTGCTCACATTGAGCTGAAGAGCACAAGGACAGTGCCTGAGCCCAGAGTTCCAGCCCCATGAGTGACAAAAAAAACAAAACAAAAGAAACAAAAAAATGGATTGAGGTAGTAGTCTAAGATCATTCTGTAAATCCCGAAAGAAAATAGTGCCAATACACCCATTTAAGATTCTATTTTTATTTCATGAAGTCATAGGATAGTTTTCAAAATCTATTGACCATACAACTGAGAATTTATTTTTAACAAATCTGTTACATTCTTCTATGTGTCTGCTCTTGTAGTAGAACTATGTTGTCTTCACTACTAAACATGATAAAAAGATTCAAAGCTAGTATGAAGGATAAAGCTACACCATTTTACAAGATTGTTCTGACTGACCTGTATTCCTTGAATTTACATAGGAGTTTATTGAGCAGGTGGACCAATATTCTACAGAAATATCTAGATGTTTGATAGTCACTCATATTTTGTACCTTCAAAAAACAAAAGACCCCAGATATTATATATAGAAAAATGTCTTCAGAGAATACTTGAAACAACTAAAATTAACTCAGGAATTAGTTAAGATTTAGATAACACTGTAGCATAACAAAGCTGAATGATAACAACTTGAGTTGTACAAAAACAACAGAGGAAAGTGAGAGGAGTAAGAATGATGGACCACATAGGAGCTATATGTGATTGCTATTATGTTTCAAAAACCAGAAAGACTTCAGAGAAGAGAAGGAGAAAAATAAAGTGTCCTGAGAGAAGTTTCTTTTTAATCCATCTAATAGCTTGTACTAAAATCAGTGGAAATGGGAAAATTTAAAATAGAAATTAAAGCGTTGTATATACATGTTGTAATAGGAATATGATAATTTTCAAAGAAATAAGAGAGAGAATAGTTAAACTCTAAAGGGAAAAGGAATGAAGAGAGAAAAGAAGCAAAGTAAAACCTTTCTCAATAACAAACACAAGAGTTTGGAAGTGGAAATATTCTAAATTACAATAAAAATTGCTTGCGTGGATAGAATATGGATCACATGTTATCATATATAATTTTGAAAAAGCATAATAGGAATGAAAGTCATGGTTTAAAACACTATTTGGATTATAACTAGACAGTATAGCTCAGTGGTAAACCATTGGCTTTGCATATGTGAAGCAATGGTGTGAACTCCCAAGCATTACAAAGTACACACAAAGCACACACACACACACAAAAACCACATAAACACACACACACACACACACACACACACACCACATACACACATTTGCAATATTGATATTATCATATTAAACAGATGAAATTATCACAAACAGTAAAAGTATGTTAATATATGAAATAATAATATTGCTCGTAGTATTTAAAAGTTTAGTAGAAAGAAAATAGTCACAATATACTTGGATTTTAATAGATTAAGTAAATTGAAAATTAATAGAAGACATGAGAACTTTCGCAAATAAGTTTTAAATAATAAACATTTTGAAACATGTGTCCTTTTATTTTAATAAATGATTGATATTACTGGTGTTGGAACTCAAGATTTAGAATATGATAGCGAGGTACTGTATATAACGATAGGGATGGCTATATCCATAATCATTTCACTCTGAGTAGTTTTACACTAAGTTCTCATAGTTTCCCAGTCTCTCCCGAATTACAAACTCTATTTACACTTCCCACCATAGCTAGAAAATGTATGTCACAAATCACCATGCCGAGCTCAAAGTTCTTTTTTAATTCAAGTAAAAGTACTTCCAAAAAGTGACCAAGTAATGAAGCCTTTCTTAGTAAAGTATGTGCTTCTTAAAAATACTGTAAGTATTTGTTACCTGGACAAATATTTTTATACTATAAGAAAATAAATGTATTTAGATTCACTAACCATATAAAATTAAGAAATTAATTTTTAAATAGCCACATGTTAAATACTATAAAAGCAAAATATATGTGTCTGAATAATTTACATGTGTAAAAATCATGCAAAATCAAATTAACTGATCTTAAACTTTAAAAAAAGAATTACTCTAAAGAAACAAAAGGAGCCAGGCGCTGGTGGCTCACGCCTGTAATCCTAGCTACTCAGGAGGCTGAGATCTGAGGATCGCGGTTCAAATCCAGCCCGGGCAGGAGAGACCGTGAGACACCTATCTCCAATAAACCACCAGAAAACCGGAAGTGGCACTGTAGCTCAAGTGGTAGAGCACTCGCCTTGAGCTGAAGAGCTGAGGGACAGCGCCCAGGCCCAGAGTTCAAGCCCCATGACCGACAAAAAAAAAAAAAAGTAAAAAAAAGAAACAAAAGGAAACATTTAAGCTCAAAATTTGAAATTTAGAAAATAAAATGAAGTAGGGGCTGGGAAGGTAGCTCAGTTGTAGAGCACTTGCCTTGCAAGCATGAGGCCCTGGGTTCGATTCCTCAGCACCACAAAAGCAAAAAGAAAAAAAGCCGGAAGTGGCGCTTTGGCTCAAGTGGCTCAAGCGCTAGCCTTGAGCTGAAGAGCTGAGGGACAGGTTTCAGGCCCAGAGTTCAGGCCCCACAACCGGACCCCCCCCCAAAAAAAAAAGAAAAGAAAATGAAGTATACTCTTCAGTTGACTTAATTAAGTGTAAACGCTCTGTATATCAATTTTATAATAAAAAAGGCTTGAACAAAAAAAGCAAAAGTACCCATTGATCAATAGCAACAGCAAAAGCATCAATAGTTCTTGTTTTGAGTGTACAAAAATATCGTTGGAATATATAACAATGTTCCTTCCTGAAGAAAAGTACTCATTACCTCATTTATGTAACTGTAACCCCTGTGTACATTATCATTACAATAAAATTAATTTGAAATTAAAAATAAACCAAATAATATACCAATTAAGAATTCTTAGAAGCCATTGGTTAAAAACATTGTAAAAAACTCCCCTAAATATCCAAGGAATATATTTTGATGATACTATTTAAATGCTTCAACTTCAGCAGAAAAGCAAAAAGTTTAAAAACTGTTATAAAGTAAAGTAATAAATCAGAATATATTACTATTAATAATAATCATATGACAAATTTATAGTGGTAATCAAATATGTAAGAAATGAGGCAATTTCCATTCATTTGCACTTAATAAGTGAGAAAGAATTTTCTAGGTCTTTTTAAATTGTCATAAGTTTAATGAAGAAATTATTCTGTCACATCATATGATAATCAGACAAAGCTGATATTAGAACAAAGAACAGATTTATTAAGTTTTTGGATGTTAATGTATATACTTATTTTGGTTGTGGAAAATGTGGGGATTTCAACTTGGGGTATATTGTTCTTGCAGGCTGGCATCATATCTGTGGTTAATTTTAGGATAGTGGTTCCCTTTCCACAAGAACATGCACCTGATCTGTCCTTTTTGCCTTCCCATCATCAATGCCATCAGAGTTGCACACCAACTTTTCTAGCTTGCTACCTTGCCTGGCCTGGATCCTCAGTCCTTCCAATCTTAGTTTCTAGATATTGCAGGATGGTGGAAATGATCCAATTCACCCAGCTATAGATTGAGAAATAAGTCCAATAAATTTTGGCCTGGGTTCTGTCCTCAAGCCTCCTAAGTAGTTAAGCGTACACATGTGATACCCTGGTGCCAAACAGTAAGAATATTTTTAAAGCAAGTAGACATATATATGACTTAGGCTTGTGAATACCTCAGGAGCAGTGAAGCACAGAGGATAGGTAGAATTTTAACTAGCTACTCAGAGGCTGAATAAGCTTAGCTAGCTACTCGGGAGTCTGAGATCTGAAGACCACGGTTCAATCATGAAAATACAAGCGATTATCTAAAAAAAAAAACCACACAACAGAATTGTAGCAGTGGCTGAAGTAGTAGACCACTATCCTTGGGCACAGAAGTTGAGGAATAGTTCCCAGGGACTATCAAGCCTCAAGAATGATGAATGCATGCATGAGCATATGCACATGTTCGTGTGCGTACTCGTACATGCATGCACACATATACAAACACAAATGAATATTTCAATGTGAAGTTATTTATTTTTTTTACCTTGCTGTACGTTATTTCCCTGTATTAGTTCACAAATTAACAAAATCAGCTAAGGACCTATTTACATAAAATTCATCATGTTTCTCTAAAATCTACTCTTTTTTTGGAAGCCTGCTTTTATTTGTCCCAAAAGTAAATTATTCAGAAAGTCAATTCATCACTCTCAAGTCTATAGTATTAGATGATTGTTTAGGTTCCTCCTAGCAAAATGATTTTTTGAAATCCTGCATCAAGCAATATATTTCTTTCACTAGAAGAGAAACCTCTGTCAAACAATTAATAATAGCTTATTCTCCTCCTGGCATTCATCTGTAGTTTTATTTTCTTCATATATTTCATGATCTATCTGTGTATGCCAAAGTCTGCGCTTAGCATGTGTATAACATTCATAGATACTGAAATTGCTTTGGAATAAATAATGTTCACACTGACTATCTTGAAAAAGAAGAATTGGTTTCTTAGCACTTTAGGTAAGAACTTGAAGGAAAGAAACAAAAGGAAAAGTGAGGAACAACTCAACACATACATTCAAATGAAACAAAACAACTCAAGAAAACAAAAATTAATTCAGCACTCAAGAACCTGCAGGAAATGAAAGATTTAAAAAAATCAGCTATGACAAGCTTATGAAATTCGTGACTACATGGGAGTGCACTGTTGGGAGGATAGTGGCTAAAGCCCAGACTGAACAGAAAGTTCTGTACACAATGCCATGCACCTGTTATTCTAAATTCCAGGAAGAATAACATCAAGTGCACTGAGACCATGTTAGTACACAAGTAGGAAGCCAGTTTCTAGCTGAAAAATAATCAGGATAACTTAGGGCTGGGGGCATGACAAAGTGGTAAGAACATCCATTTAAGGGGCACAAAACACTCAATCAAACTCTAGTATTAGGGGTAAAAAAAAAGCTATGATTTAAATAATTAGAACAATTGTAATACTTGAGTATTTGAGTGGAGAAAAATCCATTAGAGAGATAGAATGAACCCACGTTGTAATGCTACTTTAGTGATAATATTTAGTGGTACTTGAGACAAAACAGAGTTACCTTGCAAATGAGCATGGATGTACATTTGGGTGATGGAAATACTCTACTTACAGAGGTGTAAATTAGATTTTTTTGGGTAGGTTGTAGTTCTTGAACTAAAAGCCTGGGTGATGTCCTTGAGCTTTTTCTCTCAAGGTTACCACTCTAATACTTTGAGCCACAGTTCCAATTCTGATTTTCTGTTGGTTGTTTGGAGATAAGAGGCTCATGGACTTTCCTGCTTAGGATGGCTTCAAAACATGATCGTCAGATCTTATCCTCCTGAGTAACCAGGATTCCAGGCATGAGCCGTCGATGTTTTTAATAATTCCGTAAATTGTATAGTAACAGAAGTTATAAATTATCCTTGTAACCTGTGTAATATATGTGTATGTATAGATCAATGCATACAGTTAGAAATATATTGACATATTTTTGCATCTACAGTAGATTTATGAAATCATCCTTCCTTATGAAATAAAATGGAAACAAATTTAATAAGGAGCAAAACAAAGGGAATTGTTACACATTACTACTTGTTGAATGGAAGATGAATTGTCCCGACCCGCAGGACTTCAACGAGGGCGGTGAACTTAAGCGAGAAGGAATGAAGGGACAAGAGACACGAAGAAGGACAGCAAGACAAGGATTCTGATCAAGCTGCCAAATTTTATTTTTCACACAGGGGTATTTATATGCTTACAATAAGGAAGCTTTTTCATTGGGCGTAGCAGCTGCAGGATGCTTGCTTAGGGCAGTGAAAAGGTGGTCCTTAGCAGCTACTGGGGGGTGAAAAGGTGGTTGTAAGCAGCTACTGGTATTTGTATGGGGCAGGATGAAAAGACCAGATTCTGTGAACAGCCTCCTGATGTTCCAGTGAGATAGTCAAGCCTATCATGCAGATAGACTCCCTGCAGGGCTCACGACATCTCCCCCTTTCTTATTTAGAAAATTGACCATCAATTGTTGGTGCTCTTTTTGAGGGGGTGACAGAGGCTCTGTTCCTCTAAGGGGCCAGGGTTTTTCTCTGCTCTGTGCAAGCGTCCTCACTCGGGGAGGGGAATTTTACAGGCCTTGGCATGTTTTTTGAGGAGATGGCTTGTGGGTATGCATGCCAACCGTCATGCACCAGAGCTTGCCACTCAGGGGTCTTGGGTTTTGGGATCTTGAAGATCCATCCCCCTGCAGTCTTACCTGCACCCTTGATTAGAGCATTTTTTCTTCCTCCCATAGGTGCATCCTCCCACAAGTGGAAGGGCCTATAGGAGGAGGGGCGAACCTATTTATGGCAATAGGCCTTGCCTGTTGAATGGTCAGGAGTTATGAATAAGAAGGGTTTTCTAAATAAGAAAAAGAAGGGGGGCTGTTTCCCACTGGAACAAGCTCATGGCAAAAACACTAATTTCTAGATCTCAATGCTGCATCTGCCATATCAAGGCGATGGTGATGAACCTGTATGGGCTTAGAAACCAAGAGATTAATCTATTATTTAATAAATTTAAACAGGATGGTCCATGTCTGGAGTTCTAGCTGCATCTGCCAGAGAAAAGGCATCATCCTCAGGGGGAAGGTTTCCCCTGGGTTGTGGTAAGCCATTAACCTGTTTTATCAAGCGTTCTGGCAGCCACCTTGGGGCTGCTTGTTCTTGATCTAAAATACAGGCTGAACCTCACCCCCAGATAAGAACAGGATCTGGGCCCTTCCATTTGCCTGTAAGGGGGTCTCGCCACATGACAGATGGGCGGGCAGAACTGGAAGATGGGTGCCAATGCCTGTCAGCTGCCGAGTGGCCTTCATTGTCCAGAGTTAGAAAATTAAGGGAGAACAATATGTTACTAAGGCGATCCCTAGGAGTGGAAAATGAAAGGGCAGAGGCTTTGAGGCGAGTAAGCCAGGTTGTTAGGGTGTGGTGGGCTCATTCTACGATGCCCCGACCTTGGGGGTTATAGGGAATTCCAGTAGTATGATAAATCTGAAAAATAGCACAAAACTGTTTAAACTTGGCACTGGTATAGGCAGGGCCATTGTCTGCCTTTATGTGGGCTGGTTTTCCCATTACAGAAAAGGCTAAAACAAGGTGAGAGAGAACATTTTTGGCAGTTTCTCCTGAGTGTGGTGAAGCAAAAACAAACCTGCTAAATGTGTCTATGGAGATATGTATATATCTTGTTTTTCCAAATTCAGGAAAATGGGTAACATCCATTTGCCAGATTTGATTAGGTAGCAGTCCACGGGGGTTAACACCCAGATGTTGTACAGGAAGGGAGACAACACAGGCAGGGCATGCCTTTACTCTCTCCCGTGCTTGCTCTCTAGTAATTTTACAAAGCAATCGAAGACTCTGGGAATTTAGATGGTAGAGATTATGTAATTCTGTAGCCTTTTGGACAGACCCAACAAAAACCGGAAAAATGGAATGAGTGGCCGCATCAGCTTGAGCGTTACCCTGTGTAAGAGGGCCAGGGAGATCAGAATGTGCCCTAATGTGTCCCAGAAAAAATGGATGTCTCCTGGCCTGAATTAGCTGTTGAAGCTGAGTAAATAAAAATGCTGCATTGGAGTAAACTTTAATAGCGGGTAAAATTTCTAGCAAGAGAACAGAATGAACAATGTAAGCACTATCTGTATAAATATTAATAGGCTTATCAAAAAACGTCATAAAAACCTGTGTTATAGTGAATAACTCCACAAGCTAGGCTGATTGGTAAGGGGCATCAAAGGTGGTGGTATGGTTGTTAACAATGAAGGCTGCATGGCCATTGCTTGAGCCATCTGTAAAGACAGTCAGGGCTTGAGGAATGGGAGTCTTTTGAGTAACATTGGGAAAAACAAATGGATATAGCTGGGCGAAGTGTAAAAGGGGATCATTGGGGAGATGATTGTCAATTAGTCCTAAAAATCCTGACAGAGCGATGCCCCATTCATCCTCAGTCTGAAGTAAAAATTGAGTCTGGTCTTTGGTGTATGGAATTAAAATTGTATCAGGGTCCTTGCCAAAATATTGTCGAGAGAGCAAGTGACCATTGATAATGATAGAGGCTACCTGGGCAGGGTAAACAGCAATAACCTTGGGGGATGTGGTGGGTAAATGGACCAAAAACAGGGGGCTGCCCTTATTATTGGAGTGGGGAATCTGTTGCCAAAACAATCCTGTGGGTGTATGAGGGGTATGTAAAATAATTAAGACCAGAGGAAGATTATAGGAAATCTGTGTAACAAAATGCTGGGCGATGGCCTCAGTAACTTGGCTTAAGGCATTTCGTGCATTGGGAATAAACTCAAGAGAAGAGGAGGGGTCAGAATCCCCTTTTAAAATCTCATTAAGAGGCAAAAGCACACTGGTGGGCAACCTTAGGTATGGCCTAAGCCATTGAATATCTCCAAGCAACTTTTGAAAATCATTAAGGGTGTGAAGATGGTCTAAACGAAGTTGAATTTGAGGAACCTGAATTTGATTATTTTGGAGTTCTAGACCCAAATAAGTATAGGGATCCTGTGTTTGAACTTTATCGGGGGCAACCTGTACTCCCAGGGCAGTAAGGGCTTTATAAAGGTCTAAATAGCAATTTCTAAGTTCGTGGGTGTCAGGTGCAGCAAGCAACATGTCATCCATATAATGTAATATATAGACGCACTGCCATCATTTTCTCACAGGGTCCACTGCCTGGGCAACGTATTTTTGACAAAGGCTAGGGCTATTAGCCATACATTGGGGAAGTACCTTCCATTGAAATCTTTGCATGGGGCCTTGAAAGTTAATGCGAGGAAGGCTAAAGGCAAAATAGGGTATGTCCTCAGGATGTAGGGGAATGGTAAAAAAACAAAAAAACAAAAAAACAATCTTTTAAATCAATAACCATTTTGTAATAGTCCCTGGGAATAGCCACCAGTGTGGGAATGCCTGGCTGTAGTGCTCCCATTGGGCGCATAGCTTTATTAACGGCGCGTAGATCTTGTAAAAGGCGCCATTTGCCTGATTTTTTCTTTATAACAAAAATAGGAGTATTCCATGGTGAAGTAGATGGCTCTATATGGCCTGCCACCAACTGTTCCTGTACTAACATGGAGGCTGCCTCCAATTTTTCTTGGGTAAAGGGTCACTGATCCACCCAAATGATTTTATCTGCATGGGGCACAGGAGGGTCAGGGGCCGATACTAAAAATCCGAATACCCAAGCCCATGTAGCTTGGATGGGCCCAACGATTCCTTCTCCTGATTTCCCAAGACCCGTACCAGGGACAAAATCCATACGGAGCATTTGATGTGTAACCAATTTGATGTGGGACTAGCAAGGATAACTTTCATCTGGGACAAGATATGCCAGCCCCATAGGTTAACAGGGAGGTCAGGAACAACAAAAGGAGTAACATTTCCCTTATTGCCCTCTTTGTCAGTCCAATTAAGAACCCTGGATCTTACCAAAGGGTTTTTTGACTGCCCTATGCCTTTAAGGTCAGTTAGGGACAAGGTAAGGGGCCAACTTGGTGGCCAATATTTTTGGGAAATAATTGTGGCATCTCCACCAGTATCCAAAATTCCCTGAAACTCCTTTCCTTCAATTCGCAGGGTGAGGGTGGGTCTTTTTTGAGTGATAGGCTGAACCCAATACGCATCAGAAGACCCCAAAGAAGCAGTTCTTCGCAGTGTAGTCTGAGCAGTGGAAGAACCCCCTGAATTTAATGGGAGCAGTATCAATTGTGCAAGCCTAGTTCCAGCTGGAATAGCTGCAATCCCATTAATGGTCGTGGCCAAAATTTTTAATTCTCCTGTATAATCATTATCAATAATACCAGGAAAAACTTGGACACCTTGTAAGGTAGCAGAGGTTCTTCCAAAAATAAGGGCACACATATGAGACGGAGGGGGTCCCAGGGTCCCAGTGGCTATTATTTGAGGTCCTTGTACAGAGTCTAGTACTGTGTCAGTGGCGGCACAGAGGTCCAGTCCTGCACTGCCTGGGGTTGCCCACTGGAGGGAAGCAATTGTTGAGAGAGGTGGGGGGCTTGTGTAGGACTGGGAGTTTGGGAGGGGACAAACCCTATTGCCCCTGGGCTTGTCTGGGGGATAGTCAGGGCCAGGGGCTGGCCCCGAGGGAAGTTTCCCAAAAAATGAGAGAGAATGGACTGTCCAAGGGCAATTGTTTTAGATCTACATTCGTTGGCCCAATGACTGCCCTTACCACATTTGGGACAAAAAGTGGCAGGGAGTGGTCTATCTGTAGCTTTGGAGGGCACTGCCCCTTGGCTTTGTTTGCCGAAGGGACATTCACGTGCAAAGTGACCAGGTTGTTTACAATTAAAGCAAGTATGCGAGCTGGGGACTGAACCTTGAAATGCCTTGGTAAAGGCAACACCTATGGCGAGCCCCATGGTGTGAGCGGTTCCTACTCCAGCACAAAGCCTGACGAACTCAGAGAGATCACCCTTGTTTTTATGTGGTCCGGAGGACATCTTGACATGCCGGATTAGCATTTTCAAAGGCAAGATGTTTAACAAAGGCACATTCACTTTCACTAGGCCCAAGAAGCCTTTCTGCAGCCAAGTTAAGCCGCGAGACAAAGTCAATGTAGGGTTCCTCTGGCCCCTGTCTAACCTTTGCCAGGGAAGTAGTAGCTGATCCCTTTTGAGGGAGACGCTTCCAAGCATAAAGGCCAGCATTTTGAATTTGTGCCAAAAGTCCGGTATTAAAGTGCGCCTGTTTAGCATTGGTATCAAAGGGCGCATTAACCAAAAGTTTATTATAGGTCCAGGTTTTTGAAGATGTTTTAGCCAAAATTTTTTGCACGGTCTCTCTACATTGTTCCTTAAAGTCCACATTCCATAAAACAAAATCACCCCACTAAGGGTGGTGCGGGCCAGGATCTTCCAATCATTAGGGGTGAGCGAGCGTGCACTTTGGTTTTCTAACAGGCTAACGTATAAGGGGCAGTCGGGCCATATTGGGCACATGCATTTTTAAGCTTTTCAACAAACCGGAGGCTAATCCTCTTATACTCTTGTTGGCCCTTTCCCTGGGTGGGTTGTTCCTCTTCATCCCCAGTATCCTGTTCTTCATCTTCCTTTTCCTCCTCTTCTGATTCATCCTCCTCACCCTCTGAGGCCCTATCTGTCTGGCTCCGAGTTACTGGAAAGGCGAGAACTGATTGATGGCCTGATCTAACCTTAATTTTATCAGGCGTTTTTGGCGTATTGGTCAAGGCCAGTATGCGGAGTTCATAATCAAGGGACCGCAGTTCTTTTAAAAGTTGAAGGTGTTCTCGCCTATGTTGAAGAGTCTCGCGTAAAGGTGCCAGGTTAGGTAAAGGGGGGGGAAACCTCTTGATCTGGAGGGGCAGTGGGCCCTTGAAAGGCCGGGTCACAAAAGGGAGGGGGTGCATAGGAGGAATGCGGAATATTTGAGGTAGAGTGTATAATCTGAGGTAGGGGGTGACTGAGTAAAGGGGGCCAATCAGGCTGACGATATTGGGCCGCCTCCTCTTCCAGGGTGGCCTCCTCCTCGGGATTTAAATTATTCTGAGGGGAATGGGCAGCCTGGGGTACAGGATAATAATGTTCATCTACCTTTTGAGAAGGAGTTTCAAGATCTAATACAACCGATCGGCAAGCCTCGGGGGGCCGAGAGGCATGTTGGAGAACCTCCTCTCCCGTTTTCACAAGTTTTAAAATTCCACTATCAAACAGAGAACATTTTAAAAAGTCATTAATCAAATTCCAATAGGAAAAGGCCATAGCAGGAACCTTTTCTGAACCAAAGGTTTCATAATAATCTTTTAAACAATCTCCTACTCTTTGCCAGCTTTTTGCATCTATGATTCCTTCAAAGGAGAACCAAGGACACAAGTCCTCTATGAATGAGAAAAATAATTCTAAATCCTTTTTCTTAACTAGCGTTCCTCATTTCTTGAGGGCCTCCTTGAGGTCTGACATAAATATACCATGTGACTATATTGCTTGTCCCATAGTGGGTCACTTACCATGCACTGTCCCCACTCTCCTCCTGGATCTGTCTCTAGGTGGGGTGTGTCGAGGCGATCTCATGATCTGGGACTGTACTTGGCCAAGTTTTCCCGGAGGAGGGCGTTCCTTCCTTAGTCAGAGGCTCGAGCCCCACGTTGGGCGCCAGTTGTCCCGACCGGCAGTACTTGAACAAGGGCGGTCAACCTAAGCGAGAAGGAATGAAGGGACAAGAAACACGAAGGACAGCAAGACAAGGATTCAGATCAAGCTGCCAAATTTTATTTTTCACACAGGGGTATTTATATGCTTAGAATAAGGAAGCTTTTTTATTGGGCATAGCAGCTGCAGGATGCTTGCTTAGGGCAGTGAAAAGGTGGTTGTTAGCAGCTACCGGGTGTTCATATGGGGGGGTGAAAAGGTGGTCGATAGCAGCTACTGGGGGGTGAAAAGGTGGTCATTAGCAGCTACTGGGGGGTGAAAAGGTGGTTGTTAGCAGCTACTGGTATTTGTATGGGGCAGGATGAAAAGAACGGATTCTGTGAACAGCCTCCTGATGTTCCAGTGAGATAGTCAAGCCTATCATGCAGATAGACTCCCTGCAGGGCTCTCGACAATGAATTGTGAGAATCAGATTGGGAAAACCATCTCTACTTTAACAAAATGGATAATTGCTATTAATTTCAATCAACTGTGGAAGGGGGGAGTATTGGATGAGGGGGCGGGGGGAAGCTGGGAATGGATGTGAAGGGTAAACAAAGGAGGAGGCTTCAATGCTTGATAAGAAATGTACTCATTATCTTTCCCATGTAATTGTAACTCCTCTATACAGTATGTTCACAAAAAAAATAAAATAAAATAAAAAAAGAAATAAAAAAGAAAAAAAGTGTAGGGAAAAGTTATATAAAGATCCATTACACTTAAATCACGATTTATTGAATGGAAATTCCCTTGTACAACTAGTTAAAATAATAACAATATAATTAAAAACAATGGAGACATCTGATCTTAAACTGTGTTCTCTTAAACCATGAGTCAATATAATAGTTTCCTCCTCAAAAATTTTCTTTGCAGGTATTTTCCTCATAGTGATAGAAAAATGATCAATGCAATGAATATCAATATATCACATTGTACATCAGAAAGAGACACAATAAAAATCACAGTAAAAATGTTAGAATTCACCACATGATAAAATAACAGGTAGAATGTGCCAAATGCTAATTGATTATTTTTCCAAGTACTTTACCTATGGTATCTAATTTAATCCTCAGAATAATTCCATAAAGTGGAACTACTTACATTTTTAATTCTCAGATGATCATATTGAAGTCTTCAGAGTTGTAATTACTAGTACAACATTGCACACATGGTAAGTGTTAGCCTGAGGTCCATCCCCGACTGTATCAATTAACCTCACTCTATTTTGTGACTAAAATTCTAGGAAAAATTCCCAGAATTATTGTATACACTCATAATATTTCAGTTTATCTTTGTTAGAAAATAGGGAACTGTAATATGAAAACTCGAAGTTCAGAATCAATGCTAACCTCCCTGGTAAAAGGAACTGCTAAAGTATAACATTCTTGATTTCTAGGTCAAAATAGCAGAAATCATATTCTTTCCCTTCACTCAACCCTGCACTGCATGGGGACCCTAACTCTGTTTAACAATGTCTTACTGAAAGAATGACCTCCCCAATTCCTGATGGAAACAGACTGCAGGTCTTATGGACCAATCATTTCCACATTGTAGCTCAAAAAAGTTGTTTACCATTAGAAGTATTTTGATTGCTATTCATACCCAACATTTTGAGACAAAGGTACTACTTTAAAATGCTATTAAAGCAACACTGATATAAAAATCACCTTTGACCCCAGATAAATAATTTACCTTTCATGTAAGCAAAAATGCAGTCTGACTATTATTAATGTTAGGAATGAGAAGATAAAAAATCATAGACAAGAAGGCCTAAGCATGAATTAAAGCCTCTCCAACTTGTGAATACAATTGGTTTAAAAAGACATTAAGGGCTGGGAAGGTGGCTCAGTGGTAGAGCGCTTGCCTTGCATGCATGAAGCCCTGGGTTCGATTCCTCAGCACCACATAAGCAAAAAGAAAAAAAAACCGCAAGTGGTGCTGTGGCTCAAGTGGAAGACCGCTAGCCTTGAACTGAAGAGCTGAGGCACACTGTATACAGAGGCAAGTAATTAAGGAAATTTCTTCCTGTGTTACATACAGGTAGAAGAAAGAAGATGTCACACAATTATTCTCTTCATACTATGTTATATTAAAGCCTCAAAAATTGCTTTTTCTAAATTTATAAATTAATGTCATCAATTTCTTGGCAACTCAGTCTAAATTATTCACATTATCATTTTCTACATGAACACTTAGAATTATTTATTAACTGAGTTCTCATTATAACTCACTTGAAACAATATGCTAGGTAAATAGAATGAAAGAAACATCTGTAAATTTGTCAATTAAACCCTCTACCTAAAAAGAATTTTGTAGTATCCTATAGAATATGAAATTACAAACGAAACCAAAATATTTTTTGAAGTCTAAACTCCAATTTAGCAAGATCTATAAAGACCTACATTAGGTGATCTTTGCTATTCCTCCAGGCTTAAGCTTTTGTAATCCTTCATCCTTACCTTGGAATCTAACAGAATGATGATTACTTACTTTTGCAAATTTTGGATGGGTATCATGAACCACTTTGCATCTAGGAATGTTCTGTAATGAAGAGCTCATTTAAAACATAACTGAGGAGGGGCTGGGAAGGTGGCTTAGTGGTAGAGCTCTTGCCTCGAATGCATGAGGCCCTGGGTTCAATTCCTCAGCACAACATAAGCAAAAAGAAAAAATGCTGGAAGTGGCGCTGTTGCTCAAGTGGTAGAGCGCTAGCCTTGAGCTGAAGAGATGAGGCACAGTGCCCAGGCCCAGAGTTCAGGCCCCATAACCGGAACCAAAAAAAAAAAATTTAAAAAAGAGTTAAAAAAATAAAAAAATAAAATAAAACACAATTGAGGTTTCTATACCAGTTGTATTTCAATAGAAAACTTGGCTTTTCAAAACATAATGAAAAAATTAGTCCAAATTTCCAACTGTGTATTCCATTCTTGTTTGGTTTGTTTTATTAAGACAAAATTATACTACCTGGTCCTGGGAAGGTATCAGTAGTAATTCCAGTCTCTAATCTCCTGTCAGTTTGAGTGCTAGAATTCAAGGCTTGTATCACATTGCCCCACCATAGGTTCTTGGTTTATTTATTTATCTGTTTGTTTGTTTATTTATTTTTGGGTCCGGTAATGGGGCCTGAACTATGGGCCTTGATGCTGTCCCTCAGCTCTTCAGCTCAAGGCTAGTGCTCTACCACTTGAGCCACAGAGCCACTTCCGGCTTTTTTCTTTTTGTTTATGTGGTGCTGAGGAATCAAACCCAGGGCTTCATGCATGCAAGGCAAGCACTCTACCACTGAGCCACCTTCCCAGCCCCTTCTTGGTTTATTTAATCTAGATACAGACTATCAATTCTGAACTTCTCCAGTGATATTATCCACTAGACTTCTTAGACTGTTCATGCACTATTTTCAAAGATGTTCTAACATTTGACACAGGGTATAAACATTTTCAAATGCACCTGCCGGGTCTCTGATTTATTCCTCCATGGATCCTATCCCTTTAATATTGATTACTTGACTCTCTTACTATTTCTGGTCCCTACTTATGTAATATTCTCAAACTTTTTTGAAGAAAGTTCACTTTAGGATTTTCTAATTTTAAAAATTATCACTTGATTCTAGTCTCACTCAGGACATACTTTCTATTGTTTTCTAAGTTTTCTACATATTCTGAGAGTTGCTTCATTTGTGTATATGTGTGTGCACATATAAGTGCCTCTGTGTGTATGTGTATGTTTATATGTATGTATGCAAAAGCCTCAAGCTCTTATTCATCATTCTTACTCATGACTGTTATTCCATCACCTATACCATTCTTCCAATCTAGCTTTTGGCTGGTTAATTATAGATAGTGTCTCAAACACTGTTCTGCCCAGGCTGGATGCAATCTGAACTTCCCAGACTCCTTTACATACTTAGGTTTCATTTATCCAGTAGAAACAACTTTTAAACTACAAACATTTTTGTGAGTGTAAAGTCTAAGCTGTAGCCCAGATTTTTAACTCAAGAATTCATATAAAGATAGATGAATATACATAATACATATGCTGAATGTACACTGTTAGAAATGTGATCCTAAGCTGGGTGGTGGTAAGATCTGAGGATTGGGGTTCAAATCCAGCCCAGGTAGGAAAGTCCAGGAGACTCTTTTCTCCAATTTACTGCAAGAACACTGGAAGCCTCACTGTGGCTAAAGTGGTAGAGCATTAGCCTTGAGCGGAGTAGCAGAGGGACAGTGCCCAGGCCCAGAATTCAAGTGCCAAGACCACCACCAACAAAAAATATATAAGTAAAGGAAAGAAAAAAATGTGATCTTATCCACCAGTTGATGGCTAGTATAATCCCTACTCTCTCAAGATGGAATTTTTTCCTTATTAAATCCATGCTCTTATATCTGAATTGCATTGGAAACAGAATTATTCTTCCATTCTAATTTCTACAAAGTTGTGTCATTAGCAAGCGTGATTAGGAAGGGAGTGGCCTCATACTTCGTGTTCCATGTAGGAGTAATGCTTTCTCTATATCACTCTCATAAATCTACATACTGGACTTGGCTTTATTGTTTCAATGTGGTCTTATTTGTAGAGTCTTCTATAGTGTATTGAACCCTTATACTTAAACACAGAATTTCTCTTTCTCTTATTATTGCTATAGTTAACACGAGTTAACAAATTCATGTACACTTGAGAAATAATGTGCAGCACATATACTCACAAAAAAAAATGATCTAGGAACCTTCTTCCTCTTTAAAATTCGCCTCAATTTACAGAGAATTTACAAAGTTTGAATTCAATATACTCATGAATAATGTATTTATAAAAAATATAAATTTTATATTTTCTCTTTACTAAGTTGTCTCTGAAACACGTGTTACATCAGGTCCAAATGTGTTCTTGTGTTATTTCCGTGAAGCCAGAAATCATTCATTATACCTCAAGCAGCACCATAGATTGTTCCTGGAAGTAACTGTTACTGGATATGGAAACTGATCCCAGTAGAGGAATGGAACATAGAGGATTGACAAAGTTCAAGTTAACTTGTGCTTTCCTTTTTACTATAAAAGAAGAGAATCCGAAGGCTTGAAGGAAACTCTGTCCCTGACTTTTTCTAGTGTGTTTTTACTTATATATAATTTTTCTGTAAACTTCTAGTTGAGAGTATTACAAAAAGATAAAATGTGCCATTTGATGGCCAGCATAGAACAAAAAGAAATAACGTTGTTTTAAATATGTTTTTCTGCTGGGGCTGGGAAGTTGGCTCTGTGGTAGAGCACTTGCCTTGCATGCCTGAGGCCCTGGGTTAGGTTCTCAGCACCACATAAGCAAAAATAAGCCAGAAGTGGTGCTGTGGCTCAAGTGGTAGAGCGCTAGCCTTGAGTTGAAGAGCTGAGGTAAAGCGCCCAGGCCCAGAGTTCAGGCCCAAGACTGGACCCCCAAAAAAATTCTACTGCTATAGTGTTTTTTTGCATGGATATTTCACCCCTGAGATGATTCTTTTGTTGCAGAAGTCAGTTATGAATTACTTTAGTTTGGTCCTGAGTTCTCCAGAGCAGTAAGGATTCCAAAAAAGCATCCAGTGTATATGATGAGCAAAAGGAGCCACTTCTCAGACCAATACTCCTTTAAGGAGGGTCCCAATGAAATATCTGGTTTTTTGTTTGCTTTTGTGTTTAGCTTGTGTTGGTTCTGGGGCTTGAACCTAGAGGCTGAACCCTGTCCCTGAACAGTTTTCTTTCCTGCTCACCTACCCCCAAAGTTAGTACTCTATTGCTTGAACCAAAACTCCACTTCTGGTTTTTTGCTGTGTAATTACAAATAAGAGTTTGACAGACTCTCCTACCAGGTTTGGCTTTAAACTAAGATAGTAAGAAAGCCAAGTGACATCAACTGTATAGACTTCTCTTTTCAAATGAGAAATATTAGATGAAGTTTATTGTAAAGCTAATATTTTACAATTTTTTTCTTTCTTTATTATTGTGAGCATACCGTACAGAGGAATTACAATTACATGGACAAGATAACGAGTACATTTCTTATCAATCATTGTTGCCTCCTCTTTGTTTCCCCTTCCCATCCCTTCCCATATTCCCCCCTCCCCATACCCTATCCTCCCGCCCACCAACGTTGTAAAGTTCGTTTTTCAACATAACGACTTGTACATCTCATTGTTGAAATGGGTCCACCTGTATCCCTAGTTAAATGATTTGTTTTTAGAGCATATGTCCAGAAAAGAAACCATAACATAACTCAGCAAAAGTAGGTGCACTGAATCATTTTGGAATTTTTTTGGGGGGAAGATTATTGAACTTGTCATTCCTTTTGGGGAAACTTAAAGTTATATTTCACCTTTTTTGTTGGTTGTGGGGCTTGAACTCGGATCCTGGGTGCTAAGTTAGAGCACCACCTCCAGGTTTCTGGTGGTTAATTGAAGGTTAGGGTCTCGTGGACTTTCTTGACCAGGCTGGCTTTGAACCACAATCTTCTGGTCTCAACCTCCTGAGTAGCTAGGATTACAGGAGTAAACCACCAACTCCTGGCTCATATTTGCATTTATGTGTACTGAATGACACTGTGTAGACAAAGAATGGAAATTTTAACCAAATGATATTGCAGCATTTCAGAAAAATTGAAGTAGCAATAAATATGTCCTCTTTTCCATTTTGTTACGTTAATGACTGATGATTTTTGGGACCCTTTCATTAGCATCCTCTGCCATCTGTATAGGTGTATTTAGTATCAGGAAATGTTCATAGAGAAATATAGAAAGAATAAGATTTTTAGAAAGCAAAGGAGAAAAGGTATGAAAGAATAGCATAGAAGGAGATACATTTATCACACAGAGATTATAAGCTAGCCTAAGAGATTTAGAATGCTAAAGGCAATGAGGAACTCCCTAGCTGACAACTAGTTCTACAATAACCAAAAATGGTTCTCAAGAACAGTTTCTGGTATACCTTAATTACTATCATTTATTCCTTCTATCTGGAGTTATATATTCCTTATTTTCTTTCACAACTATTAATTAGCCTCTGCATTTTTGGTGCCATAACTGACCAAAAAGATTTCAAAATCACACATAGCCTACCATTCTCTTTGTGATTAGCAGTGACGACACAAATCCAGGAATGGTTGAATTTCCAGAATTAAACATTACCTGACATCTAAGCATATCCCTGGCATTAATTGCTGTGACTTAATGAACAAGACTTTTTTCAACACAGTATCCTAATATAAGTAAAGTACATGAATTAGGAACTGTTTTCAGGTGTCAGTATGGAAGGAGCAATTATATATTCCAAGTGTGGGTTATTTATTTTGCATTTACTAACTGAATGTTTTTGTTTTGTTTTGATTTGATTTGTTTTTGTTCTTTTTGTCAGTCGAGGGGCATAAACTCAGGGGTAAGGAATATTCCTGAGCTTTTTTTTTCTTGCTCAATGCTAGCTCTCTATCATTTGAGGCACAGCACCACTTCCAGTGGTTTTGTGTGTGTGTGTGTGTGTGTAACTAAGGAATTGAACCCAGGGTTTCATGGATGCTAGGAAATCACCGTACCATGAAGCCACATTAACAGAGCCTTAAAGGCTGAATGGACAATGAATAACTGTTACGGTCTAGCCAGATAACAGAAGGGCTTATCTCATGGAGCTGTTTCAACAAGCTGAGGCGACAGCTCCTGACCCACAGCCAACCTCCAGAATGAGAGGACCAACCTTGGGTTCCAGCCACATGGGGATGGTGGGCCCCCTCCTCCAGCATCCATGTGACCAGTTCTTGTGAAAGAGAGAGAGAAAAAAAGTCAGAATTACAATTAAGTCTGGTGCCAGTGGCTCAGAATTCTAATCCTAACTACACAGGACGCTGAGATATGAGGATCATGGTTCATAACCAGCCGAGGCAGGAACGTCTGTGAGAATCTTATCTCCAAAGAACCACCAGAAAATCAAAAGTAGTGTTGTGGGTTCAAGTGGTAGAACACTAGCCTTTTGCTGAGGCTTTTGGGAACATCGCCCATGCCTAGAGTTCTAGCTCCACGACTGACAAGATGTGGACTTCCTACCACAAGAAGCGGACTGAATAGCAACCATTGTCCTACGGAGCATGGTAGCAAAGTCAGGCAGAGCTTCCTTTGAAGTTGAAGTCATAATTAGGTCACCTGGCTTCTCTCTGCCTTGGTATCTCCAGCTGCAAAACTCAACACAGTGAAAGATCCGCTTCCTCATTGGGATAGGGTAATGATGAGAGAAAGCCATGTTTGTTTCATAATCCCACATCTGTTGCACAATTAATAACAGGCCCCACCTGAGCCCTTTCCGGATATCTTCCTGTCATTTCCTCACAGAATTGCCGAGAACCTTATCTGAAGACTACTCCCTCTGTTCCTAGCCATGCTCCAGAGATCCCTCTGTATAAATCCCTTGTTTGCTCACAACTGTCCTGTGAGGAGAATGAGGTCTGATTGTTACGAACCTACCCAGAGCTTCACCTGTGGTCAAGAATCGTCTCCTGTGATTTTTCTGCCTGCTCAAACTGACTTAAGAAACCATTCAAGCCACAGGAAAATCAAACACAAGTAGACTAGAGTCTCCAAAAAGAGACAGGTTAAGAACACAAGGGAGATACAGGATCTTCCCATCCCCCACAAAAAAATCAAAGAACTCTTTTTTTGTACCTTTTATAATTTTTTTCTAAAAGTTGTTTTTTAATTTTTAATTTTTTACTTTAATTTTTTTCTTCCTTTCATAATTTTTATTTTAGGGGTATATGTGTGGGTACTTATTTATCTCTTTTCAGAAACATTGAAGTAATACCTTGCATTCTCTCAGGCCACAAGTGTAAAAAATTAAAACTCAACAGGAAAAGCCACCAGAGAAAATCCTGTAACACACTGGAACAACACACTGCTGAATCACGAGTGGGTCATGGAAAAGATTAGAAAAGAAATTCAAATGTTGATGAACACACAAATTACCAGCTCCTTTGGGACAGAGCAAAGGCAGTACTCACAGGCAAGTTTATAGCTCTGAGTTCATACTTCAACAAATTGGAGAGATCTGAAACCAACCATTTAATGAGACATCTGAGTCTCCTTGAAAAAGAGCAGCAAGATGATCCCCAATCCAGTAGATGGTAAGAAATAATTAAAATTAAATCATAATTAAATGAATTAGAATCCAAAAAAATCATAGAAAGAATCAACAAAACAAAGATTTGTTACTTCCAAAATATTAACAAAATTGACAGACTCTTAGCAAATCTTATAAAAAAGAGAAGAGAACACACCCAAATAAATAAACTCAGAGATGAGAATGGAAACATCACCACAGAAACAACCAAGATTCAGAACATTATAAGGGAATATTCTCAAAACTTTATGCTAATAAGTTTGAGAACTTGGCAGAAATGGACCTTTTCCTAGCAAATACTGACATGCCAAAACTAAAGCAAGATGAGTTATACCATCTTATCAGGCCCATATCAAGCATTGAAATAGAAACATCAATAACACACCTCCCATCTAAGAAAAGCCCAGGACCAGATGGTTTTACAGCATAATACTATAAGCCCTTAAAAACACAGCTCACACCAATACTCCTCCAAATCTTCAATGATATTGAAAGAGAAAGTTCACTACTGAACTCATTCTATGAAGCCATAATAACCCTCATGCCCAAACCAGGCAGGGACACATCACAGAAAGATAACTATAGACCCATTTCTTTGATGAACATTGATGCAAAACTTCTCAACAAAATGTTGGCCAATCAAATTCAACAATTCATCCAAAAAATTCTACACCATGATCAAACAGGATTTATTTCAGGGATGCAAAGCTAGGTCAATATATGCAAATCAATTAATATAATTCATCACATCAACAGGAGCAAAGATAAGAACAACCTGGTTATCTCAATAGATGCAGAAAAAGCATTTAACAAGATCCAACGCCCCTTTATGATGATGGTTCTGGAAAAATTAGGAATCCATGGAACTTTGCTCAATACAATAAAGACTATATATGACAAACCTACAGCCATCATCATACTTAATGGTGAAAAAGTAAAGCCATTTCCTCTTAACTCAGGAACGGGAAAAGAAGGTCCACTCTCTCCACTTCTCTTCAATTTAGTATTAGAATGCCTAGCTACAGGAATAAGACAAGATGCAAACGTAAAGGGGATCCAAATAGGGAAAGAAGAAGTAAAACTCTATGTCTTTGCAGATGTCATGATCTTGTATTTAAGGAATCCAATAGACTCCACTCCCAAATGACTCAAGCTGATTCAAAACTTTGTCAAAGTAGTAGGGTATAAAATTAACCCCTCAAAATCAATGGCTTTTCTATATACCAACAATGAGAAAAGTGTGGCTGAAATTAGGAAAGCATCTCCATTCGTAATAGCCCCACAAAAAATAAAATACCTAGGAATTAACTTAACCAAAGAAGTGAAGGAACTCTATGGATGAAAATTTTAAAAACCTGAAAAAGGAAATCAAAAGAGATCTTAGAAAGTGCCAAAAACTCCCATGCTCATGGATTGGAAAATTCAACATCGTGAAAATTGCAATCCTTCACAAGGCTCTCTACAAATTCAGTGCGATTCCTATAAATATTCCAACCTCATTCTTCAAGGAAATAGAAGAGGCAAACCAATAATTCATAGAGGACAATAAAAGACCCCGAATAGCAAAACGATCCTCAACAGAAAAAACTGTGCTGGAGGAATATCATACCAAATTTCAAACTCTAATACAAAGCAATTTTAATCAAAACAGCTTAGTACTGGCATAAGAATAGATTTCAGGACCAATGGAATAGAATTGAAAACCCAGAAATGAACCTACAGACATATAGCCAACTACTCTTCCATAAGGGAGCTAAAATAATAGAATGGAAGAAAGACAGCCTCTTCAGTAAATGGTGCTGGCAAAATTGCTTAACTACTTGTAGAAAACTAAAGCTAGATCCTTATATATCACCCTGCACCAGAATCAACTCCAAATGGATCAAAGACCTCGGAGTCAAAGCAGACACTCTGAAAACATTACAGGATGGAATAGGAGAAACCCTATGTCTCCTTGGCACAGGTTGAATTTTTTTTAATAGAGACCCAGAAACACAAGAAATCAAAGAAAGGTTGGACAATTGGGATTCCACGAAGTTGCAGAGCTTCTGCATGGCAAAGGACATAGCTAGCAAGATCAATAGAAAGCCCACGGATTGGGAGAAAATCTTCACTAGCCATACTAGAGACAACAGTCTCATATCTAAAATATACTTGGAAAAAAAAAATTAAATCCCCCAACAACAAATCCTCAAAGAAACAACTGCCCAATAAATAAGGCTAAAGCCTTAAAGAGAAACTTCACTGAAGAGGAAAGAAGGATGGCCAATAGACAAATGAAGAAATGCTCAACCTCTTTAGCCATAAAAGAAATGCAAATCAAAACAACATTGAGATACCACCTCACCCCAGTTAGAATGGCTATAATGAAGAACTCTGATAACAGATTCTGGAGGGGATGTGGACAGAAGGGAACCTTACTTCATTATTGGTGGGAGTGTAAATTTGTTCAACCACTTTTGAAAGCTGTATGGAGGTTCCTCAAAGCACTCAACATAGAGCTCCCCTTTGATCCAACAATCCCACTTTTGGGCACTTACCCAAATGTTTACAAAGAAGACCACACTAAAGCTACCAGCACAACTATGTTTATTGCAGCCTTTTTTACCATAGCTAAGATATGGAAGCAACCCAGATGCCCATCGGTAGATGAATGGATCAAATAAATGGGTTATATATACACAATGGAATTCTATGCCTCCATCAGAATGAATGACATTGCTCTATTTGTTAGGAAATGGAAAGGGTTGGAAAAACTTATATTAAGTGAAGTAAGCCAGAACCAACGAAACATAGGTCCCATGTTTTCCCTTATTTGCAATAACTCGTATATATCTGAGTCAAGCATAAAAGTTCAGATAAATTCATGTTAGTGAAAAGAACCCTAAGATATCTATTCAATTTTTTTTCTTTCATACGATTGTTTCTAGTACATTCATAAGATTATTTATTTGTTGCTTTTTATATCCCTCCCCCACGGTATAATCCCTGCTTTGACTGTATTTGATGTTGTTATAATTTATGGAGGGGAAGGGAAAAAACAAATCGTTGAAATAGGGATTAAATTTGGACCCATTACAACAATGAGACGTAGAAGTGGTATGTCGAAAATGAACTTGACAACTCTGGTAGGGGGATGGGGAGGGTCGAGTGGGGTGGGGAGGATGGGATGGGAAGGGGAAACAAAAGAGGAGGCTATAATGCTTGATAGGATATGTACTCATATCTTGCCCATGTAATTTTAACCCCTCTGGACAGTATTTTCACAATTAAAAAAAAAAAAAGAATTGGCTGCTGTGGACTAAATTTTTGAGAGTATCCATCTAAATCGATGACTGTGCATGTTGCTACATGTCTACCACCCCAACTACAGATGACCAGGCCCGGTGGAGCATACCTGTCACAGATAGCAGGACATCAATCCAGCCCAGCCAGAGCATATAGAGGCTCTGTTTCAGAAATGCCCAAAACAGAAAGGTGGCTCCTCAGAGCCAGGGAGAGGAAACAAGTAGCGGGTCTTGGTGCCCTCAGAGGGGTGTCTGACCCAGGGTAGGGGTGGTTTTGGGGCAGCCACTCACATGTGCTCCTGGGAGAAGTTGCTTGAGGCTGCTCCAGGGGGAGCGAGCGGGAATGGCAGTGGCATTGCAGACACATGGCCTCAGAGAACCAAGGCCATTGACCAAGTTGGGGCTTTACACAGCCTGGCAGGGTGCCATTGCCTGGTTTGAAATTCTGAACCTTGGGAAGGCGGGAGGGGGCTGGGGACTAGGCAGGCATCTCAATTTCCTTCTATATTCCAGTCGCCTAAAATCTCTTCTCACCACTCAGCCATCTATACCTTCCTCAACTGCTGGTAGTGGTGTAAACAGAGGGAATACTGGTGCTTCCAGGCAGCATGGAATGTGGGCATGGCCACCATTCTTGTATCTCATTGGTCAGAAAGAACAATGAAAGAATGGGGGTGTGGCCAGAATCCTGTGATGCAAACAGCATGGGCAGAGTCAAGAAGATAGCAGCTCCCCCAGCCCTTTTCCCAGGGAACAATGTCCAATTCAGTTGGAGACAAGAGGGTGACCTGCTTTAGCCGCATGGCTGCACAGATCATTGTGTATGGCTGTTTGTTCCCAGTCACAGACCATGAACTGAGGATATGGGCACAGTCTGTGAGCTGCTTTTGCTCAAGGCTGGCCTTCCACACTGGAGCCACAGGGATTCTGGCTTTGTTGGCACTGAAGTTGGACTTTCCTGCCTAGGGTGACTTCGACCATGATCCTCTCATCACAGCCTTGTAAGTATCAAGGAAGACTGTTGAGGGCCACTGGTGCCTGCCTAATCATTTGTCTTACTGGTGTTCTTGGACAGACTGATGAGTTCCCTATCCTCGGGTTTAAGTGGTGGGAGCTATAGCCCACAGTTGGAATCCTGGTCCAGCCACCTCAAAATGGAAAGAGATCCTAAGAAACTTATTCCTGTCCATATGATTACCAATAGAATATGATGTATGTCATGATTGAAAGAGCAGTTCTTGAATGATTCTAGGATAAAATTATAAAGAATTATTTTATAGGAAACTGATCGATGTTAGTTAATGCTTTTTGAAGCATTTAAACAATCACATTCATAAAATGGAGGAATAATGAAATACCTAAGAATTACTATACTATTACATAATATAAAGGTGGCATTTTTCTGTCAGGACTGTCGGGATTGGAACATATGGTCTTGGTAACTGTGTTGCACTGTGTGGGAAGGGGAAGCAGGCCTCCTTGAAGTCAAGAAATTCAAGTCGGTTCTTTAGGCCTGAAATAGATCCCCACCACTAGAAAACATCCTATTCATGTACAATTTACATATATGATTCATATTTACATTCATATGTTGACTCCATATTGCATTCAGTGCAGTTATTTTATTTGTTTGTTTTATTCATGTATTGACCATTTATTTTGACTATTATGGCACATAAAACATTGATTACATAAGATATAGGTCTGCATATGTGTTCCACTTCATACCTGACACTCAGGACTTCTTACTCCACAATTCATTTTTGGGGAGTGCTGGCAACTGAACTCATGGCCTACAAGCCTACAAGGCCCAATTCATGAATGGGTGAGTGTCAGCACGCCATCCTGGGCACATTGAGCTGAAAGGTTATTCCTAGGAACTGAGATCAAGCCCCAGGTGTTAGCAAAATAAGAACAGATTGACCTGCAGATGGAAGTACGCTAATAAATATGTATTTATATAGAGTGTTAAAGATGTCTATATATTATTCAGTTATATAGACTACATTCCTACCAATTCCTGGGTATTAATCATGCGTCCATGTAATTAATATTATTGTTTTCATCCTTATACTATTAATGAAATCAATCAGTGTCCTGAAATTATTGCATTCCTGTAAGTAATAATATTCTTTTTATGCTTCATAAATATTAAATAAATTAGCTTCTTGAAATTATGCTGCCTAAATTTATAGTAGCATCATTCATGATCAACTCATTGAACATTGACATTGATAAAATTCCATTGTTCTTCCTATGGTTGGGAACAATTTTCTTAGTATCTCCTGCCATTGGTTGGTGTTAGGAGGGGGATTCGAAATCAGGGCCTATGTTGCCACGTGGGCAGCTTTCAGCAATGCAAGGTGAAGTACCCTTTGCAACAGTGTCATTCAGACCCATGAGGGACACCGTGCAAAGGAAGAAAACAAAAATGCCACAGTTTTTCTGTGCATTGCTTTCCCTGCAAGACCTGAGGATCTAGGATCCCAGAAGCAGCTGTAGGTCTAGTGGCTGTACCCCAGCATAGGGTGATCCAATTTGAGGCAGAGTTGCCACAATTTGACTTCAAGCCCATACTGAGAAAAGTAAAATAAAAAATTTAGCTCCCTGGCTTGCAATTCGTGATGTTTAATCTTCCAGGCTTTAAATTTGAACTCAGGATCTGGGTAAATCTGCAGCAATGTGGATGAAGGAGAAGATCACTGTACTTGAAGATAAGAAAGTCAGACCTGGGAAGATGGTGGAGAAGCTGGAGTCTAAACAAGCTCTCCCATAGAAAGAAGTTTTAGAGTTCCAGTGAACAGTCCTAAGCCAGAGAATCACACCAAGTGTGCCATCACAGAACAGAGAGTCAGGCCAGAGAGGGAAAATCCAGGCAAGGAGACAGATCTGAGCTCTTGCAAGCAGCGGCCGCAGCAGCAGCAGCGGTGGCAGCTGCAACCACAGGCGCCATACCCGAGAAACAGAGAGTCCAGGACGAAGGAGCCAGACGCAGCGGGTGAGCGGATTCTACTCAAAACCAGCAAGAACCAACAAGGAGCAGACATATTCATCCTGCAGTTCACAGACCAGAGATGACCCAGGAACCAAGACTCGGCATGAGTAGAAGCCTGATGTCCTCACTCCTTCTCAGGGAGCAGAGGAAGGAATGCCACCCCCCCCCCCGTACTGGAGATCTCCATCTTGGATACTGACAAAGAGCTCCAACTCAAGCCTTGAAATAAAATGAATCATTTAGCAGGTCACAAGAACTTAACGGCGGCGTGACCTGCCAGACTCAGCTCCACCCAGGGAAAAGTCACCCAGCTTAGGCGCCAGCCCTAGTAATGGCATTCTTCACTGGGTAATCAGAGCCAGAGGCTGCCCCTCCCTTTAGCAGCCTCGACAATCAATTGAAATCCAGTAAACAGAAACCCTGAGAATGGCTCCAGGCTGGGCTCTGTGAATCTTTCACAAACTAGCCACCAGGAAAAGCTACTGTTTGTTGAAAGGCCTCAACTCTACCCAGAACCTAGCCTCATCATTGATTCTCCCTCTTTTGTGATACTCAAAGCAGATCTGACTCCCATTGAACTAGCCTAGTAGGAGGATCACAAAATCCTGGGTAAAGCAGAGCATTTTTCTGCCTGTTCGAATAAACTGACTTAAGTAACCAACCAAGCCAAAGAACCAAAAGCAGACAAAAGACTCCAACAAAAAGCTGGTTACAGACACAAGGGAGATACAGAATTTTTCCCACTCCTCCCCCAAAAATCAAAGAACTTTTTTTTTTCTTCTTCTTTCTTTTTTTTTTTTTTTTGGTACCTTATATTAAAAAAATTTCATTTCTAAAAATTTTTAATCATTAATTTTTGCCTTGATTGAAAAAAAATGTTTTCCAGTATATTTTTTTCCCTCTTACAATTTTTATTTTAGGGATACGTGTGTGCATTTTTTCTTCTTTTTTGATTTCTTTTTCTTTTTTTTTCTTTTTTAATTATCTTTTTGTTTTTTGTTTAGCTCTACTGAACTTCTGATCTTTTTTTCTTCATTTCTTATCATTTTCACCTTTTCCTCTCTTTCGTTCTTCTTTATATGACTTAATTCTTGTCCTGCACATCCTCAGATAAACCTGTAGTTGACTATTAGACCCTATCCTCCACTGTGTACACACTTAATCCACAAATTTATTACTCAATTCAATACCGCTGAGACTTAAATTCCTTAATAGCAGTAACACTTCTTTATACCTACATAATATTTTAAGCATTTTATTTTTAAGTTTTCGTATCTCCTTTATATCGCTCCCCTTCTCTCATTATATTCACATTCTTCTCTAAATAGATTCTTGTCGAATTCTGGCATAATATTATTAATTTTTATTTTTCTATTTTTTCTGGTCTCTTTTCTTTTCCATTTCCCTTTCTTCATTTTTTCTCTCTCTTTCTACTTTCTCCTACCCAACCTATTTCCTGCTTTGAGATTAGGACTTAGTTAACACTCCCTGTGATTTCCCACATCAATCTATTCCTATTTTTTACCCACATTGCTCCCTAACCCTAATAATTTCTGGTTTTCCAAATTCTTCTTTGCGGTTCGTAGCCCATTAACATATAGTTGTTTGATATTGAATAGATGTATCTATTGAACTAGATTGTATCTGTAGACTATTGACTGTGCAAATTCAGACTTTGGTGGATGCTTGCCTTAAGATATTGTTCTAGCACAAAACTGGTGCTATTTATATCTCAAATGGGCAGAGTAAGCCAGAAAAACACAAGAAAAATGGCAAGTCCGGGTATCTCAATTCTCAATCTTGATAATCATGGGACAGAACAGATAATGAATAATCCAGAGGAGAGTTCCCCAATAGCTCTACAAACACTGTTGGCTAACATGATAAATGAAAAGATTGAAAACTTACAAAGGATTCTGTATGAGCATGATAAGGAGAGAGAGGAGGCAATCGAAAAGTTTATACAGGAATATCATAAGTGTGAGGAAGCTACTCAAAAACTGATACAGGATTTGCGTGAGCAGCTTGAGAATACTCAAACAGAAAGGGAGGAATGGTGTGAGCAGGCTGAGAACACTCAAAGAGAACTACAGGAATCCCATGAACGGGAGGAAGCTAATCAAAGAGTAATACAGGAATTGAGAGAGCAGGAAAAGAATAAAAAAAGATCACTAAAGGCATTCATGGAACCAATTAACAAAGAGCTGAAGGAAGACAGGGAGACCACAAAGGGAATGCTGAATGGAAACCAACAGAAGGAATTGGAGTCCAAGGAAACCATAACCAAACAACTAAGTGATTGGAGAATAAACACTGTACACAAAATTAAGAAAGTAAAGAAGTTCATACAAGATCTAAAACAAAGTTTTAACAAAGAATTTGAAGCAATGAAACCTGACCAATTAGAAGGAAAAGAGATAAAAAACAAAGTAGAAAGTCTTGACAGCAGGTTAGACCATGCAGAAGACCGAATCTCAGGGATTGAAGACAGCCTAGATATTACAGAGAAAGAACATACAACCATCCAAGAAAAGTCCAAGAAATATGATAGGTCTATCCAACACTTGGAAAAAAATATCAAAAGTCCTAATCTATGGATAATGGGTGTAGAAGAGCACCTAGAAATAGAAGTTAATGGTCTAGGAAATTTGTTTAACAGGATCCTAGCAGAGAACTTCCCAAACATGCAAAAAGATAGGCCTATTCATATACAAGAAGCTTTTAGAACCCCAAATAGACCAGACCAGAATAGGACATCCCACAGTCACATTATAATACACACAGGATCAACTCAGACCAAGGAAAGGATCCTTAAGGCTGTCAAGGAGAAAAGATTAATCACCAATAAAGGGAAATCAATTAGAATCACCTCGGATTTCTCAGCAGAGACAATCAAAGCAAGAAGAGCTTGGAATGATGTATGCCATGCCCTAAAAACAAACAATTATCAAACAAGAATACTGTACCCAGCTAAACTCTCCTTCATAACTGAAGGCCAAATAAAAACCATCGATAGCAAAGAAAAATTGAAACAATACATCTCCACCAAATCAGCCCTACAAAAGATTCTTAAAGATGTCCTACACATAGAAAACCAACAAGACCACAATAAAGGCCAAGAACCTGCACCCAAACTGAGAATCCAAGAACCATAGGAAGAACACAGTTTTAGCAACCCCCAAGAAGGTTGATAACATGGCAGTAAGTCCCAAATACCTCTCAGCCCTATCTATTAACGTTACGGACATAACTTTCCAATTAAGGGACATAGACTGTCTAGTTGGTTTAAGAAAGAAGTTCCTTCAATCTGCTGCTATCAGGAATCACATCTTGCCAATAAAAACAAACACATTTTCAATGTTAAAGGCTGGAGCAAAATCTACCAAGCAAACAGCCCCCATAAACAGGAGGGAGTTGCAATCCTAATATCACATAAAATAGACTTCAAATTAAAATTCGTGAGAAGAGATAAGGATGGTCGCTACATACTAATTAATGGATCTCCACTTCAGGACGATATTACAATTCTAAATATCTATGCGCCAAACAATGGAGAACCCAAATTTATCCAAGAAACACTACTTTCTCTCAGAGTCCACATAGATCCAAAGACATTAATTGTTGGGGATTTTGATACACCACTCTCCCCACTAGATACATGAACTAGGCAAAAACTCAATAGAGAAACCGCAGATTTAAACAGCTGCATAGATCAACTAGATTTAACAGACATCTACCGAACATTTCACCCAGCAGCATCAGAATACACGTTTTTCCCAGCAGCATATGGAACATTTTTAAAAAATTGACCACATTTTAGGCCACAAAGGAAACTTGTCTAAATTCAGAAACATTGAAGTTATACCTTGCATTCTCTCTGACCACAAGGGAATAAAATTAGAACTCAACACCAAAAGCCACCAAAGAAAGTCCGGTAACATATGGAGGCTGAACAAAACACTGCTGAATCATGAGTGGGTCATGGAAGAGATTAGAAAGGAAATTCAAATGCTCATACTATTCAACAAAAATGAACACACAAATTACCAGCTCTTCTGGGACATAGCAAAGGCAGTACTCAGAGGCAAGTTTATACCTCTGAGCTCCTACATCAACAAATTGGAGATATCTGAAACCAACAATTTAATGACACATCTAAACCTCCTTGAAAAAGAGCAGTAAGATAAACCCCAATCCAGTAGATGGAAAGAAATAATTAAAATTAAATCAGAATTAAATGAATTAGAATCCAAAAAACCTATACAAAGAATCAACAAAACAAAGAGTTGGTTCTTCGAAAAAATTAACAAAATTGACAGACCCTTAGGAAATCTTATCAGAAAAAGAAGAGAACACATCCAAATAACTAAACTCAGAGATGAGAACTTGATAGAAATGGACCTTTTCCTAGCAAATATTTACATGCCAAAACTAGACCAAGATAAGTTAAACCATTTTACCAGGCCCATATCAAGCATTGAAATAGAAAAAGCAATAAGAGGTCTCCTAGCTAAGAAAAGTCCAAGACCAGATGGTTTTACAGCGGAATTTTACAAGGCCATCAAAGCAGAGCTCACAGCAATACTCCTCCAACTCTTCAATGAAATTGAAAGAGAAAGTTCACTACCGAACACATTCTATGAAGACATCATAACCCTCATCCCAAAACCAGGCAGGGACTCATCCAAGAAAGAGAACTATAGACCCATTTCTTTGATGAACACTGATGCAAAAATTCTCAACAAAATTTTGGCCAATCAACTTCAACAATTCATCCAAAAAATCATACACCACGATCAAACAGGATTCATTTCTGGGATGCAAAGCTGGTCCAATATATGCGAATCAATTAATATTATTCATCACATCAAGGGGAGCAATAATAAGAACCACATGGTTATCTCAATAGATGCAGAAAAAGCATTCGACAAGATCCAACACCCCTTTATGATGAAGGTTTTGGAAAAATTAGGAATCCATGGAACATTTCTCAATACAATAAAGGCTGTATATGACAAACCTACAGCCAGCATTATACTTAATGGGGAAAAAGTAAAGCCATAACTTCTAATCTCAGGAACAAGACAAGGATGTCCACTCTCTCCACTTCTCTTCAATCTAGTATTAGAATGCCTTGCTACAGCAATAAGACAAGATGCAAACTTAAAGGGGATCCAAATAGGGAAAGAAGAAATAAAACTCTCTCTCTTTGCGGATGAATTGATCTTGTATTTAAAAATCCCATGGATTCCATTCCCAAATTACTCAAGCTGATTCTAAACTTTGTCAAAGTAGTAGGGTATAACATTAACCCTCAAAAATCAATGATTTTCTGTATGCCAACAATGAAAAAAGTGTGGCTGAAATTAGGAAAGTAACTCCATTTGTAATAGCCCCTCAAAAAATAAAATACCTAGGAATTAACCAAAGAAGTGAGGAACCTCTATGATGAAAACTTTAAAATCTTGAAAAAGGAAATCAAAACAGAACTTAGAAAATGGCAAAACCTCCCATGCTCCTGGATTGGAAAGATTAACATTGTGAAAATGGCAATACTTCCCAAGGCTATCTACAAATTCAACGTGAGACCTATCAAAATTCCACCCTCATTCTTCAAGGAAATAGAAGAGGCAATCCAAAAAATCATATGGAACAATAAAAGACCCCGGATAGCAAAAAGGCACCTCAACGGAAAGAACACTGCTGGAGGAATATCAATACCAAAATTCAAACTCTACTATAAAGACATAGTAATCAAAACAGCTTGGTACTGGCATAAGAACAGACCTCAGGACCAATGGAATAGAATTGAAATCCACGAAATGAACCTACAGACCTATAGCCAACTAATCTTCGATAATGTAGCTAAAATAATAGAATGGAAGAAAGACAGCCTCTTCAGTAAATGGTGATGGCAAAATTGCTTAACTATTTGTAGAATACTAAAACTAGATCCTTATATATCACACAGCACCAGAATTAACTCCAAAAGGATCAAAGACCTTGGAGTCAAAGCAGACACTCTGAAAACTTTACAGGATGGAATAGGAGAAACCCTAGGCCTCGTTTGCTGAGGATGAAATTTTCTTAATAGAGACCCAGAAACATAACCAATCAAAGAAAGGTTGGACACATGAGATTGCATGAAGTTGCAGAGCTTCTGCATGGCAAAGGACATAGCTAGCAAGATCAATAGAAAGCCCACAGATTGGGAAAATATCTTCACCTGCCATACAATGGACAAGGGTCTCATATCTAAAATATACTTGGAGCTCAAAAAATTAAATCCCCCAACAACAAATTCTCAAAGAAACAACTGCCCAATAAGTAAGTGGCCTAAAGACTTGAAGAGAAACTTCTGTGAAGAAGAAAGAAGGATATGCAACAGACACATGAATAATTGCTCAACCTCTTTAGCCATAAAAGAAATGCAAATCAAAACAACATTGAGGTACCACCTCACCCTAGCTAGAATGTCTATAATCAAGAACTCTAACAACAACAGATGCTGGAGGGGATGTGGACAGAAGGGAACCTTACTTCATTGTTGGTGGGAATGTAAACTTGTTCAACCACTTTGGAAAGCAGTATGGAATTTCCTGAAAAAACTTCACATAGAGCTCCCCTATGACCCAGCAATCCCACTTTTGGGCATTTACCCAAATGTTTTCAAACAAGACCACACTAAAGCTACCAGCACAACTATGTTTATTGCAGCATTATTTACCATAGCTAAGATCTGGAACCAACCCTGATGCCCCTCATTATATGAATGGATCAAGAAAATGTGGTATATATACACAATGGAATTCTATGCTTCCATCATAAAGAATGACATTTCCCCATTTGTTAGGAATTGGAAAGGCTTGGAAAAAATTATATTGAATGAAGTAAGCTAAGCCTAAACAAACAAAGGTCCATGGTTTCCCTTATTTGCAATATTTCCCTTATTTATTTATTTATTTTTGGGTCCGGTTGTGGGGCCTGAACTCTGGGCCTGGGCGCTGTCCCTCAGCTCTTCAGCTGAAGGCTAACGCTCTACCCCTTGAGCCACAGTGCCACTTCCGGCTTTTTCCTTTTTGCTTATGTGGTGCTGAGGAATCGAACCCAGGGCCTCAAGCATGCAAGGCAAGTGCTCTACCACTGAGCCAACTTCCCAGCCCAGTCAAGCAGAAATGGTCAGATAATGTGATGTTAGGAAAATGAACCCTTAGATAAGTATTTAAATGTTTTTTTTTTCTTTCATGCATTTGTTTCTAACTCATTCATAAGATTATTTCCTGGTAGCTTTGTATGTCCCTCCACCACAGTACAACCCCTGCTTTCACTATTTTTGATGTCGGTATAATTTGTGGAGGAGATTGGGAAAAACAAGTCGGTTAAGTATTCAGGTGGACCTGATGCAACTATTAGAATTACAAGGTGTCATGTCAAAAACGAACTTTACAACTTTTGTGCGGGGGCTGGGGGGGAGTCCGGGTTGGGTGGGGTGTGGGGAGAGGCTGGGATGTGAAGGGTAAATGAAGGAAGAGGCTGAAATGCTTGATACAAAATGTACTCATTATCTTGCCCATGTATTTGTAACCCCTCTGTACAATATGTTCTCAAAAATTAAAAATTAAAATTAATTTTTAAAAATGTCATATGTGAAATTTAATGAGGTCAACAAGAGATTATGAGGACAAAAAGGCCTTAGAATTACAATTGCAGCATATCACAAAATTTATGATGACTGGATAGGTTTGTGATGTCACGGGGTGTTATGTGATATTGTGATATGTGGTTATTGTGATATTACAGTGGCAACCTGATGTAAAAAGGGATTGTAATGTAACAATGGTTATGAGGTCACTATTTCTTTATGATATCAACTTACAGGCCGTATTTTAAAAAGAATGAAATCACAGAAAAGGCATTCATAATGTGTCTATGATGTCACAAGGACAATGTGAAGATCTAAATCTATCATATCATTTTAGTTTTGTGATTTCCCAATGAGCAGATGTTGTCAAAATGACAAAGTGATTTCACAATTGTGATGAACTCACAAACTGTTTTTGATGTTAAAATGTCTTGTCTGATTCTCAATTGTCAATATTTCAGTGGGGATTTGAGTACACAAAGGGAATGTGATTTCACAAAGCTATGTATTTTATCAAAGGATATAAGATGTCATAATAGATTTGAGATGACACAATGTGATCCTGGTGTCAAACCAGCAATGTGATGTCACAATGGGTTTGTGATGTCACACTGGTGATGAGATCATAATGGATTAGTTATGCCACGACTTTTAATATCACAATTATTTGTCCAATTTCAATTGCTACTAGACCACCATGAGGACACGGTAAAAACCAGCAGTGCCCTTATAATCCACGGGAACAGATAATCATCATGGCATCTTGGTCTCGACCACCAGAGAGGGTGGCTGCATGCCACTGGAGGGGGCAGGGCATTCTGCTAAAGGAGATAGGATGTCAAGCGCCACATGGTGAGCTACCAAGAAGTCATTGGGCATGAACATTTGGGAAGTAATGATTGAAAACTGTTATGCAGAAAACATCGCAGTGGTGGAAGGGCCCAGCCTATATATAGGCTGCAGGTTCAGAGCAACAGAAAGGGAGAGAAAAAGGGGAAAGGCCTGGAAGGAAAGAAGTGATGAGCCTGTAGGAAGGTAAAGACCTGGGAGGAGAGGAAATTGAGGGAGAGCAGGAGGTGAAGGATGGCAGCTGGCCACCTGGATATGGCAGGGCAGGACTGTCAAGCGTAGAGCAGCCTGAAGAGAAGAAGGGAATGGTGGAAGGAAAAAATGAAAAGACCTGAAATGTAGGACAAGTCTGGAGAGAAGGAGGATGAAGAGCATGGAAAAAGCCTTGTCCTTTGAAGTGTGGAGTTTTGGAGATCATTATTTTGGGGGATGGTTGTTTGCAGACCACTTCACAAATGGCTGGGCTTCTGTTTGGAGTTCTGAGGGTTCATGGTTGTGGCTGAATTTAGCTCTGGGCATCCAGCCCAAGTCAAGATAGTCGCTTGTTGCAAAATTTATGAGGACAAGGCAGGTTTGTGATGTTACATTGCATTAATGATATCACAATGTCCATATGAGGTCGGAAAGGGATTGTATTCTCACAATGGTGATGTGGTCGCAATGGGTTTCTGAAATCAAACTATATGCCACATTTGAGATAGAATGAAATCACAGAATAGGCAAGCACATTGTCTCTATGACCTCACAATGAAAATGTGATGTCATAATGCTATGATGTCATTGTCATTTTGGGATGTCACAATGGGCTGATGTTATCCTAACAACAATGTGATCTCACTCTGGAGATGATGTCACAAAGCATTTGTAATGGTAAAACGGCCTGTCTGATATCAGTTGTCCTTTGCTCACAATGAGGATATAATTACCCAAAGGGACTGTGATGTCACAAACACTATGTGCTTTTTCAAAGGTGCTAAGAGGTCACAACAGGTTTGGTATATCACAAGGTGATCATGATATCACTGTGGAACTATGATGTCAAAATGGGTTTGTGATGTCACAGTGGGGATAAGGTCACACTTCGATAGTGATGTCACTATGAATTTGTAATATCACCATTACATGGTGATATTACTAGATCACAATGAAGATAGTTGTTCACATAAGGAGCTAGAAGTCAGAAAGGCCATGAATTTTGTAAAATATTATGAGTACATAAGAGATTGGTGGAAATGCGATGGGACAGAGATATCCCATTGGAAATATAAAGTTACCATTACATAAGATAGTATTATTTTGAAGTCACAAATAGTTGGTAATGCCATATAGGTGATGAGGTCATATAGATTTGTGATTTCACAATGGGATAGTGATGTTACAATCTCATGCTAGGCCTCTAATTGACAATGAATATATAAGTTCACAAGGGAAAATTTATCCGAAGGCATATGTTGGCACAAGTGTAATGAGTCTTAACAGGTTTGTGATGTCACAATGTGACTCAATGTTCATGACATCTGGCAATGTGTTGTCACAGTAGTTGTGATGTCACACGGGATTTCTGATATCACATGTCATACCTGATGTATTATGAATTAAACAATTATTAGCTCAGGGAGGCCAGAGATCACACTGGCAGCATGTCAAAACATTTATGAGGATAGGACAGTTTTGTGATGTCACAGTGGGTTAGTGATATCATAATGGCAATGTGGTGTCATCAAGGTATTGTGATGTCATAATGGTTAGGTAGTCACCATCTATTTCTGATATCAACCCACCTGCCACATTTGAAATAGAATGAAATCACAGAATAGGCATTCCAATGTATCTGTGACATCACAATGGGTATGTGATGTCATAATGCTATGAAATCATTGTTGTTTTATGATGTCACAATTGTCTGATGGTGTCATAATAACAATGTAATGTTACACTGGTGATGATGTCACAAAAGTTTTGCGATGTTAAAATGGCATGTCTGATCTCAGCTCAAAATGAGGATATGGGTACACAAAGGGCTTGTGATGACACAAAGGCCATGCTTTCAAAGCTTCTGAGGTCATAATAGGATTGGGATGTCACAATATGATCATGGTGGCACAACGGCAATGTGATATCACAATGAGTTTGTGATGTCACCGCTGTGATGAGGTCACAATGCATTAGTGATATCTCATCAAGTTTTAATATAACAATGATATATACAACTTCAATTTCTTCTAATTCATTATTAGGATACTGTAATAACCAGTGTTGCCAGAATTATCTGTGGGAGCCTATAATCATTGTAAATTCTTGGCCTGGCCCACAGGAGAATGTGGGGAATGCCGCCAAAGGTGGAGGTGTCAGGCCTCACATGGTGAGCTGTCAAGAAGTGATTGAGCATTGGGCAGATTGGGAAGAGACGATTAAAAATTGTTAGGCAGGAGACCCGTTAGAGTGAGGAGGGGTACAACCTATATATAGGTTGCATTTTCAGAGCATTGGAAGTGGGGATAAAAATGGGAGCTACCTGGATGGTAGAAAGTGATGAGACAACAGGAAGGAAAAAACCTGAGAAGAGAGGAAGATGAAGGAGAGCAGAAGTTTGGCAAGTGGTCACTGGGTCAGAGTAGAGCAGGCCTGTGGAGATTGGAGACACCTGAAGAGAGTAAGGAAATGGTGGAAGGGAAAAAGGGAACGACCAGGAAGGAAGGACAGGTCTGTAGTGAAGGAGGGAGGAATGAAAAAGTAAAAAGCCTTGCCCATTGAGATTTGGAGATTCGGAGATCATAATTTTTTGGCCGGTGGTTTGCAGACCAATTAAGAAAGGATTGCGCTGCCCATTGGAGGTCTCAGGTTTGGTGTTCAAGGCTGCTTTTGGACCTGGCTATCCAGGCCAGCATAAGGTAATCTCAGTCCTCTTGCTATTGTAAATTGTTTTATTATATTAAATGTGACTACATGGTTTGTCTCCTTGTCTTAGAGGTTATAAGTACATGAGTTCACAGAAAGAGCTTGAAGTCTCAAAGGCCACGAATTTTCTAAGATGTGATGTGGCCATATAGGTTTGTAAAAACACAATGGGATAGTGATATCACAATGGCAATACCACAATATCATGTCAAAATAATGTTTTGATACTAGAATTATTTCTTGATGCCATTCTCGTGATGAGGTCACAATAAGTTTGTGATGTCACAATGGGTTCATGATGTCAGATGGCAGATCTCAATGGTCATTAATTGGAAATGAATATATAAGTTCAAGAAGGGACTGTAATGTCTCCAAAGGCATGTGTTGTCACAAATATGATGCCGTTCTCACAGGTTTGTAATGTAACAATGTGACACAATGGTCATGATGTCTGCCAGTATGATGTCACAGGGGATTTCTGATATCACATGTCATATCAGAAATATGAGATTGAAAACAGATTATGAGCTCACAAAGGGTCTAACATATGACAATGTCACAAAACTTATAAGGACAGGACTGGCTTGTGATGGCACAGCAGGTTAATGATGTCACAATGGCAATGTGATGTCACAAAGGATTGTGATATCACAATGGTTATATGGTCAAATGGGTTTCTGAAATAGAATGAATTCACAGAATAAGCCTTCACACTGTTATGTCTATGACATAACGATGTCACTGTGATTTACCATGCTATGATGCCATTGTCATTTGGTGATGTCACAATGAGCTGATGGTGTCATAATGACAATTTGATGTCACTGCTGATTTATGATGTTACAATGGTTATGAGGTCACATTATGTTTCTGATATCAACACACATGTCAAATTTTAAATGGAATGACAAAGCCTGGCACGGGTGGCTCATGCCTGCAATCCCAGCTACTCAGGAGGCTGAGATCTTAGGATTGCAGTTCAAAGTCACCTCAGGCTAGAAAGTCCATGAGCCTCTTATCTCCAATAAAAACCACTAGAAAACCAGAAGTGGTGCTGTGGCTCGAGTGATAGTGTGCTCGCCTAGAGCTGTAGAGTAGGGACAGCACCCATGCCCAGACTTCAAGTCCCATGACCAACTACCACAACAAAAAAGAATAAAAACAGGCATTCACAATCTGTTTATAACATCACAATGACAATGTGATCTCATAATACTATCTTGTTATAGTTTTCTGATGTCAAAAGTAGTTGATGCTGTTATAATGAGAATGTTATGTCACACTGGTGCTGTCACAAAGTGTTCATGATGTTAAAATGGCATGTCTGATATCAATTGTCAGTTCATAATGAGGGTATAGTTACACAAAGGGACTGTGATGTCACAAAGTCCATGTGTTTTTCAAAGGTGCTAAGAGGTCCTAATAAGTTTGGGATTTTACAATGTGATAGTGATGTCAAATATCTATGAAAGCTCACAATGGGTTTGTGATATCACACTGGTGATGAAATCAAAGTTTTGTGAAGTCACATCTCATAATCACATGCCCAATTTCAGTTGCTACTATTTCACAATGAGGATAAGAGTTCACAGAAAACGACAAATATAAAAGGCCCTGAATTTTCTAAAATGCTATGAAGACATACTAGGTTATTGAAAACACAATGGAACAGTGATATCACTATGGCAATGTGATGTTGCAATATGATTACTTAAAAATGTTTTGATACCACAATTGGTGATGCCACACTAGTAATGAGTTTATAAGAGGTGATGTCACAATGGGTTGGTGACATCAAAATGACACATGTGATCTCAATTTTCAACTCAAAATGAGGATATGTGCTCACAAAGGGACTGTGATGTCTCCAAAGGCATGCATTGTCTCAAAAGTGATGAAGTCCTAATGTGCGTGTTATCAGAATGTGACAAATGCTCATATTATCTATCAGTGTGATGTCACCATGATCTAAATGTCACACTGGTTTCGGGTATCACATTTCATAACTGGATTGGGTATGAGAGGATTGTAATTTCACAGTGGATTAGTGATATTACTATGGAAACGTAGGGTCACAAAGGTATTGTGCTACCACAATGGCTAATAGATCACAATGTGTTTCTACTCTAATAGGTTTGTGCTGTCACAATTAGTTGGAAATGTCACAATGGCATGTCGATTCTCAAATATCATTAATTCACAATGAGGATATGAGTTCACAAAGGGACTGTGTAGTCACCAAAGTCATGTGTTGAGACAAATGTAATGAAATCCTAACAGATTTGTGAGTTCACAATGTGACACCATGGTCTGGATGTCTATCAATGAGATGTCACAATATTCATAATTTCAGAGTCAATTTCTGATATCATATGTCATACCTGAATTATTATGAGTTTGAAAACAATATAAGCTTACTAAAGGCCTAAAATATTCTAAAGGCAGCATATCACACAAGTTATGACTAAAAACTCATGGTCTTTGGATCTTAAGATTCTTTCTTTGAAATTGATCCTCATTGTGAACTAGTAGAAATTGAAATTGGACATGTCTTTGTAATAATACAAACTCATAGTGACATCACAAACTCATTGTGATCTCATCACCACTGTGACATCACAAACTCATTGTGACATCACATTATTGTTGTGCCTTCACAATCACATTGTGACATCACAAAGCAATTGTGAAGTCTTATCACATTTAAAAAAACACATGACCTCTGTGGCCTCACAGACCCTTTGTGTACCCATATTCTCATAGTGAAAATTTTGATCACACATAGCATTGTATCAACACAAATATTTTGTGCAATAATTACAGCTGTGAAATCACATTGTCATCATGACACCATCATCTCATTGTGATAACACCAAACCCCAATGACACTATACCATTTTTTTCTTTTTTTTCTTCTGTACATTTTTTGTAAATATATTGTACAGAGGGATTAGAGTTACATGACTAAGGTAATGAGTACATATCTTATCAAACATTGCTGCCTTGTCATCACATTGTCACTTTGATGTCATAGACCCATTGTGAATGCCATTCTTTGATTTCAATCTATTTCAAATGTGCCATATGGGTTGATATCAGGAAACCATTGTGAACTCATTTCCTTTGTGACATCAAAATCTCTTTGTCATACCACATTACCTTTGTTATATCACTAACCCACTGTGACATCAGATACTTCTACTGTCCTCACAACATTTGTGACATGTCATTGTGATATTTTAGGCCCTTTGTGAGTTGAAAATCTGTGTTTGACTTCATATTTCAGATATGACATGAGATATCTAAAATCCAGGGTAACATCATGATATTACACCACTGGACATCATAAAAATTGTGTCACTTTGTGACATCTCAGAACTGTTAGTTCTTCACCTTTTTGACTACATATACTTTGGGGACATCAGAATCCCTTCCCAAACCCATACACTCATGGTGTATGACAACTGAGGTCCCACATGCCACTGTGACATCACCAACTCCTTGGGACATCTCAAATCTATTGTGACCTCCTCATCAGTATGGTGTCACCAATTGTGACATCAAAACATTATTATAACATGATGTTGAGATATCACATTGTCATTGTGAAATCAGTGTCCCATTGGGTTTTCACATAGTATGCCCTCATACTATGAAGCTTCATCTATCACCTGGTATCCTCATATTGAATTAAGAGTAATTGAAATTGGATATATCATTCTGATAGTATAAACTGTGACATCACAAAACCATTGTGACCTCATCAAAAACCCAATGGGACATCTCATTTCCATTGTGATATTATGAATCACAGTGTGCCTTCCAAAGCTATTATGACCTCTTACCACCTTTGAAAACACACATGGCCTCTATGACATCACAGAACATTTTTTGTATTCATATCCTCATGGGGAACTAATGACAACTGACATCAGACATACTATTAAAATACAAAAAATTCTTTCTGACATCATCATAATTGTGACATCATGTTGCCATTATGACAACATCAGCTCATTTTGACATGTAAAACTACAATGACATCATAGCACTGTAACATTATATTGTCATTCTGATATCATAGACACGTTGTGTTTGCCCTTTATGTTATTTGATTCTATATCTAATGTGGCATGTTGGTTGATATCAGAAAACCATTGTGAGTTCATCACCATTGTGATATCATGGTGCCTTAGAAGCATCACATTGCCATTGTGATGTCACATTGCCAAATTGATGTCACAAAGGGATATTAATGTCACAAAGGTTATGACATCACAATGAGTTTCTAATATCCACACACATGCCACATTTCAAATACAATGAAATCACAGATTAGGCATTCATAATGTGACTATGATGTCACAATGATATAATGGCAAATGCTATAATGTCATTGTCATTTTGTGATGTCACCATAAGCTAAAGATATCATAACAACAATGTGATATCATACTGGATATGACGCCACACAGGGTTTATAATGTTAAATGCTTATGAGGTCACAATATGTTTCTGATAGCAACTGATCTGCCACATTTAAAATAGAATGAAATAATAGGATATACATTCACAATGTGTCTATGACAGCAAAATGGCAATGCAATGTCATAATGCCATGATGTCAGTGTAGCTTGGTGATATCACCATGAGCTGAACGTGTCATTATGATTGTCTGATGTCACATTGGTGATGATGTCACAAAGGGTTTGTGATGTCACAGTGGCAAGTCAGATCTTAATTGCCATGAGTTTATAGTGTGGATATGAGAATGAAATCACAATGACATACGCAAATGAACTGTGATGACACAAAGGCCATTTTTTTTCAAAAGTGCTAAAGTTCCTAACAGATTTCAGTTGTCAAAATGTTAATGATATAAAAATGTTCTCAGCAGTCCTCCTTGATACTTACAAGGCTGTGATAGGAGGATCATGGTCAAAGTCACCCTAGGCAGGAAAGTCCTTGAGACTCCTGTCCATATTGTGCCAACAAAACCAGAAGTAAAGCCATGTAGCTCCATTGGTAGAGGGCTAGCCTTGATCAAAAGCAGCTCATAGACTGTGCCCAGATGCTGAGTTCAAGGTCTGGGACTGGGAACAAACAGACATACACCACAATCTGTCCAGCCATCCGGCTAAAGCAGGTAACCTTCTTGTCCCCAAGTGGATTGAACAGAGTTCCCTGGGAAAGGGGCTGCCATCATCTTGACTCCACCCATTCTGCCTGCATCACAGGATTCCAGCCACACCCTCATTCTTTCATGGTTCTTTCTGACCAATGGGATATAAGAATGGTGGCCATGCCCACATTCCATACTACCCAGTAGCACTGGGATTCCGTCTGTTGGTTGACACCACTAGCAGCAGTTGAGGTAGAGGTAGCTGAGTGATGAGCAAGAGACTCGAGGCCTAGGAGGAGAGGCCTTTGTCAGGCTCACCATGTGCACGCCTGCGCTCTGGCCCCCTCCACCCCTTCCCTGTGGCACAGCATTTCAAACCTGGTGCTGCTGGCTAAAACCCATGTTGCCTCTTGGATTCCTCAGACAATGTCTGCAATGGTGCACCTCTAGCTAGCTTGTTGCCCTGACCTGGTCCTGGCACCCTTGTCCTCTGCTCTGGGCCTGATGTCGACCATACCACTGCCATTGCTGCTTGCCCCACCTGGAGCAGCTGCCAACAGATTTTGCCAGCAGAACATGTGAGTGGTGGCCACACAGGCCCGCTCCCTGCGACCCCATATCACCCCCCGTCTTGACCAGGACCCGCGCCTCCTCTCTGGCCCACGCCCTGCCATAAATGTGCCCCAGGAGTGGGGGTGGGTGTTGATCCGAGGATCCCATCCCCATATCCAGTGTCTGGTGTCCCAGGAAATGGGGAGATGCAGGGTTGGGTGAGGAGTGGACGCCACAGAGCCCCTGACCTGGAGCAGTGGGAGACACACAGACGTACATCTGCACCCTTCCTTTCCCTGGTGGAAACCTGGTGTGGAGCAGCATGTCCACACCTGCCTTCTGGGGTCTTTTCCCTTTTTCTGGGGATGGGAGGCTTTGGATGCAGAAGATAGACCCCCCCTTTCTGTGTGAACCCTTGTCTTCTGTGCTCGATCATCCTTTCACCTGAAGACAGAGAGACAGAGAGACAGAGAGAGAGATCATCTTTCTCCTTGTACAGCCTGACTGTGCTCAGGTGAGTGATCAGTTGGCAAATTGCAGGTGCTACATGGATGAGTCTTCTGTCACCAGTCTGGATGTGTGTGTGTGTGTGTGTGTGTGTGTGTGTGTGAGTGTGTGTGTGTGTGTGTGTGTGTGTGTGTGTGTGTGTAGAAGTGAGTGGTAACAAGGAGGCTGAATGCTTTGGTAACTTCTACCTGCTATCTTTTGGGCATGCATGGCCTTCATAGCTGAGGTCTGGGAGCCTGGAAGGGTGAGATGCTTGAATGGGACACAGCACTGTTGAATTACAAGAACAAGGGATCTGTGTGCCCTGGAACTGTGTACTACTTTGGGCCTGGTTGGTGGGATTGGGAGCTTGGGGGGACCTAGGAGTGCAGCTGCAGGGGATGGCTTCCCCGGAGGAAAGAGAGCATGTCCAACACTTAGTAAAGATATGAGTCCTGCTAGTATGGAGTGCAACAGCATCGGTCAGACTCTGGGTCTTTTCATCATAACCTCTGATGGGCGAGGCGAGCCCTATTTTAAATCTTGAGCTGTGATCTTCAGATCTCAACCTCCTGAGTACCTAAGATTATTGGCATGAGCCTCTGGCACTGTGACTCTGGTTCTTTTTGGTATATTAGGGTTTGATCTCAAGGCTTTAGGCTTGCCAGTCAGGTCTTTTACCAGCTATTCTGTCTTGGGCATTTCTGAGATGGAGACTTAATATATGCTCAGGCTGGGGTGGATCACAGTCCTCATGTATGTGACAGGCATGACCCACCAGGGTCGGTCCTCTGTAGTTGGGAAGGTAGACATGTAGTGCCACGCTCAGTCATTGGTTTAGATGGATTGTCACAAACTCAGTACACAGCAGCCCATTTTTGCCCAGAGGTGAGTCTCTGGGTTGGGCCTCAACCATTGGACTTCAATCTCCTCCTGGGACAGTTTTGAGAAAACAAGGGATTAATACAGAGTGATCTCTAGAGCAGGGCCAGACACAGAGGGTGGGGCCGTCAGATACGGTTCTTGGCAGTTCTGTGAGTATATGACAGAATATACCCAGAAAGATCTCAGATGGTTTTGTGTTATTAATGTTGTGACAGGTATGGGATTATGAAACAAAACATGACTCTCTTTCTTTAATACCCAATCCCCATGAGTAACGGGATCCTTCACTTTGTTCAGTTTTGAAGCTGTGGAAACTGAGGCACAGAGAAGCTGGGTGACCTGCTTATGACTCCCAGCTGACAGGAAGCTCGGCCTGACTTCTCTGCCATGCTCCCTAGGACAATGGGTGTTATTCAGTCTACATCTTGTGGTGGTTCTTTTCAGTCGTTTGGCTTGAACTCTGGGACTGGGGCAGCTCCCTGAGCTCCTCAGCTCAAAGCTAGCACTCTACCACTTGAGTCACAGGACCACTTCCAGTTTTCTAGTGGTTCTTTGGAAATAAGAATCTCACAGGTGTTCCTGCCAGGGCTGGCTATAAACCACAATCCTCATATCTCTGCCTCCACTGTACTTAGGATTACAGGCCTGAGCAACAGGTGCAGTCTTCTATTTGAACCACAGCTCCACTTTTAGCTTTTTGGTTCTTAGTTGAAGATAAGTGATTCATGGTCTGTTAACCTATTCTAGCTTGAAACTATGATCCTCTGTTTTCAGCCATCTAAATAGCTAGATTTAAATGCATGCAACACTAAAACCATCCCTATTATGTTTGAATTAAAAATAAATTTAAAGAATGAATATTTGTAGTATTTTCAAATCAGTATGTTTTTATTTACAGTAAAACACATTGCCTTAAATGTTTTTCATTATTCCAGCTCACTTGCCAAGAAAGGAAAGGAAAAATTCACAACCAAAGAACTTCTGAATATACCAATACTCAAGCCTGCTAGCCACAATTTCTTGGATGGGAAATAACAAAGGATGATATCATCTACAGGCTAAGCAGGAGAAAATGTTCTGCACTGAAGTTACTGAAAGGTTCATGAGAATGAGGACAAGCAACTTTATCCAGAAAGTATCACAAATTGTTTGTGATTGTAAACTGACGCTAGTGGATAAGTGTAGCCAATCTTAGAAGATGTTCATAGCGATGAAGATGAACACGTGATTTCAGAGGTGTGCTTTCTTGAAGATATATTTTTATAGCATAGTTTGTCTACCGTTGAAAATGAGACAGTTAAGATAGGGATGTTTTCTTTCCTTGTATCCTTCACAGTATAATATTAAAACCAGTATTATACATATATTTTTATAGTAATTATAGAATATCCTTAATTATGCATATATTATAAATAGATTATTTACATGTTATGTAATATAATATAGTACATTTATTATGAACACTTAATTTAATTTTTCTACTCGTCTGTCCAGGTATTAAACTAGCAATATCTTTGAAAATTGATAGTAAAGTAGGGTCCTTACAATTTCTATTGCAACAAATAGTTTTACCCAATAAGTAGTTATTTATTCTGAATTGGTTTAGAAATGAAATATCATAATATAATTGAACATTCAAAAATAATTATGTAAGAACATGCCAAGGATGGAATTAAAAAAAAAAAAACATAATATGACTCATGATTGTAATCCCAGCTACTTAGGGGCTGAAATCTACATATAGCTATATGAAGCCAGTTTGAGTTAAATGGCTCAGGGACAACACCCAGACAATAGTTCAAGCCTCAGTACTGACACAGAAAAAAATAATGTGACTAAAGAATACAAATATATTTATTCAAATAAAGTTGTCATTCTTTGTATCCTTCACAATATAATACTAAAACCAGTTTTAAACATATAGTATTTATAGAATATCAGTAATTATACATACATTATAAATATATCATTTATATGTTATGTAATATAATGCATTACAAATATTATGCATGCATAATTTATACTGATAACACTAACATCCACTAAACTGATATATGTTTTAAAATAGGGAATAGATTTTCTTATTTAAACGACTTGTTTTTCCTCTTCCCCTCCACAAATTATACCGACATCAAACACAGTGAAAGCAGGGGTTATACTGTGGGGGAGGGACATACAAAGCAATAAAGAAATAATCTTATAAATGTGTTACAAACGAATGCAGGAAAGGAAAAAAAAAACATTTGAATACATAACTTAGGGCTCATTTTCCTAACATCACCTTATCTGACCTTTTCTGCTTGACTCATACATATACTAGATATTGCAAATAAGGGAAACCCTGGGACCTATGTTTCTTTGGCTTGGCTTACTTCACTTAATATGATTTTTTTCCAAGTCTTTATATTTCCTAAAAAATGGGGCAATGTCATTCTTTCTGATGGAGGCATAGAATTCCATTGTGTATATATACCACATTCTCTGGATCCATTCATCTTTTAAGGGGCATTTGGGTTGGTTCTATATCTTAGCTATAATAAATAATACTGCAATAAACATAGCTGTGCTGATAGCTTTAGTGTGGTCTTGTTTGTAAACATTTGGATAAATGCCCAAAAGTGGGATTGTTGGGTCATAGGGGAGCTCTATGTGGAGTCTTTTGAGGAACATCCATATTACTTTCCAAAGTGGTTGAACAAGTTTATACTCCCACCAACAGTGCAGTAAGGTTCCCTTCTGTCCACATCCACTCCAGCATCTCTTGTTATTAGAGCTCTTGATTATAGCCATTCTAACTGGGGTGAGGAGGATGTATCAGTGTTGTTTTGATTTGAATTTCTTTGATGGCTAGGGAGGTTGAGCATTTCTTCATGTGTCTATTGGCCATCCTTTTTTCCTCTTCACAGAAGTTTATCTTTAAGTCTTAGCCTACTTATTTATTGGGAAGTTGTTTCTTTGAGAACTTGTTGTTGGGGGATTTAATTTTTTGAGTACCAAGTATATTTTAGATATGAGACCATTGTCCGTTGTATGGCTAGTGAAGATCTCCCAGTAGTGGGCTTTCTATTGATCTTGCTACATATGCCCTTTGCCATGCAGAATCTCTGCAATTTCATGCAATCCCATTTGTCCAACCTTTCTTTGAATGGTTGTGTTTCTGAGTTTCTATTAAGAAAATTTCTGCTTGTGCCAAGGAGACCTAAGTTTCTCCTATTCACGGACTCCACTCACAAATTACTCAGATGATTCAAAACTTTGGCAAAGAGGCAGGGTATAAAATTAACCCTCAAAAAGCAATGGCTTTTCTGTATGCCAACAATGAGAAAAGTGTGGCTGAAATCATTAAAGCAACTCCATTTGTAATAGCCCCACAAAATTAAAATACCTAGGAATTAACTTAACCAAAGAAGTGAAGGACGTCTAGGATGAAAGTTTTACAACTGAAAAAGGAAATCAACACAGAACTTAGAAAGTGGAAAAACCTCCCGTGCTCCTGTATTGTAAGGATCAACATCGCGAAAATGTCAATATTTCCCAAGGCTATCTACAATTTCAATGGGATATCCATATTCCAACCTCATTCTTCAAGAAAATAGAACAAGCAGTCCAAAAATTCATATGGAACAATAAAAGACCTCGAATAGCAGAATGATCCTTAATAGAAAGAATGGTGCTGGAGGAATATCAATACCAAATTTCAATCTCTACTACAAAGCCATAGTAATCAAAAGAGCTGGCACAAGAACAGATTTTAGGACTAATGGAATAGAATTAATATCCCAGAAATGAACCTATAGACACAGTCATTAATCTTCGATAAGGGAGGTAAAAAATACAATGGAAGAAAGACAGGCTCTTCAGTTAATGGTGCTGGCAAAATTGGTTAATCACTTGTATAAAACTAAAACTATATCCTTATATATCCCCCTGCACCAGAATCAACTCCAAATAGATCAAAGAACTCGGAGTCAAAGCAGACACTCAAATAGTCATTTTTAAAATAATGAACTGCTTAGTTCTTCTGGCTCACATATATAATCCTAGCTATAGTTAGGATTACAGGTATGAGAAACAAACACTAGATGTGTGTTGTTCATGATGGTTTGTATTGACATGTTTTAATATTGTTTGTTTCTTATACTATGATGCTCTAATTTTTATTTTCACTTAGGTGGGGGAGTGTTGAACCTTCTTTGGTTGAGATGGAGCCATGTGGAAATTCTTGCCAAGTATGGCATGAAATTCAAATCCTCCTGCTCTCAGCTCCCCATGGACCTGTGATGATAGATGTATCCCATCACACAGAGCCAGGGGTTGGGGACCATTGCAGGTAAAACTACACTGGTCATGAACTGATGTCCCAAATAGCTTGCTTTATAGGCATATGCCTTCAAAACCTTGTTGTATTTCATTTCACTTTGAAGTAGTGTTTTACATACTTAGAGATACAATGATAACACATTACATGTTTAATTTATATAAAATAGTCAATATGATTAACACGTTTATCTCCTAAAACATTGAAGCTAATGTATTTTGGTAACTCCTGCCTCTGATAGTTATTTTTTGGAATACACCATAAACATGAATACATTGATAATGTGCACTAGAAGACTGGAAGTTGATAGAGATAGACAAGTTAAACTGTGTGCAGTAAGTATATATTTATCTATTGCTCCTCTGAAGAACATTATCATATATTCACCATAACAATACCACCATATATTCACCATGACAATAATATTCCTGCAGTGTAGAATATTCCATTTCATAATCTTCCATCTTTTATCTTTTTAACATTCTCCTTAGAAGTATGAATTTTTTCTTGTTCCTTATAATGTTTTGAAATTATTAAGATGGAATTTAAAAAATTCATAGAATCTACTGAATTTATCTCATTTTGGTTAGTTTTGTGTTGCTAAATCATTAAGACCAACTTTTCCTGAAAGTTATGCTAGCAGACTATATCACCAAATTGTATTCTAATTACATCTTATTATTGTATTTTGATATAGGGTTTTGCTGTTGTTGTTTCATGATATAGAGTGTTGTGAAGCTGGACTGAAACATGCAATCCCACTCTCTCCAGTAACAGTGCTTTATCACCAGGTTCTGGAGACTCATAATTATAACTCTACCTAATCAGGAGGTTGAGACGTGAGATTTAGTTCAGATAGCTTGATCAGGAATTTTTATGAGTCTCTCCTCTCCTGTTCACTATGAAAAGCTTGCATTGGAACTGTGGCACAATTGGTACAGCACTACAGTCAAGGTAAAGATGCTCAGGATTGTCATATAGTCCCTGTTCAAGTCCTAAAACACCCATATGCACAGACACAGGTTCACCTACATACACACACACTCCCGTACACACGTACACGCACAAAATCACAGGCAATGTTGTATCTTAAATTCTTATCCAGAGATTGGACAACAATCCACTTATTTGTGAAGGGTTTTCCTTGGTTATTTTGAAAGATGAGGATAGTTCATGGGACACAGATGACAAGACTTTAGTGAGGAATGCTTTATAAACGACTAGCTTATAAAAAGAACAGGAGCACAGTTTTTATCTTTAAATATTACATTTCTTCAAATACGGTATTTTAAAATAATAATCATTGAATTATGAGAATACAATGCAGCACCTCTTGCCTTCTCCCCTTCCCATCTGTCATAAAATATGATAAAAGTATCAAAAATACTCTTGTCTTACAAGACTGTACACCTGTAAAAATGTCTGACTATATGTGTAATGTTTGTTTTCAATACTTTTTTGATTTTTCCCACATCTAAGTACTTATCTTTTTTCCAACTGACAGCACACAGGTGCTTCAAGAGCAAACAGAAGATTAGGAAACAAAAACCTAACAATGTCCTAGGAATACAGGCAAGAAGCACATGGCAGGCTGATAGGGCCCTGAGAAGCAAAATGATTTGTGCAGGATGTGAAGAATAGTGACAAATAAGGCCTGAATCTGACCTAGGAAGGGCTCTTTGAGGCTGAGACAATGCCTGTATCTAGTCCAAGCTGAGGATGTTGGGATTTAACAATGTCCATATGTGTATAAAGTGATGTGGGAGGGGAGATTTCAGCCTCCAGTTTGTCTTTGGGATGGTCTTATGTGAGAAAGCAGCTTAGAACATTGGGCTCTGAGAGATGACACTACCTCCCTCATAATGCAATTCTGAGCGCCAAGGAACTGTAACTGACAGCTGAAGCCAGCTCACTTGGCCTGTGGCTCAGGAACAAGAAAGGTGTTCCTGTGTTGTTTTCAAAGTTCAAGAGACTCAGGTCTCAGGCATGAGAGGTGTGAGTGCCTCACTCAATGCTGCAGACATTGGATCAGTGCTAAACTACGAAACAAATGTCCCAGGCCTTATTATAGTAAGAAACAAAGGGAAACACTAGGCAACTCAGGCAAGGTAGAACTATGAGAGGAAACCTATTTAATCTCATCCTAGCCCACACTAGACCCTTCTTCTTGTGTGCTTTTATATGTGTAGACTCAGAAAATATTTACGTGTAGTTTTCAATCCACTTTATTACAATTTCTCAAATTGAAGTTTACAAGTCCTTCCTGGGATGCTGTGTGCGGATTCCTTCACAGGGTGCTATGTGCTGAGTCCTTCAAGGGGGGTTTTCTTTCATCTGTTCCTTGTTACAGCTCAACAAGTAAGATGATTGTGCTGGTGAGAAAGTTGAGGTTCAGATATGTCCCCAAAGAAGAGCCAAATTTATGTATGTACTGAACTCTAGTGACATGTCTCCTACAGACAATAGTTTTGGTTTAATTTTCTCCATCATGAACCTTCAACTAAGAGCCTAGGTGCTGACTTTCCTCTTGTGCTCATGGCTAGTGCTCTACCACGTGGAGCCAAGCACCCCCTTGCAGCAAAGTGTCACAGCTTAGGTGTCTTTAGCTGAGGTCTGTCATCCTGCCTGGTCAGGAATCTGATGATCTGGGTTCCAAACTATCCCAGACACAAAAGTCCCATGAGACTATTATCTTCTATTCACCACTTAGAAACTTGAAGTGGAAGCTGGGCACTGGTGACTCATGCCTGTCATCCTAGCTACTCAGGAACCTGAGAGCTGAGGATCACAGTTCAAAGCCAGCCTGGGCAGGAGATTCCTTGAGATGCTTTCTACAGTGAACTACCAGAAAGCCTGAGGAGGCACTGTAGCTCAAGTGGTAGAGTGCTAGACTTGAGCACCCAGTCCCAGTCTTCAATTCCTCCAACTTACAAGAAAAGAAAGAAACCTGAAGTGGAGTGCTGGTAATGTGTCTTAGGGATAGAGTGTTTTGCATGTATGAAACCCTTGGTTTGAATCCTCAGTACCACATTCCTAGAAAAAAAAGCCTGAAGTGGCTCTGTGGCTCATGTGGTAGTGCACTATCTTTATACAGGATAAACTCAGGTACAGTGCTCAGGTACTGAGTTCAAGCTCCAGGGCTGGTGTTTGCACACGCGCACGTGCGCACACACACACAGACACACACATACACACACACACACACACACACACACACACACACACACACACACACACACACACACACACACACACAAAACAGATACCAAAAGTGGAACTGTGACACCAAATGGTGGTAAAGCGAAGAGCTTCTGCTCTGAGCTCATGGTCAGCACAATGGCCCTTTGTTCAACCACAAAACCTAGCCACCCATGGGCCAACTAGGAGAGGTCAAAGGTTTCAAAACCTGATGAGCTTCACCAGCCATAGATGACAGGAAGCGTTTTGATTTTGCACAAGTGCTTAGAATTAACAAGCTTCAGGAAACCTAGGGAGGCACCTTTGCCGATTAGGAATCTTTTCATTAGGTTCAGCTAACTTGTTGTCTGCCAGAAAGACCCTTGAATTAATTGTAGCAATTTGTTTCAACACAGGAACATAGTCGAACAAAGACAGGATAAGTGCAGGGAACTTGACCTGCCACAGGAGGTGGCACAAATGAAAGCTTCCTGTCAAAAGAGAGCACTGGGGAGAGAGATAGCTTGGGGTACAAAGAGGCCTTTTTCTCCTGGCCTTCAGAATCTGCCCACACTCATCCTCACTAATTGCCCTGGATGAATTGTTTGTTAAACAATTGTACAGGAGTGAGGCCTTTTGTCTGCTTGTTACAACAATGAGGCAGACTTCGTCCAGCAGCCTTGGGTGTGCAGAAACCCTCAGACTACACTGGGAAAAGTGAGGGGAGCCCCGGAACATACACTGTCTTGAAAGCACTCTTTGTGCTATGAAATCATTCTATGCAAACCTTTCTTCATAACAACTCTGGATGTTCACTGATAAAAATACATGCATACATACACAGACACATGGATTTACTGGCTCTTTTTTGTGGCAGGTTCTGAGGCTTGAACTGTGAGCTTAGGCACTGTCCATGAGCTACTTTTGCACAAGGAAGCACTGTATTGTGTCTTAACTTATGATTACCTTAGCCTGGGGTGCAGCATTTACACCCACATATGATCCAGGCTTCCTAGGACCTGAGTTCAACTCCCAACACTGGCAAAAATGCATCAAACCAACAAAAATGGAGGAGGAAAAAATCAGTAAGTTTTGCACAACCATTTTACCTTTGTTTCGTTTGCACTGTGACCATCCTGGGTCTTAATGATTTGGCTCGAAAATTGTATGTGAAGTTACATGGCCGAAGGCTCCCAGTCTGTCGGTGAACCCTGAGCCCAACCCAGACACCTAGGCCCTTAGTTTGATCGTGGGACTGCCACCTACACATGTCTGAGGATCCTAGAAAACTCTTTCCTCTCTATAGGAACTAATAGTACGTTTGACATGTACTAATTGAATTACTAATTAGCTAATAATTCTAAAATAAGATTGTATGCAATAAATATGGGTCAATGATTAATTTAATTGATTCTTTGTAAGTTTTCTACCGTGATTAATTGATGGAGGCATAATTTTAGACCAAATAATTTATAGTAATAGAACATATAAAACATCACTTCATATAGAGTAATACACTAGAATCTACTTAAATGTTCATCTGTCTCTGTATACATTTATTTATAGATGTATATACATACGTAAATACATACACACACACACACACACACACACTGCAATCTACACATCTATTTGTTTATATATTAGCCACTTCTAGGGCTTGATCTCAGGTCATCAAATTTGCCTGCCAACTTTACTTGCATCAGACTGGTGTGTTAACATTGACCCATTCATGAAGTGGGCCTTCGAGGCCCAGAGTTCAAATCACAGAACTACCAAAAACTTAATGCTTGTGGTAGAAACCAATTGTCCCACTTGTTTTCCTTATCAGTGAAAGTCCTGGGTCTGAGGATGATGTATAATACATATTCAAATCTATGTCCTATGTAATAGAATGTAAAAAATGTTATACATTTAATCATACCCTTTAAAATACATAAGAAATAAATAAAACACAAAATAAAATGAATAACTACACTAATTGTAATATGAAGTAAACATGTGTATGTAAATATAAATCATGTATTTAAAATGTATATCAATATTATTTTTTCGGGTGCTAGGGCTTGAATTCAGCCCCTGGGAACAGGCCTGACTTTCTTGTCTTTTAGCATGGTGAGCTTTCCCTTCGCCAACAGTGCTGCAGATTTACTCAAACCCTGAGTTCAAACCCCAAGTCCTGCAGAAGAAAATGGCATGAATTCCAAGCCAAGGAGCCTCATAATTTTTTAAATATTTTAAATGTATGTTTATATGCATGCATGTATGCATGTATGCATGCATGTATGTATGTATGTATGTATGTATGTATGTATGTTTGTTTGTTTGTTTGTATGTTTGTATGTATGTATTTTTATTTTGTCAAGCACAGGGCTTCAACTCAGGGCATGGCAACACTGCCTCACCTTTGATCACTCTAGGCTATGTTGAAGCCATGGGATCCACAGCCAAACCTGGGTTCCTGAGCCTCAAAGGCTGACAGGACATAAATAAATAAATAAAATGACACAGAAAAAATCCCAGCAACTTGAAGATGGCTGCCAGTTTTACATTTTTTTTTCAAGTTGTCCATACTGGGTCTGAATGACATGGCTGAAAACTGTTTGTTACCTGGCATTGCTGAAGGCTGGCAGGCTGCCAGGGAAGCCATAGACCAACACAGCAACATAGGACCTGTGTTTGAAGCCCGGTCCTGACCCCTACCAATGGAGGGAGATCCTAAGAGTCTCATTCCTATTCATAGGAATACGGATGGAAGGTTATGAATATCAAGGTTGAATGATACTAGTATAAAATTAGAGAGTGATTTTAGGAGGCCAATGGATTTTAATGAATACTTTTTGACACATTCAAAGAGTACTATTAGTTACATGGATGCAATAGTTTCGAGACCGCGGTTGATTTAATTAAAAATTCACTAAGGATGAAAACAACAATAATTACATGGAGGCATAATAAATACCCAAGAATTGGTAGTAATGTAGCCTATATAACTGAATAATGTGTAGACATCTCTGGCACATTTTAAGGATATATATTTATTTGTGTACTACCATCAGCATGTCAATCTGTTCTTGTTTAGTCAACACCTGGGGCTGGATCTCAGATGCTGGGACCTGCTTGTCAGCTCCATATGCCCCATGCTGGAGTGCTGACACTCACCTACTCATGAATTGATCCATGTATGCCGTGAGTTCAAATGCCAGCACTCACAAAAATTGAATCGTGGAGTAAGAAGACTAGGGTGACATGTTTTCCTTTTCTGTGAAAAGCCTGGGTGTCAGGTGTGAAGTTTCATACATAGGCAAATTTATATCCTATACAATAAATGTAGTAAATATTCCATGCGTAATAACATTCAATAAAATAATGGTAAATAAATGAATAAAAAATAAAATGAATAAGTACACTAAGTGCAATATGGCTAGAGGCTGCTGTGCTGACAGTCACTAATTCATGAATTGAGCCTTCTAGGCCCCGAGTTTAGATCCCAGCACTGCCAAAAATGTAATCTTGGAGTAAGAAGCCGAGCGTGACACATGTTTTCCTTTTCTTTTAAAGTGCTCAGTGTCAGGTAGGATGTATAATTTGGATGCAAATCTATATGCTATGTAAGAGAATGTCATAAAGGTAAGAAATGTCATAGGCGGAAGGATTGTCACGACAATAAATGAAAAACACATTGAATTAGTAGTGAATCATTCTGGGATAAAATTAGACACAATAGTTATAGAACGTGAATTAAGTAAAATTACTATTTTATTAAGTATTAACAGAATAAAAATTACATGGAGACATAACTAAATACCTAATAATTGGCTGTAACACATGATGCAAAATTTAATTATATATAAACATCTGTCTCATTCTATAAAATATGTAATTATATGTATGGAAGTATATACATATATTATAAACAATAACAGGATATTAAGTAATTATTAATTAATGTTTTATTAGTTGTTCTACAGAGGCAAATCATTAAGGAGACATAACTTAATACGTAATAAATGGTAGTAATTATCTATAAATTAATAATATACAGATATCTCTCTTCATATGCAATTTCTATTCCTCCTGGGGCTCGGTGGTTGAGTGCTCACCTAGTAAGCACGAAGCCCTGGGTTAGATTACTCAGTGCCATATAAACAGAAAACCCAGAAGTTCTGCTGTCTTTCAATCAATTGAGCATTATCCTGGAGCACAAACGCTTAAGGACAGTGTCTAAGCCCTTACTCAAGGCCCAGGACTGCCGCAAAAAAAGGTCGAATGTTCTAACTGCAAGTACAGAAGGGCAGGACTTCAAACAACTCATCACAAAGCAAGCTAGAAGTCTGGCGCTGACAACTGCCACTTAACAACTTAACTTAACCACTTAACCTTAAACTTAGCCGCTGCAACCCAGCTACATGGAACCAGAGGCTGCTGGCTTACGCCCATCATCCAAGCTGCTCGGGGGCTATAAAACCCAGCCCTATCAGGAAGTGAGTCTCTTTGAAATGAGATGATTATGCAGACAAGAATATTGAGGCTCAGATATGTCCTGATGGCAGGGAAGAAATTATGTATTACTAAAGAGTGGGTGAGTTGTATCCTGCAGAAAATTTTTTTGTTTTGTTTTTCCTCAGTCATGAATCTTGAACTCGGGGCCTAGGCACTGACCCTTACCTCTTGGGCTCATGGCTAGGACTCTACCATGTGGAGCCAAGGAGCCCCTTGCAGCAGAATGCCATGGCCTAGGGTTCTATAGCCAATGTATGTCATCCTGCCTTCTCAGGAAACTGAAATCTGAGGATCTGGGTTCCAAACTATCCCTGACACAAAAGGTCCCATGAGATTATATCTCCAATTCATCACTAAGAAACATGAAGTGGAAGCTGGGTGCTAGAGGCTCATGTTGGTCATCCTAGCTACTCAGGAGGATGAGATCTGAGGATCATGGTTCAAAGCTAGCCTGGGAAGGAAAGTCATTGTGACACTTAGCTCCAATGAACCACCAGAAAACTTGAAGTGGTTCTGTGGCTCAAGTGGTAAAGCACAAGACTTGAGCTGAAGAGCTCAGGGACACCACCCGGCCTAGACTTCATCTCCTGCAACCGATAACAACAAAAAAGAAAGAAACTAACTAACAAACCTGAAGTAGAGGGCTGGGAATGTGCCTTAGGGGTAGAGTGCTTTTCATATATGAAACCCTGGTCATGATTTCTCAGGACCACATCACTAGAAAAAAAAAGCCTGAAGTGTCTCTGTGGCTCAAGTGGGAGAGGGCTATCCTTGTACAAGAGAAACTAGGTACAGTACTCAGGTGTTGAGTTCAAGCTCCAGGACTGGTGTAAGTGTGCACACACATGGACACACACACACACAAGCAGACCAGAAGTGAAGCTATGACACAAAATGGTAAAGCACTGGGATTCTGCACTGAGCTCATGATCAGCAACCAGGCCCTGTGTTCAACCCAAAACCTAGCCACCCAGGGCCCAAGTAGGAGAGGTCAAAGATTTCAAAACCTGATGAGCTTCACCAACCCCATATGACAGGGAGCGTTGTGATATCTGGCATACACTTGGATTTCTCAAGCTTCTGCAAACCTAGAAGAGATGTCATAGGCCCATCATCGCCATCAGTGAAACAGCTCATAAGGCCCCTTGCCCGAGTTGTCTGCCAGAAGGACTACTGAATTATATTGAGCACTGTATCTGAACACCAGTTATATTGTCTCATGAAGGCAGGATAAGTGAACAGAACTTGGCCTGCCACAGGAGGTAGCACAAATGAAGGCTTCCTGTCAACATGGAGCACTGGGGGGAGAGATAACTTTGGGTACAAAGAGGACTTTTTCTCCTGACCGTCAGAGTCCTCCCACACTCCTCCTCACTAAGTGGCCCTGATGGAATTGTTTGTTACACAGCTGTACAGGAGTGAGGCCTTTTGTCTGCATATCCAGACAATGAGAGAGACTTCTTCCAGCAGGCCTTGGAGGCAGAGAAACCCTCAGCCTACACTAGGAACAGTGAAGGGAAGCCTGAAATATGTACTGTCATGAAAGCAGTCTCTGTGTTATGAAATAATTGTATTGAATACAAATTTCCTAGCTTGGTGCCAATCATCATAGATACTCTGGAGCTTCACCTATAGGAATACATCCATATATACAAAAGACATGATGTACCGGCTCTTTTTTTTGGGGGGGGGCAGGTCCCTAAGGGTCATATTTCAGGGGTTGTCCCTGAGCTCCTTTGTTCAAGGGTTGTGCATTAACCTTGAGCCACTGCCTCACTTCTGTGTTTTAATTTGATCTTTTAGAAATAACAGTGTCATAGACTTTCCTATGCTGGCTGGATTCAAACTCAGATTCTCTACATCTCAGCCTCCTTAGGAGCTGGAATTACAGCCAGCAGCCACTGGCACCTGCCTTCCTTTTCTTCTTCATTTTTTAATCTGGATAATCTGACTTCTTCACAAGGTCATTCCAATGGTTTGAATTTATAAGTAAACTACCAAAAGTTCTTTATAGATGCTTTCTCTGAGAAGGAATCTCTCTTGTCATCTTCTCCTCTGGTCAGAGGTTGGAAGCCAAAAGTGAGAAATGAGTGTCACAGGATTTGGGAGCAAATGTCCACAAGACATACCAGTTCTGTAACTTAGCATTGAGCTGCAGTGAATTTATTGCCTCAGGATGAGAGGACCGAAAGCTGGAGCAATCTTCATGCTGTCTGCATTGTTCCTTTTGCCTATAAAATGATCTAATTAGTGTGAGTGTTTTTTGTCTCCCACTTTAATTATCTAGAACACACTAGAAGCATCTTCATGTGTCTGTTTTACTCTAGTTGCTCTCGAGATTTAGACTAAGGGTTTCTGTGAATCTGCTCTTGGTGAATCCCTGAGGAAAGCCGCTTGAAGCCTCCTCAAGAGATCACAATCCAAAGCCAGCCTGAGCAGGAGAGACTGTGAGAGGCTTATCTCCAATAAGCCACCAGAAAAATAGAAGTGGAGCAGTGGCCCAGATGGTAGAGCTCCAGCTTTGATAAAGCCAAGTAGTAGATACAGTCCAGACCAGGCAGGAAAGCCTCGGAGGCGCTTATGTCCAATTAACGACCAGATGGATGTAAGTGGAGTTGTTGCAGTGGTAGAGCCTCAGCCTTGAGCAAAACATCTGAATGCATCCGGCCTTGAGTATAAGCCCTGGAATGACCACAAAAAATTTCAAAAAGAGAAGGCCAAAAAAATGTGAGCCCTAACTACTAATGTGTGTATATTACCTCCCTGAGTGCAAACAGACCGTATGAAATGCTTCTGCTTTTATTTACAGATTTATTTTTCAGATATGCTCTTGTGCATACTGCATCATTCTCTTCATTTCTGGCCCATGGCTTTTCTCTTCCAGGGTTCCAGTCATGTGACCTTATATGATGCCCACCTAAGCTCACAGTAGCCTTTATTTACATTTTATTATGAGGTGAAGGCCAGTAGAGTCAAAAATCAGGTAGGGGAAGAGACGGTTATGTTTTGTAGAAATAACCTGTATTCAGAAAATTAAACTTGGAGATGTTGGCTGGTAGCATAATTATGTAAAAATTACCACTAAGAAAAAGATAGGGGCCTGGAATGTGGATTACTGAGAGAGTGTTTGCCTAAGATGCAAGAAGCCCTGGGTTTGTTTCCTCAGTAGCATGTTGTGGCTCAAGTAATAGAATGCTAGAGACAGTGCCCAGGCCTTGAGTTCAACCCAAGAAATGGCAAAGAGATAGCTAGGTAGGTATGTAGATACCTAAGTAGATAGATGGATGGATGGATGGATAGATAGATTAGATAGATAGATAGATAGATAGATAGATAGATAGATAGATAGATAGATAGATAGATAGATAGATAGATAGATAGATAGATAGATAGATAGATAGATAGATAGATAGATAGATAGATAGATAGATAGATAGATAGATAGATGAACCTGCTCTTGGATGTCAGGAGTAACGAAGGGAATACTTTCCAGTGATGAGGCCTTCTGCAGTGTGCCATGCCACCAGCATTGCCTTCACACAACCACAGAGCAGGAAGACTTTGTCTGTCCCACTTCTCAGGAAGCCGAGGGCTCCAAAGCCAAGAAGGCAGAGCCAGGTTCTAACTCAGGTGTTCAGAGACAGAAAAGAAACAGCCCTACCTCTCTCCTTGGACTGGGGATTTGCATTAATGATGTGGAGAATGAAGGAAGGAAAAAGCACTGGCAGAGGTAGAAGAAGGGCCTTTAAATCTGACAGATGGAGAGTCAAAAACCCACTCCCTAAAACCAGTGAGCAAGGTTTTCTACTCTGTTCCTCCCTTATCCCCCTCTAAACTGGCTCTTGATTGTTAAACTAAAGATAACCTGAGGCTCCCTTCACCTGAGGGAGGAAGGTTAATTAGTCATTGTTTGAAGAGGATGAGAAAAGCCTGATCCTGGTGTAACTCTTAACAAATGTTTCAGGTTTCCTCCCATTGCTGGCTGTGCCAGGAATGAATGAAGTGGTTTTGCAGCCTACTTCCCTTTTGAGTGTGTTCATTCTGCCTCCCAGTCCAGCAGGCCTAGGTTTCTTCACCTAGCCTGGCTTTTGAAACTGTTTTCTGTTCCTCAAATACAGTGTTACACTGGAGGTCATCATGCTAACAGGGCTACAGGTTGGATCCTGAGAACTTCATTTAAACCCAGGATGGGTCAATGATGTTTTTTATCCTGCTTCTATAGCTCGAGAACTCTAAGAACATTTAGGGGCAAATAACTTCTCATTACCAAAGGAAATATAAGAAGCTGTTGAATATCTGATCTTGCAGAAGTGGAAGTCAAAGTGTCATAGACATTCCTGCCCTGGCTGGCTTCACCCTGTGATGCTCAGAACTCAGCCTCCTGAGCTAGGGTGATGGGCATGAGCTACTGGTGCTTTGCTAGGTTCAGAACTGTAATGACATTGACAATACAAGTCAACTGCTTATCACAAAGGGCTTGGGGAGCATATTAAGCCTTTCAACATTGAACATTTCAGAACCCTCTAGGACACAAGGTTATAATGCTAGAGACAGAGAGCCTCAGCATATGGATCTGCTACACTTGAACAATGAACTCAGACACCAATTCTGGTGTACATCAGCGTTTATTTTCCAGATAATGTTCTCATAATTAGCAAATAAGAAAAGTACTTTGATTATCCCCCCACTTTTTCCTGTTTTGTTTCTCGAACTCAAGCCTGGGCACTGTCCCTGAGCCCTTCAGCTCAAGGTGAACACTACCACTTGAGCCACAGCACCATGTGGGGTCTTTTGGTGGTTCATTGGAGAAAAGAGTCTAACTGTCTTTCCTTTCCTAGGCTGTCTTTGAACTGTGGTCTTTAGATCTCAGCCTCCTGAGAAGCTAGAGTTCCAGGTGTGAGCCACTGGAATCTGGCCATTTGTTTTTGCCAGTCCTGGGGCTTGATTTTAGGGCCTTGGTACTGTCTCTGAGCTCCTTTTTATCAAGCCTAGCACTGTGCCACTTGAGCCACTCCACAGCTTCTGGCTTTTTCTGAGTATGTGGCACTGAGGATTCAAACCTTGGCATTTATGCATGCTGAGCAAGCTCTTTACCACTCAGCCACATTTCTAACCCCACCCTTGCAATTTTATCCCTCAACTTGCCTATCCTCATGAAAAGGCTTCTCAGTATAAATCATCTAAAATATCCCTACAGGAAGATGTCCATAGATAAAGAAGTAAATCTCATACTTGAGAGAGACTCTAAACATGTGAAGACTGTGACAAATGCCTCCATTTAATTATGTATCATGTTTCAACACTTAATATAGTATTAAGGAAAAATGAGTCAATGTCTTAAATTATTTTGTATAATTTCAAAATAAATATGTGTATAATAACAGTAAATACAATAAACAATAAATGAATCAAATAATAAATAAATACAAAATCAATAATAAAAATCATAATATGTAGTTAGCAGACATATGTAAGTTTATATCATATATTACACATATGTAGAAATATTTTTTCTTTTTCTTTTCTGTTTTTCTTTTTTTCTTTTTATTTTTTGGGTCCAGTCATGGGGCCTGAACTCTGAGCCTGGGCGCTATCCCTCAGCTCTTCAGCTCAAGGCTAGCACTCTACCACTTGTGCCACAGCACCACTTCCGGCTTTTTTCTTTTTGCTTATGTGGTGCTGAGGAATCGAACCCAGGGCCTCAGGCATGCAAGGCAAGTGCTCTACCACTGAGCCAACTTCCCAGCCCCTAGAAATATTTTTTCTATTGCAGGGCCTGCATTCAGTCCCTGGGAACTCTAGCCTGAATTTCTTTTCCTCAAGGACAGTGAGCCTTGCCTTCACCCATGGTTCAAAAGAGTTACCTGGACGGTGAGATCAGATCCCAGTAATGGCAGAAATACTGGTCCCAGTTCCAAGACAGTGACTTAATTTTTTTTAATAAAAGCACTTATGTTTATTCAGTTCTATAGTGAATATTAAAAAACAAAGCAGTGTACAATTTTGCACAGCTATTCAGACATCCTTCCCTTACTCCCAAAATGCTTCTCTGAGCATTATGTTGTTTCTTTTTTTGTACACTTTTTATTGTAAAAATGCTGTACAGAGGGTTACAATTACATGAACAAGGTAAAGAGTACATTTCCTATTGAGCATTGTTGCCTCCTTCTTTGTTTCCCCCTACCATACCTTCCCTCCCATCTCCACAACTTCTCACCCTGCCAAGGTCAGTGACTTAATTTTTTTTAATTTTTGGCTTGGCATGGGGTTTCAACTCAAGTAGTGGCAACTCTGCACCTTCCCTCACATGGCTACTGATTTACCAAGAGCCTGAGTTCAAATCCCAGGCTAGAAAGAAAACTGGCAGATATGCCAAACCAGGGAGATTTTTTTTTTATATTTACTTACTTACTTACTTAGTTTTTTATTTATTCTTTTTTTTCCCCAACCACGGGGCTTGAACTAAGGTCGTGGCAGCTCTACCTCAGCCTCAATCATCTAGGCTGGGTGCAGCCTCCGTACCCATAGCCAATCCTGAGATCTTAGGCCCAGAGGGTTTGTAAGAAGAAAAAAAGTGGGAAAGCACAAAATGTGGTGAGCTGCAGAGGGCTGGGGGTTTTACGTTTTTTTCTTTGGACGGTTACCATCCCGGGTCTGGATGACAGGGCTGCAAAGTGGACCTGACCTGACATTTCTGAAGTCTGGAGGGCTATCAGGGAAGCTACAGCAAACCTGACAACATGAGCCCCGGGTTCAAATCCTAGTCCTGACACCTACCAATGTCAGGAGATCAGTAGAGATACAATTGAAAGAGTAGTTTGTGCATCAGTCGAGTCTAAAATTGTATGCAATATTCCTAGAATGTTACTTGATCTTAATTAATAGTTTATTAAGCATGAAAAGTATAATATTCCTTCAATGGTGGTATAATAAATACCTAAGAGTTGGTCAGAACGTAGTAGATGTCATTCAGTCATAGACAGACTGGCACTTTTTACCAATATATATTTTTTGGATACCACCGTCTGCCTCCCCATGTATCGCTGTTTTGTACAAACCTGGGGCTCGATCTCAGTGCATGGGAACCATCTGACAGCTTCACTGGCTAGAGGCTGCTGTTCTCACACTCACCCATTCATGAATTGGGCCTGCTAGGCCCTGAGTTCAGATCCCAGCACTGCCAATAATTTAATCTTGGAATAAGAAGCCGAGTGTGACACATGTTTTCCTTTGCTGGGAGAGTCCTGGATGTAAGGCATGATAGAGAACACATCTACAAATCTAGATACTATGTGATAGTATATAAACAATGTAATAAAATGGTATAAGTGTCATCAGAGTCAATAAAATAAATGGTAAATAAATGAATAAAACAAGAAATAAAATGAATAACCACACCAAACATGACATGGACTGTATATCTGAATGGAAGTATAAGTCCTATTTTTAAAATGTATATAAGGAGTATGTTTTCCAGGACTGAGGCTTGAATTCAGGCCTAGGGAGCAGGCCTGACTTTCTTGTCTTCAAGCATAGTGAGATTCCCCTTTCCCCACAGTGCTGCCTATTTACCCAGACCTGGAGTTCAATTCCCAGGCTTGGCAGAAAAAAATGGCACGAATTGCAAACCAGGGAGATAAGTAATCGTTTTATTATATTTTTAATTGTCTTAATTTTTTAATTTTGTATTTTTTTCTTTTCTTTTTTTTTTTTTTTTGGCCATGCACATGGCTTGAACTCAATCGTCCCAGCTCTGTCTCAGCTTCCATCACACTAAGCTGGGGTGCAGCCTCAGGACCAAAGCCGATCCTGGGATCCTAAGACCCTAGTTCTGACAGGAAACCAAAATGAAAATGTCACCAAAAAAAAAAGCTGCAAGCTGCACATGGTAATTGGTTTCTTGGATGTGGTTCCTTGCACGGTGACTATCCTGTGTCTGAATGACATGGTTGCCACGCACAGGTGACTTGTCATTGCTGAGGGCTGGCGAACTGTCAGAAAAGCCATAGTTCAACCCCGCAACAGAGTCCCTGAGTTCAAATTCCAGTCCTGACACCTACCAATGGCAAGAGATCACAAGAAACTCCTGCCCATGCTTAAAAGTTCTGATTAAATGAGTAGTCTGTGTAGCGGTTGAGTATCAAATTCACACAATAACCCTAGGACACAGACTACATTTAATTAATGGTTAATTAGGCATGAAAAGAATAATATTACTTCAATGAAGGCATAATAAATACCTAAGACTGGTTAGGAACCTAGTAGATGTCATTGAATACTAGATACACGGCTCTGACACTCTGTACTAATATGCATTTATTGGTATACTACCGACTGCCTATCCATGTATAGCTATTTTGGCCACCTCTGGGGCTTGATCTCAGTGCCTGCCAAAAATTTCAACCTGGAGTAAGAAGCCAAGTGTGACACTTGTTTTCCTTTTCTGGGAGAGTGCTGGGTGTCAGGCATGATGGAGAACAAGTCTACAAATCTAGATGCTATGGGATAGGATGTAAACAATGTAATACATGGTTAGGTGTCATCAAAGTCAATAAAACAAACGGTAAATAAATGAATAAAACAAAAAATACAATGAATAACCACACCAAACATGATATAGACTGAACAACTGTATGGAAGTTCAATCCTATCTTTAAAATGTATATAAGGAGTATGACTGGGGCATGAATTCAGGCCCAGGGAACAGGCCTGACTTTCTGGTCTTCAAGCACAGTGAGCTTCCCCTTCCCCCACAGTGCAACAGAGTTACCCAGACCCTTAGTTCTAATCCCAGGCCTTGAAGAGAAAAAATGGCACATTCCAAGCCAAGGAGTTTCATGAGCATTTTTAATATTGTTTTAAGCTCACTTTGCCTTTATTTGAAACATTTTGATTTTATAACATGAGAGTTTTTTTTTAAAGAGGTTTAAACTTTTACATTTCAGCATAGCACAGTGGTTTTTCTATTTTGACCATCTGCCATGAAGAGTGAGAATGAAAATTAGGATATAATTTCTCCCTAGAACTTTGGGACAGTTGATGTTATTTCTTCTTCTTCTTCTTCTTCTTCTTCTTCTTCTTCTTCTTCTTCTTCTTCTTCTTCTTCTTCTTCTTCTTCTTCTTCTTCTTCTTCTTCTTCTTCTTTTTCTTCGTCTTCTCTTCGTCGGTCATGGGACTTGAACTCCAGGCTTGGGCACTTTCCCTGTGATCTTCAGCTCAAGACAAGCGCTCACCCGCTTGAGCCACAGAACCACTTCCAGGGTTCTAGTGGTTTATTGGAGATAAGAGTCTCAAAGACCTCAGATCTCAGCCTCTTGAGTAGCTAGGATTACAGGCATGAACCACCCGTGCCCAATAGTTTATGTTATTTCTATTTAGAATTATTTCTATAATTATAAAATGTCTGCAATTGTGTCGTGTGAGTTTTCCTCAGTGCCTACCACGAAAGACACTAGGGGAGTCTTCATACCACAAAAGGTTGAGTTTCTGAATATAAACTCACTTCTGTGAGGACAGTAGTACTTGTAAGCATTTTGGGAATAAACTGGATTGTAAAATGAAAAACAAAACATTGCTAATGAGATGTAGCTCAGTATTGGAGTAGTTGCCTGAACAGCATAAGACCTTGGAAGAAAAGTTTCCTAAAGCTCAGAATGTTAGAATTTTGTATGAACAAACTTCTGTATTATTTTTTTTTGTCTGTGGTGAGGCTTGAACTCTGATTGGGCATTATCCCTGCACTCTATAGCTCTATGCGAGCACTCTACAGCTTGAGCCACAGCGCCACTTCTAGTTTTCTAGTGGTTTATTGGAGATAAGAGTCTCACGGATTTTCCTGCAGGGGCTGGCCTTGAACTGCCATCCTCAGATCTCAGCCTCCTGAGTAGCTAGTATTATAGGCATAAGCCACTGACGCCTGGTGCATGAAGAAACATTTTAAGATTGATTCTGCAGAAAGAAACTTGGAATATACTTTTAGTACAAATAATTTATAGTCACACTAATATAAATATAAAGGCCCTAATTCAGAAGTATTTGTTCATTGGCTGGTTTCTTAGTTTATTCATATATATACATTATTAATTTTTATATATACATATATTATTAAAAACATGGCTTTGAAGTATACCTAATAGCATATGTGCTCATGTAAATTTATACAACTGCACAAGCTTGATATTTTTTTCTGTTTGTTGGTACCATAAATTAGGTGGGATTTGTGTGTTGTTTAGTTCTCTGTTTTTGGAGGATTTCTCTCCCCTTTATCCCCTACCCCCCTCTCCCCGCAATTGAACTCAGCTTGCTCTTTCTTGGCTTGGTTGTTCATAGCTGATTTTCTAACACTTCAGCCATACTTGTAGCCTGGATTTTTGCCAGTTAATTAGAGATGATGTCTCTCAGGCTCTGCTGCCTGGATTGGCTTTAAAACTTCATCTTCTACTTCTCACCTCCTGAGTAGCTGGGATTACAGATGTGAGTCACTGGGGTGCCTAGGGATAAATTAGACTTTGGTTGGTGTATTCTTTCTGTTTTTCTAAGCATGGGATGATATAATATAGAATTTCAGTGAATGTCCTGGGTCTGAATTAAGATACATAATACATATGCAAATCTGTATAGTTCTCATAAGATATAGTCAATTTAATACATAAGTGAAATAATAGTCAACAAAAATAATGAATCAATAAAAAATTAAAATAAATACACTCAAAGCAATTTCAATAAACATAAGTATGTAGATATTAATTATTTCAAATGTGGATGAATATTACTTTAACAGGGCTAGGGATTGAATTCAGGCATAGGGAACAGGCCTGAATTACTTGTCTTCAAAGAGGGTGAGTTTCCTTGTCCCCCACAGTGCATAAGAGTTACCCAGTCTCTGAGTTCAATTCCCAGGCCTGGCAGAAAAAAAACGGCACGAATTCCAAGCCAGGGAGCATTAGTTTGATATATATCTGGCCTTGGGAACTGTCCTTTCACTCTTCAGCTCAAGGCAAGCACTATACTGCTAAAGTCACAGCACCACTTCCAGTTTTCTAGTGGTTTATTGGAGAGAAGAGTCTCAAGGAATTTCCTGCCCAGGCTGGCTTTGAACAGTGATTTTCAGATCTCAGCGTCCTGAGTAGCTAAGAGTACAGGCGTGAACCACCAGTGCCCGACTATTTTTAATATTTTGAAATTATTTGAACCAGGATGTTGCACTTGCTGAGCAAGTGCTTTGCCTCTGAGCTACATCCCAGCCCTCTCCAGTGCTTCCTGATCACTTACCTCTGCTACCATTCTCTACAATCCCACATGTAACCACTCATTTCCCATTTCCCATTTGCTTTACTGCATATGTACATTGAGTATTCTGACTGTATTTTTCCTGTTTCCTTTATTATTAATCCATCTCTCCCTCCACAAACCCCTCATCTAACCCCAAATGTCTCACACACACACACACACACACACACACACACACACACACACACACACACACACACACACACACACTGGAATTTTCTGCAACCATTAGGTAAGAACATAATTATGTCTTTTGCAGTGAAAAGATATCTGGAAAATATACTGAGTGAAATAATTCAGGCCCAAGCATATTTTCTCTCACATGTGGATTTGAGTGAAATAATTCAGGCCCAAGCATATTTTCTCTCACATGTGAATTTTTTTTTTGGGGGGGGGGTCCAGTCGTGGGGCCTGAACTTTGGTCCTGGGCGCTGTCCCTCAGCTCTTTAGCTCAAGGCTACTGCTCTACCAATTGAGCCACAGCACCACTTCTGGCTTTTTTCTTTTTGCTTATGTGGTGCTGAGGAATTGAACCCAGGTCCCCATGCATGCAAGACAAGCACTCTACCGCTGAGCCCTTTTCCCAGTCCATCACATGTGGATTTTTGTGTGTTTGTGAATGCATAATACAAACTCCCATATAAACACATACATGGGGGTATATGTATATGTACAGAATCAAGCTGACTGAAGAATTGTATATGCAGGAGTGTAATTGGATGGAGTAAATTCTTCAAAAGGAGTCATATTTAAGCTAAACTTTTTGTATCAGAATAAAGGCCACATTTCTGATTTAAGATATATATTACAAGCTACTATAACCAAGCCAATATAATTTCATAAAAGGACATACAAATCTATTATGATAGACCAGAAATAAATCTATGTAACATAAATGAATCTCAAAGCAGTTGTTTAGGAAAGGTAGCTGGATCTCACAAAACATACCTTACAATTTCCATTATGTTATGATCAAATTAGGAAAATCCAAAGTATGTTTAATGGTTGTATAAATTCTGTGGCTTGGGACAACAGCTTGCTGGTGCAACCCCAGCTACCTTAGAGGTGTCAGTAGGAGGCTAATCATCAGATGTCTGCTCAGGTAAAAAGCACATGACACTCTAAAAAACGACAAAAATTATGACAAAAGGAAACAAAGTATCGTTCAATTGGCAGAGAACGTGCCCAGCAAGTGTGTGGTGCTGTGTTCCAATTCCAGTATTGCCCCCAAATAAAGAAGTAACAATGCTTGTTAGAAAATGTACTAATTACCTTGCTCATGTAACTGTAACCCCTCTGTACATTTTTTTACAATAAAGAATGTATGAAAAGGCCAAAGATTTATATGTTCTGAAGAGAAACAGTATGTCCCTCCCTCATGATATAACCCCTGTTTTCACTGTATTTGATGTTGGTATACTTTGTGGAGGGGAAGGGAAAAAAACAAATTGTTTAAATAGGGATACAGGTAGACCCATTGCAACAAAGAGATGTAAAAGATGTTATGTTGAAAAACAAACTTTACAACTTTGGCTGGGGAGGGGAAGGGGGTAGCGGGGAACAGGGGTGGGTTGGGGGAGGGGAGATGGGAAGGGATGGGAAGGGGAAACAAAGGAAGAAGCAACAATGCTTGATAAAAAATGTACTCATTACCTTGCCCATGTAATTGTAACCCCTGTGTATGGTATTTTCACAATAAAAATGTATTAAAAAAAGAAGTCTTATTTCAAAGATAAAAAAATAAAGAAATGCGTTGAAATTCTCTGATAACAATCATAATTGTTATGACTCCTTCGGAGGAAAGAAGTTGGAGTATCTTCATAGATGTTGATGGAAGGAAGAAGAACACACCCCCTTCCCCCAAATATGCTGCTTTGGTGGGTTTTATGATTGTTGTCAGAAAAGCTACATGCCATAGCAGATAAACACCCAACACCCTTCTTCCAAAGCCAGGAGATTAAAAACTCCCATGAAAAAATTGCAATCCCAGAACAGAAAAATAAAATAAAATAATAAAAACAAACTCTTAGACCTGGAGTGACGGAAATGAAAATTCTGGGGTGGGGGGAATTTGTTAAAACTACTTTTGGGGATGAGAAGGTGGCTTAGTGGTAGAGGCTTGTCAAGCATGTATGAAGCCCTGGGTTCGATTTCTCAGTACCACATCAACAGAAAAAGCCAGAGGTGGTGCTTTGGCTTAAGTGCTAGCCTTAAGCAAAAGGAGCTCCAGTGATAGTGCTCAGGCCCTGACTTCAACCCCAGGACTGGCAAAAACAACAACAACAACAACAAACAAAACTACTATCTTCTCTTTACTGTCCATATCATTCATTTATTTTCATTTTATATAACTTCTTCTCTTCACTTCATATGAAAGCATGTGTGCTCTGTTACTTTATTTTTTTTTTAATCCAGGTCACATAGCATTTAAATTTGTTTGCATTTGTCCTACTAATCTATCAACTTTGTCAGTTTAATTAAGCCCTACGGGGCATACTAAGAGAGCACAGGTACAGTGTTACCATTCCTACACTGTCATCATTCTTCTTTGTTTGGCTGGGGATGTTGGGGATGTTGCAAGATCCTTAATTGCTTGGAAATATGGACAGTTCTTTGCATTACTTTCTTTGTGTGTCTGTCCACATTTTTCTATGACTTTAATTCTTTCTAATTCTGGTTTTTCAATAAAATCTAGTCTAATCAAATTTGGAAATTGAAACAAATGACTAAGGATAAAAAAATGTGAACATCACATGACTACTCACTTTTGTGGATCCAATCAGGAAACTGATAGAGTGACTTAGAGAACCTTTTAAGTTGCAGTAAATTTACAGAGTTGCTTACAACCTTCTACCTTTGTGCTGCATGTTACATTTTTTCCCACTCCTGGGGCTTGAACATCCTGTTTGGATGCTGTCCTTGAGCTTCTAGCATTCTACATGAGCCACAGCTTTATTTATGGCTTTTGTGGTAGTTTATAGGAGACAGTCCCCTGATTTTTCCTGACCAGGCTGGCTACCAACTGCAACTTAAGATCTCAGCTTCTTGAGTAACTAGGTTTTCAGAAATGAACTTCCAGATCCTTTGGCTTGCATGTTGTAATTTTTTATGCTATTATGGCTTTTTATCCTAGCAATCTGTAACCCCAGTGGTTATACAAATTGCTATTAAATTCTATATTAATACCATGTGGCTCCTGATAGCTTGAAGAGATTTTGAATGCTTAGGTCTTTATCAATCTTTGTTTGATCTATTTATATTTATCATATGCATTGCTCTCTAAAAATGTATAGAATAGTGTGACTGTTTACCTCCAAAACATAGGGTGAAAACAAACCCTCATTGTGAAAGTGAAAGGAGGCTGAATTTGGGGAAAAGTCATTAAATTATGAAAATTCCAGCTTCTTGAATGGAGTTTGTGCTTTAAATAAAGAAAGGAGGGGGAGCACCTCTTTTTACATGGGAAGGAAGATACAGCATTGACCCATTTCCCACATGAGGATGAATGAAGAGGCATCGTCTAAGAAAGAAACAAGGGACCTGCCCCCAGAAGCCAGATCAGCATTTGATAGCAACTGAGCTATTCGAACCTATATAATCATAAAAAATACACCTATATTGCTCATAAATAGCCCACATATGTTTTAATTATGGTAACATAGAGGAGCTGAGATGAAGAGGTTTAGTTATGATAGTGAAATGTTGAAATATTTATAGTATGTTATCTATTTAGAAACCTTGAAAAATTACTGACTAAAGGTAAAGAAAATATGTTTCATGTTTCCATGATCCTCACATACAGGCCTTTTTTTGTTAATATCTTAAGGTTCTTAAGTATATATGAAAGCATATGTGCATATATTTTTATGGATTTTTAGACTGAATCTGAAATTCATTATTCTATTGCATTTGTACTTGTATTATCTTCTCTACTTAATCCAAAGATGAGAGCCCTGCATTGGTGGATCACATCTATAATCCTCACTACTCAGGAGGCTGAGATTGGAAGAATGGTAATTCAAAACAATCAATGGCTTTTTATTATGCCAACAATGAGAAAAGTGTGGCTGAAATTAGGAAAGCAACTCCATTTGTAATAGCCCCACAAAAAATAAAATACCTAGGAATTAACTTAACCAAAGAAGTGAAGGATCTCTATGATGAAAACTTTAAAATCTTGAAAAGGGAAATCAACACAGAACTTAAAATATGGCAAAACCTCCCATGCTCCTGGATTGGCAAGATTAACATCGTGAAAATGGCAATACTTCCCAAGGCTATCTACAAATTCAACGCGATACCTATCAAAATTCCACCCTCATTCTTCAAGGAACTAGAGGAGGCAATCCAAAAATTCATATGGAACAATAAAATACCCCGAATAGCAAAAACGCTCCTCAACGGAAAGAACACTGCTGGAGGAATATCAATACCAAATTTCAAACTCTACTATAAAGCCATAGTAATCAAAACAGCTTGGTATTGGCAGAAGAACAGACCTCAGGACCAATGGAATAGAATTGAAAACCCAGAAATGAACCTACAGACCTATAGCCATCTAATCTTCGATAAGGAAGCTAAAACAATAGAATGGAAGAAAGACAGCCTCTTCAGTAAATGGTGCTGGCAAAATTGGTTAACTACATGTAGAAAACTAAAGCTAGATCCTTATACATCACCCTGCATCAGAATCAACTCCAAATGGATCAAAGACCTTGAAGTCAAAGCAGACACTCTGAAAACATTACAGGATGGAATAGGAGAAACCTTAGGTCTCCTTGGCTCAGGCCGAAATTTTCTGAATAGAGACCCGGAAGCACAACAAATCAAAGAAAGGTTGGACAAATGGGATTGCATAAGATTGCAGAGCTTCTGCAGGGCAAATGACATAGCTAGCAAGATCAATAGAAAGCCCACTGATTGGGAGAAGATCTTTACTAGCCATACAACGGACAAGGGTCTCATATCTAAAATATACTTGGAACTCAAAAAATTAAACCACCCAACAACAAATCCTCAAAGAAACAACTGCCCAATAAATAAGTGGGCGAAAGACTTAAAGAGAAGCTTCTCTGAAGAAGAAAGAAGGATGGCCAATAGACACATGAAGAAATGTTCAACATCCCTAGCCATAAAAGAAATGCAAATCAAAACAACATTGAGATATCACCTCACTCCAGTTAGAACAGCAAAACTCAAGAACTGTAACAACAACAGATGCTGGAAGGGATGTGGACAGAAAGGAACCTTACTTCATTGTTGGTGGGAATGTAAACTTGTTCAACCACTTTGGAAAGCAGTATGGAGGTTCCTCAAAAGACTTCACATAGATCTCCCCTATGATCCAGCAATCCCACTTTTGGGCATTTACCCAAATGTTTACAAACAAGACCACACTAAAACTACCAGCACAACTATGTTTATTGCAGCATTATTTACCATAGCTAAGATATGGAACCAACCCAGATGCCCCTCAGTAGATGAATGGATCAAGAAAATGTGGTATATATACACAATGGAATTCTATGCCTCCATCAGAAAGAATGACATTGCCCCATTTGTTAGGAAATGGAAAGTGTTGGAAAAAATTATATTAAGTGAAGTAAGCCAGGCCCAAAGAAGCATAGGTCCCATGGTTTCCCTTATTTGCAATATCTAGTATAGGTATGAGTCAAGCAGAAAAGGTCGGATAATGTGATGTTAGGAAAATGAACCCTTAAATATGTATTTTAATGTTTTCGTTTTTTTCATGCATATGTTTCTAATGCATTTATAAGATTATTTCTTTGCTGCTTTGTATGTCCCTCCCCCACAGTGTAACCCCCGCTTTCACTATATTTGATGTCAGTATAACATGTGGAGGAGATGGGGGCAAACAAGTCGTTTAAGGATTCAGGTGGACCTGTTGCAACAATGAGAAGTACAAAATGTCATGTCAAAACCAGCTTTACAATGTCGGTGTGGGGGGGAGGGGGGTATAATTGGGTGGGGGGAGGGGGGAGGCTGGGAAGGGAGGTGAAGGGTAAACAAAGGAGGAGGCTGCAATGCTTGGTAAGAAATGTATGCATTATCCTGCCCATGTAATTGTAGCCCCTCTGTACAGTATGTTCTCAAATGAAATAAAATAATATTAAAAAAAATAAAACGAGCCACACAGTAAAGTCTATAATACTTCATTTAGAAATAATTAAAAAGGGGAATAAATTGGTAGAACATCATCCATAAGCAAGGAAGGCCATGTGTGAGCACAGGCCCTGAGTTTAAGCCCAGATACAGATACAGGCAAGGGAAGAAAGAAGAAAAAAAGGCGAGGAAGGAAGGAAGGAAGGAAGGAAAGAAGGAAGGAAGGAAGGAAAGAAGGAAGGAAGGAAGGAAGGAAGGAAGGAAGGAAGGAAGGAGGGAGGGAGGGAGGGAGGGAGTGAGTGAGGGAGGGAGAGAGGGAGGGAGGGAGATATACAGAGAAAAAAGATACAGAGAGAGAGAGTGAGAGAGAGAGAGAGAGAGAGAGAGAGAGAGAGAGAGAGAGAGAGAGAGAGAGAGAGAGAGAGAGAGAGAGAGAGAGAGAGAGAGAGAGAGAGAGAGAGAACACTGAAGCTATTCCTATAGCCAAAGAAGCAAGAAGCCCTGAGAAAAGAATGACACTTGTAACAGGAATCACAGAATACTTACAGTGTCAGGACCTAGATGTTCCTTCTACGGCATTTGTGTGATGCAAGAGCCATCATTATCTTCTTGTTATTTGAAAAGGATCCATTTGAAATTGAGGCACAAATCAGAAACTTGGGGATAGAAGATCGCCAATGAGCAGTTGCTTTGTCAGGAAGCCAGTGCAGAAAACAGAGCTGGAGAGGCCTAGTGCACTGATCTCTAATGAAATCATCACGGAGACCAGGGTCAGAAACACTGTCATGGGTGTGTTTTGACTCATGAACCAGCAGAAGAAGCACTAGACATCTCTAAATCTTTGAATTGTACAGTGGAGTTAAAGAAAATGTTAAAAAAGAGAAATAACCATGATGACATCTAAAATAATGACATCTGTTTGATTTCAAAATAAAAGTACGTGATTTAAACTAAATAATTGAAGACTTGGAAAGAAAATTAACCATTTCCATAATTAAAAAAGTAGAAACAAACTCAAGACCAGGTTAATGAAAAGGAGAAAAATCTAACATTAATCAATATATTTACTTTGTTTACTAGAGTTTAGTTGTTTTATTACTATCCCAAGGATAAATTAGGATATATGTGAAATATATAATACATATTTATACCTCAATTGTATCATTTTAGTGTGCTATGAATTTTCATTGTAGAACTTATAGATAATATATGAATTCATGAATGTATACTTATACACAAACCAACATATACATTTCAAAGATTCTTCTACCTCGTATAAATAGCTCAGAAAGAGAACTCTTAATTGTATTGTTTTAGATGTTTGAATCACTGGTGAATACTGATACAACTCAGAATACATACCTGGTGTAGTCTCAAAGTTTTAGATGTAACTAAAAGGTCAACATTTTAGCTTCCCAAAAATGGAAGTGTATTTCTTAGTCCTTTCCAAAGTATACGATTAGAAGAAGTGCTAAGAGGCTTAGATTACTGAGAAACTCATTCATTTAAGCTTCGCATGAAATTGCTGCTGCCATATTCATTCTGTACACTTAAAATTGAAATATAGAAAATCATCTCAAAAGCAAGCTATATTATATAGAAGAACAAAACTGCAAGACATTAATACATATTAACACATTATTTTTCAGACTCATTTTGCTGATGTCATTATGATGTTGGTTCTGATTAATAAATATTATTATAAACTATAAAATGGTCTGGATTATTTCTAAATGAGAGCAGAGTTCAGGGAAGCCCTTAGCCACCAAGAAAGAAAGAACGAAGGAAAACTAAACTATCACTGACATTAGTTTTGCCTAGAACTGATTCTATGTAATCAATGCCTTAGGTGTATCATTATCTCAGCATGTGTTCATAGACTCATAGATTGGGTATAATAACCCCATAATATTCCAAGATATCTTGATTTGCTGGCAGCCTCAGTGATCTGCTTATTTACTTATGAAATCACAAATTATACTGGTTTCAGTGTAGTTTTAGAGAGGTATTGAGTGGGATTGTAGACACATACATACCATCTCTCAGTATTAATATCTTGGAGTGTTCATGTCTTGATTAGGCAAAATAAAGAATCAAGTAAAATTAAATTTAAAAACCAATGGAATGTACAACACGTAGAGTGAATCCTAATTTAAACTATAGATTTTGATTAACAATGATATGTCAATGCAGATTCAACAAGTTCGTTGAATACACCACCCAAATGCAAAATAGAAAATATTCTTATGAAAAAATTTTCATGAAGAGTATGCTCTGTACTTCTTGGAAACATATTTTTCTTGTGTGATTATGTAATTTGAAGACATTCTCTTTCGAGGTCTCTGATAATTTGTGTGCTTTTAAGTTAGGTATTTTAAAATATAATTTCATTGCCATTATTAGTCAGGTAATGAGTACATTACTTTTTTGGAAATGTCACCCCTTCCTTTGATTTTCTAAGTTTCTCCCTCCTATCCCTGCAGAGAATTTACATAATGTATTTTCCACATAGTGTATACTGAAGAGTGGTTGCATTTGTTCACGTTTCTTTTCCCGATTTCTGCACCCTCCCATTGGCCCCAATAAAAAGAAAAACAATCGCAACCAACAACAACAAAAACAATAACCCATGTTTCCACTTCTTGTTTGTATGTGAATACCTAGAGTCTTGCAATTTACTTGATAATAAAGTTTACCAGTATATAAATATATAATATACACACAGTTGTATATAATATAAATGAATATATTATTAACATATATATTTGTGTGAATTTTATCTATTTTGTATTGATAGAAACACATTTGAACTATATGTTTATAAATAATACTGATACACATTGTATACAATTAAATATACGTGCTTCCTGTCTTATGATGGTGCACATTGTATTGTTGAAGTTTACAAAAGTTTGAAAGGGGCACACCTTGAGGAGTAATTTTACTTCAGTTGTTGAATTTTGATATGTTTCTGACTAGACACATATGGTAGATTACTCTCTGTTACAAATTGGGCAGCTGTGCTGATACTCAACCACATGCAGCCCTGTAATCCCAACATAAACAGCTGACTTCAGGATGCTGTGTTGCAGGTATGTTTTTTATATAACTGTGCAAAAAGTGACAGGAGGTATTCAGTAATTTATTATAAAATTGTCTTTGTGTTGGATGATATCACCTACTAAACACTAATTTATGTATTGTGTGAACACTTGGAGTTATTTAAGCTAAGTTTTTCATTGAATAATTTAATTTGTGTGGGTAAAAATTACAAAAATCTATACTAATTCCTTATTAGGAAGAAAGCAAGATAAAAAAGAGAAAATATCTGTTATTATTTAAATGTTGTATTTCTATTATCTGATATCTGTAGTGCAACTGTATTGGATGAACTATATGATTCTGATGCCATTTTCCTTCATGAAGTCATCCGAATTATATTTTGAGCTGCTTTCATAACTTCAATTCCTATATTTCTCTTAACTTTCTCACTTGAGGAAACCACAAAAACAACAGAAGCCTCTAGTATATACTTATGGGATGACTGGAGCTTCTCTTTCTTTTGAAATGTATTTTTCATGGGTTTTACAAAGATTTGTGATGTGCCTTTTATTGAACTAAGATTTTATTCTTTATCTTTTGGTACTGGTGCCTGGAGAAAACTTCAAAATAGTACTAAAAATATTAAAAGATTCTTCCAAGGTTTCAGTATTTTTAAATATCCCCAAATCTCAAAGGCTACAGCTTGTAATGTGAAAAAGAAATCTCTGTCTTCTCCTCTCATAATTATCCTGAACTATTGGAATATAGAATGCAAATTAAAAATTCTGTTTTGTCAAATCCTTTAAATAGGGATACAGGTGGACCCATTGCAACAATGAGATTTGTCGAAAGCGAACTTTACAACTCTGGTGGGAGGGGGTGGGAGGAGTGGGGAGGTTTGGGGGGCAGGGGGAGGATGGGACAGGATGGGAAGGGGAAACAAAGGAGGAGCCTCCAATGCTTGATAAATAATGTACTCATTGTCTTGCCCAGGTAATTGTAACCCCTCTGTACAGTATTTTCACAATAAAAAAAGAAAAAAGTTTTGTTTTGTTACAGAATAGGTTCATTAATTTGGGTGGTGTATGCCATATTTTTGTGTCGTTATAGAGTAGCAGCCTATGCTTGATGTAGTTAGGAGGGGGTGTGGTTAAGAATAAATTTTATTTTATTGAAAAATTGTGTACTTGATCACCATTGGTTAATATGAAGAACAAGCTATGCTCAAATGATGAAATAATAGCAATATTTTGTTTGCTCTGCTGCAACTTTTACCTATAATTGATGCAGTTAAAATTTGGCCAGTTGATCAACTGGAAAATTAGTGATCAAATATTTTACCAACAATCATTTAAAATAGGTGTAACCATGACTTAATTTCTTAAAGATGTAGTTATATACAATTCAGATGCTAAAGTACTCACAATGAGAACCATGTTATGTAAACATGTTCTATGAGCTCTGTTGTTCCCTATCCTTATGGTTTGCCCTCCATCTCTGTGTAAAAAATCTCTATTTCTTCTATAGTGCTTGCAATGGAGAATAGATGGACTATTTCTCTTAGAAATGACAATGCTGGTTTAAGTGATGTCACAGAGATGATTGCCTCTTTTTTCATACCTTTCTCAGTGTAGAAAATCTACATTATGATTGATCTGAAGTAAGAGAATGTAAGAACTTAGCTTTTCATTTGGTTGTTATTATTTTTTTTTCCAATTCTACCACATTTTCCCTGAAAGGTGTGATTGTGTAGAAGAAAAAGAGTCCTCAACTTTCATATACAATTGTCTAAAATTTAGTCTCTGTAGCTCAACCTTTCCCCGATTTCTTGACAATGGAGAGAGGGAAAACGACTGGAAGCCTGACTCTATTAAAGAAGGAAAAATAATTCACAAAACCTGTTAATAATAATGTTAGATAGTTGTGAGCTGCTGCAATAATATTTTGCACCTTAGGACATAGATATCTTGTTTATGTAGAAATGACGTTTTTGTCTTTTTTTCATGCTGGTCTTTGGGCTTGAACTCAGAGACTAGGTGCTGTCTGAAAGCATTTTTTTGACAGGTTGGGACTTGAACTCAGGGCTTGGGCACAATCCCTTAGCTTCTTTTTCTCAAGGCTAGCCCTCTAGCACTTGAGTCAGAGCATCACCTGCAGCCTTTTCTGTTTATGTTGTACTGAGGAATCGAAACCAGGTCTTCATGCATGGTAGGCAAGCATTCTACCACTAAGCCACATTCCCAGCACCTACCAAAATATTTTTGCTCAAGGCCAATGCTCTAGCACTTGAACCGCAGCTCCAGTTCCGGGTTTATTTGTTTTGTTTTGTTTTGTTTTGTTTTGTGTGTATGTGATTTATTTCTTGCCTAGGCTGGCTTCTAACTATGATCCACAGACTTCAGCCTAGTGAGTATCTGGTATTCAGTTCATGTAGAGTTTTTAACAGAAGTTAAATGATAAGAAAACTAAAGCATTTGTTAAGGAAAAAATGGTAAAACGAAGTGATCTCCAGTTTTGTAATCTATCCACTGGAGCAAATGTAGTGTGTTTGAAATACTTTTCTAGACTCTTCCCACTGTTTGGGAATGTGTGGGGAATTTGCTGATGGCAGATTTCCTTCAGTCATTCCTCTAGGTAAGGCAGTATTCTGGGCTGCATTCTGTTACCCTGGGCTAAATTTGATCCTCAAATTCTTAAAAAGAAATAATAGTTCGTATAAAATGCAGCCTGGTCAGTTCACAAACTGCCAAATTAAAAACAAATGATCATTGAAGATTTGTTGTTGGGGGATTAAATTTATTGAGTTCCAGGTATATTTTAGATATCAAACCCTTGTCCATTGTATGGCTAGTAAAGATCTTCTACCATTCCGTGGGCTTTCTATTGATCTTGCTAGCTATGTCCTTTGCCGTGCAGAAGCTCTGCAACTTCATGCAATCCCATTTGTCCAACAACACATTTGTTGTGTTTCCTGGTCTCTATTAAGAAAATTTCAGCCTGTGCCAAGGAGACCTATGGTTTCTCCTAATCCATCCTGTAATGTTTTCAGAATGTCGGCTTTGGCTCCGAGGTCTTTGGTCCATTTGGAGTTGGTTCTGGTGCAGGGTGATATATAAGGATCTAGTTTTAGTTTTCTGCAAGTAGTTAGCCAATTTTGCCAGCACCATTTACTGAAGAGGCTGTCTTTCTTCCATTCTATGTTTTTAGCTTCCTTATCGAAGATTAGATGGCTATAGGTCTGTAGGTTCATTTCTGGGTTTTCAATTCTATTCCATTGGTCCTGAGGTCTGTTCTTGTGCCAGTACCAAGCTGTTTTGATTTACTATGGCTTTGTAGTAGAGTTTGAAATTTGGTATAAATAGTCCTCCAGCAGTGTTCTTCCTGTTGAGGATCATTTTTGCTATTTGGGGTCTTTAATTGTTCCATATGAATTTTTGAATTGCCTCTATTATTTCCTTGAAGAATGAGATTGGAATTTGATAGGTATCGCATTGAATTTGTAGATAGCCTTGGGAAGCATTGCCATTTTCATGATGTTGGTCTTTCCAATCCAGGAGCATGGGAGTTTTTGCCACATTCTAAGTTCAGATTGATTTCATTTTTCAAGTTTTTAAAGTTTTTATAATAGAGGACCTTCATTTTTGGGATGAGTAAATTCCTAGGTTTTTGTGGGGCTATTATGAATGGACTTGCTTTCCTAATTTCAGCCACACTTTTCTCATTGTTGGCATACAGAAAAGGCAATAAATAAGTGGGCTAAAGACTAAAAGAGACCTCCATAGTGCTTTCCAAAGTGGTTGAAAAAGTTTACATTCCCACCAACAATGAAGTAAGGTTCCATTCTGTCCACATCCCCTCCAGCATCTGTTGTTGTTAGAGTTCTTGATTTTTGCCATTCTAATTGCAGTGAGGTGGTATCACAATGTTGTTTTGATTTGCATTTATTTTATGGCTAGGGAAGTTGAGCATTTCTTCATGTGTCTATTGGCCATCCTTCTTTCTTCTTCAGAGAAGTTTCTCTTTAAGTCTTTCACCCAGATGCCCCAGAGTAGATGAATGGATCAAGAAAATGTGGTATATATACACAATGGAATTCTATGCCTCCATCAGTAAGAATGACATTGCCCCATTTGTTAGGAAATGGAAAGCCTTGGAAAAATTATATTAAACGAAGTAAGCCAGGCCCAAAGAAACATAGGCCCCATGGTTTCCTTTATTTGCAATATCTAGTATATGTATGAGTCAAGCGGAAAAGATCAGATAATGTGATGTTAAGAAAATGAACCCTTAGATATGAATTTTAATGTTTTTTTCTTTTATGCATGTGTTTCTAACGCATTTATAAGATTATTTCTTTTTTGCTTTGTTTGTCCCTCCCCCACAGTATAACCCCTGCTTTCATTATATTTGATGTCAGTATAACTTGTGGAGGAGATGGGGAATAAGAAGTCGTTTAACAATACAGGTGGACCTGTTGCAACAATGAGAAGTATAAGTTGTCATGTCCAAAATGAGCTTTACAACGTTGGTGCGGGGTGGGTGAGGGAGGGGGGGAGAAGGATTGGGACTGGGTGGGGGAGGGAGGAGGCTGGGAAGGGATGTGAAGGGTCAACAAAGGAGGAGTTTGCAATGCTTGGTAAGAAATGTACGCATTATCCTGCCCATGTAATTGTAACCCCTCTGTACAGTATATACACAAACACAAAAAAAGACACACACACACAAAAAAGACTTAAAGAGAAACTTCTCTGAAGAGGAAAGAAGGATGGCCAATATACACATGAAGAATGCTCAACCTCCCTAGCCATAAAAGAAATGCAATTCATAAGGACATTGAGATACCACCTCACTCCAGCTAGAATGGCTAACATCAATAACTCTAAAAACAACAGAAGCTGGAGGGGATGTGGACAGAAGGGAATCTTCCTGGATTGTAGGTGGGAATGTAAACTTGTTCAACCACTTTGGAAAGTAGTATGGAGGTTCCTCAAAAGACTTCACATAGAGCTCCCCTATGATCCAGCAATCCCACTTTTGACCATTAACCCAAATGTTTACAAACAAGACCACACTAAAGCTACCAGAACGACTATGTTTACTGCAGCACTATTTACTATAGATAAGATATGGAACCAACCCAGATGCCCCTCAGTAAATGAATGGATCAAGAAAATGTGCTATATATACACAAGGGAATTCTATGCCTCCATCAGAAAGAATGACATTGCCTCATTTGTTAGGAAATGGAAAGACTTGGAAAAAATTATATTAAGTGAAGTAAGCCAGGCCCAAAGAAACATAGGTCCGATGGTTTCCATTATTTCCAATATCTAGTGTATGTCTCAGTCAAGCAGAAAAGTTCAGATAAGGTGATGTTAGGGAAATGAGCCCACAGATATGTATTCAAATGTTTTTTTTTTTCTTTCATGCGGTTGTTTCTAACACATTTACAAGATTATTTCTTTGTTGCTTTGCATGTTCCTCCCCCACAGTATAACCCCTGTTTTCCCTGTACTTGATTTCGGTATGATTTGCGAAGGGGAAGGGGAAAAACAAATCATTTAAATAGGGATACAGGTGTACTCAATGCAACAATGCGATGTACAGGTCATTATATCAAAAAATGAACTTTACAACTTTGGTGCGATTAACGGGTAGTGGGGAGGATTGGACGGGGGGGGGGGTCGGGGGGAGAATGGGAAGGGATGGGAAAGTGAACCAAAGGAGGAGGCTACAATAATTGATAAGAAATATACTCATTATTTTGACCATGTAATTGTAAACCCTCTGTACATTATTTTCACAATAAAAAGATAAAATAAAATAAAATAAATAAAAAATAAAAACAAAAGTTCAGGCTTCAAATTGGCACTCTTAACCGTAAAAGCATATTGCAACTGGACCTGATTTGCTGTACCTTTCTAAGTGTCCTGAGTCTCTTTGTGTCCGGGTCTGTATATCTCTCTCAAAATTGTGACCTTAGGAGGGTGACAAATATAGGTGGCTTTAACCATGATGTTCTTAGGTCTTGCGATATTTGGACTGAAAATAAACATAAGGATTAAACTCGTTAACCTTACCTCAAAGCTTTACATGTTTAATCACAATTCTTTTTCTTTTTATAGCAAATCATTTCTACACACGTACAATTTAATATTATTATACTGAATTAAATATAATCCGGTAATGAATTGGCACCGATCCAGTTATTACTATCAATAAGTCCATCATGCAAACTGTTACCCAGCAAGTCTTTAGAATGCTAATTTTCAGAACTGCATCTATTATTAGAAGGATGTGTATATGCAATGGAAGATTTATTAAGTACAGACATCACTTCTATGACATTTGGCATGCTGTTGTGTGTTAAAAATAAGAACATTGTCCTTAGAGTCTCTTGTGAAACACTGAATTTGAGTATTTGTAAATGTGGCATCTTTCTAAGTTCTTTACATGTCAACCTTCTGTTCACCATCATCCATGTCTCCTTTTCAAATTAAGTAGATAAATTTTATTATCATTAGAACACCTTTGTTTTTCCAAGAGGAAGGATTAGGTGAAGTCTCCTTGTAAGTGTAATTATGATTCCATCATGGTCATTATCCTTAATAATCCTTTACACATACATGTATGTTTATTTTCTCATTCTGACAAACTGATATCCTAGGAGTATTAATTTATGAAAGGGTAGAGCATGTTTAGTCAATACATTTCTCTCAGGGACAATTTGTTCTTAGTTAAGAGAAGAATAATAAAGCTAAAAACCTATTTTTGTTTTATTTTTTGGAATGTTCTTAAAAAATGTCTCTATAGTTGACTGATGTTTGTTCTAGCTCTATTTTTTTCTGTGGGACAGGAAAATCTAATTAGTCATTTGAATTTTACGTAATTTTCTTCTGGCAACTCAGTACATGTCTGTCCTAGTCTTCCACATTGTTATCAGCATATTATGTTCTGATATCCTTAATTAGTCTACCTATATAGATTTAATTTACTACCAACAAAAGCTCTATTTATACAATATTTTTGAAGTAGTAGAAAATTTTTCTATTTTAATGATAATTGTCGTAAATATTTACTGACTGTAGTTCCAATGGGCTATGCTTCAAACTGATTAATTAGATATTTTTTCATGTAATGCTTCATAGCTCAGCTTGCTTTTTTAAATAATTTCTCTTTGTAGTAGTTACTCAAATAAATTAATTCATAGTGTCTCTTATATGGGAAGCACTTTTAATGTATGCTTTAAATAACATGACTACTATATAAACTGAAATATTTGAAGAAATAGCACTGTTACAACATGAAAATAAGGACATTGACATTGCAAGTATAAGAGAGAAAAGAAAATTGAATTCCATTATGAATATAAACCACATTTTCTTGATCCATTCATCCACTGAAGGGCATCGGGGTTGGTTCCATATCTTAGCTATGGTAAATAAAGCTGCAATAAACATAGTCATGCTGGTAACTTTAGTGTGGTCTTATTTGTGATCATTTGGGTAAATGCCCAAAAGTGGGATTGCTGGGTCATAGGGGAGCTCTATGTGGAGTCTATTGAGGAACCCCCATACTGCTTTCCGAAGTGGTTGAACAAGTTTACACGACCACCAACAATGCAGTAAGGTTCCCTTCTGTCCACATCCCCTCCAGCATCTGTTGTTATTAGAGTTCTTGATTATCGCCATCCTACATGGAATGAGGTGGAATCTCAAAGTTGTTTTGATTTGCATTTCTTTTATGTCTAGAGAGGTTGAACATTTCTTCATGTGTCTATTGGCTACCTGTCTTTCTTCTTCAGAGAAGTTTCTCTTTAACTCTTTAGACCACTTTTTTATTGGGCAGTTGTTTCTTTGAAGATTTGTTTTGGGGAGAGTTAATTTTTTAAGTTCCAGGTATATTTTAGATCTGAGACCCTTGTCTGTTGTATGGCTAGTGAAGATGTTCTCCTAATTTCTTCGGAAATGGAAAGACTTGGAAAAAATTATATTAAGTGAAGTAAGCCAGGGCCAAAGAAACATAGGTCCCATGGTTTCCCTTATTTGCAATAACTAGTATATGTCTGAGTCAAGCAGAAAAGGTCAGATAAGTTGAGGTTAGGGAAATGAACCCCAAGATAAGATTCAAATGATTTTTTGTTTTTTTTTTCCTTTCATGCAATTGTTTCTAACATATTTATAAGATGATTTCTATGTTACTTTGTATATCGCTCCCCCCGTTATAATCCATGCTTTCACTGTATTTGATGTTGGTATAATTTGTGGAGGGAAAAGAAAAAAACAAATCGCTTAACTAGGGATATAGGTAGACCCATTACAAAAATTAGATATACACGTCGTTATGTGAAAAAACGACCTTTACAACTTTGATGGAGGATGAGGGGAGGATCAGGTGGAGGTGGGAGGGGAGTATGGGAAGGGGAAACAAAGAGGAGGCAACAATGCTTGATATGAAATGTACTCATTATCTTGCCCATGTAATTGTATCTCCTCTGTACGGTATTCTCACAATAAATAAGAAAAGAAAACTGAATTACAGCTTGTAAGAGCAAGCTTTTGATTTATTGGAAAGTCAATACTTAAATAAGTAAGGAGAGTGTCATGTTTTAAAAATACCTAGACATGATTACATGGCTCACTCACTAAGAAAAATAGCATAAAATACACTTAGCTTTGATATAGAATGATACAGCAATTAGTATTCTATAATAAACTAGTATTCTGTAAGCAATTGAAGGAAGATGCTATTACTTAAAATAAAAGGCTTAGTTGGGTCAACAATTCAAAACGTGGACTAAGTCTTTATAGTAGAGTTTCAAATTTGGTATTGATATTCCACCAGCAGTGTTCTTTCTGTTGAGGAGCGGTTTTGTTATTCGGGGTCTTTTATTGTTCCATATGAATTTTTGGATTGCCTCTTCCATTTCCTTGAAGAATGAGTTTGGAATTTGCTTGTTACTCGCATAAGAACAGACCTCAGGACCAATGGAATAGAATTGAAAACCCAGAAATGAACCTACAGACCTAATGTCAACTAATCTTCGATAAGGGAGCTAAAATAGTAGAATGGAAGAAAGACAGCCTCTTCAGTTAAAAAAGCAAAATTGCTTAACTACTTGTAGAAAACTAAAGCTAGATCCTTATATATCACCCTGCACCAGAATCAACTCCAAATGGATCAAAGAACTTGCAGTCAAAGCAGACATTCTGAAAACATTACAGGATGGAATAGGAGAAACCCTAGGTCTCCTTGACTCAGGCCGAAATTTTCTGAATAGAGAGACGGAAACAAAACCAATCAAAGAAAGGTTGGACAAATGGGATTGCATGAAGTTGCAGAGCTTCTGCATGGCAAAGAACATAGCTAGCAAGATCAATAGAAAGCCCACAGATTGGGAGAAGATCTTCACCAGCCATACAATGGACAAGGGTCTCATATTGAAAATATACTTGGAACTCAAAAAGTTGAATCCCCCATCAACAAATCCTCACAAAACAACTGACCAATAAATAAGTGGGCTAAAGACTTGAAGAGAAACTTCTCTGAAGAGGAAAGAAGGATGGCCAATAGACTCATGAAGAAATGCTCAACCTCCCTAGCCATAAAAGAAATGCAAGTCAAAACAACATTGAGATAACACCTCACCACAGTTAGAATGGCTGTAATCAAGAATTCTAACAACAACAGATGCTGGAGGGGATGTGGACAGAAGGGAACCTTATTTTATTGTTGGTGGGAGTGTAATTTTGTTCAACCACTTTGGAAAGCAGTATGGAGGTTCCTCAAAAGACTTCACATAGAGCTCCCCTATGACCCAGCAATACCACTTCTGGGCATTTACCCAAATTTTTTCAAACAAGACCTCACAAAAGCTACCAGCACAACTATGTTTATTGCAGCATTATTTACCATAGCCTAGATATGGATCCAACCCAGAGGCCCCTCAATAAATGAATGGACCAAGAAAATGTGGTGTATATATACACAATGGAATTCTATGCCTCCATCAGAAAGAATGACATTGCCCCATTTGTTAGGCAATGGAAAGACTTGGAAAAAATTATATTAAGTGAAGTAAGCCAAGCCCAAAGAAACATAGGTCCCATGGTTTCCCTTATTTGCAATATCTAGTATTTGTATGATTAAAGCGGAAAAGGTCACATAATGTGATGTTAGGAAAATGAACCCTTAGATATGTATTTAAATGTTTTTTTTCTTTCATGCATTTGTTTCTAACTCATTAATAAGATTATTTCTTTGTTGCTTTGTATGTCCCTCCCGCACAGTATAACCCCTGCTTTCAATATATTTGATGTCGTTTTAATTTTTGGAAGAGATGGGGAAAAACAAGTCGTCAAGGATACAGGTGGACCCATTGCAACAATTCGAAGTACAAGTTGTCATGTTGAAAACGAACTTTACAACTTTGGTGGGGATGGGAGGGGGGAATTGGGTAGAGGAGCGGGGAATGGGGGAGGTTTGGAAGGGATGTGAAGGGTAAACAAAGGAGGAGGCTGCAATGCTTGATAAGAAATGTACTCAATATCTTGCCCATGTAATTGTAACACTTCTGTACAGTATGTTCACAAAAAATTAAAAATAAATTAAAAAAAACTTGGACTAACTGAATCAGTGGAAAATAAGTCATCACGTAAGAACTATAGGAGAGATGCACCATACAGAACAGTTCATTTAGAATAACCAGAAGAGAGACACACGCAGAGAGAGCAGATCTAAGATGGAGTCTCTGAAGAGATCCTTACGATGAACATTTTTTTTCCTAGTGAGATAATGGTTTTTGATCCCAAATTCTACATGTCAGTCTTTTCTACAAATAGCACATAGAGGAAGTTAGAATGAATATAGCAATACTTTGATTCAGGAGAGAGATGTTACCCACTGAGCAAAACCATGTGAAGCATGGTTGTATCCTGCAGAGACCAGGGGTGGATAAACGGAAGTTAAGAAATTCATATCACATTTCCTTGCCCATTTTAGGCTACAAATCTCAGTTAATGGATGGATATTATGTTTATCATTGTTTCTTCAAGTATGTATCAGTTAAGGTTCTCTAGCTGACAACAGCTAGTAGGAGATTATCTATACATAGATGGTCCTTGATATCCAGGGGACATTGGTTCCAGGAAACCATCTGGATATTAAAATCCATTGCATTATACAACACAGTGATGTATTCACTTATTACTTGTGAACACAGCCCTGCATACTGTAAATAATCTCCGTGTTATTTATAATATCTAATAAAGTGCAAATTGTATTCATTGTTATTCTCTATTACTTAGAGATTATTGATAATAATCATGCTTAGTAAAGAAATAATTTATTTTATAATGATATTCTATCTGCTCTCAGTTGAATCCATAGATGTAGAACTTATAGAAAAGAGGACTAATTCTATGACTAGTGTGTGAGTGTGTATCTACTTTTTTTTAGTTCATACAGGCATATATATGAATGTACATAATCAGCTGGTGTAAATTGTGCAGTTTGGCCAGTCTTCAATCTGTAGTGCAAGCTGTTTCAAGGCAGAAATTGCTGGCCAGGCACTGATGTTTCATTCTTGACCATAATTCCCTAGGGAAATTTCAGTTTTATAATTAAGACCTATCAACTAAATGGATGAGGTCAGGTTTAAGGATGGTAATCTACTTTACTTAAAGTCAATTGATTGTATGTGTTATCCACATCTTTAAAAAATGCCTTCACATCAGCACCAAGATTAGTAGTGCTTAATTGAACAGTAAGGTAATATTGCTTATGCACATGGACACATAAAACTCATGCCACTGTTCTTTTCTTACCAACTTGACACCTATACATATATCACCCATACATATCAATGTGATCTGTTTTAGCGCCCTGCCTGCTTGTTTTGGACATAATCAAATTAATTCAGGTAGATTTATTTTTCTCATGTTTTCACAAGCTTCAGTTCATCATTGAAGGAAGAATGAGAAAGAAGAGAGCAGCTTTCATGATGTAGGCCTGGAAGCACAGAAAAAGAACATAAGATGGAGCCAGGGCAAGATGTACATCGCCCTGAGAACATGCAATAGTGAGCCACTTCTAATGGTCCAACATCCAACTCAGCACGGCTTCCAAACAGTTTCATCAGGCTACAAAACCATCAAAGCAGTCCTTAGGTGAGAGCCTTTGTCATGTAATTGTCTCTGAACGTGTCTACCCCAAACCACCCAGAATTATTTATCAATCTCCTAGGTTTTCCTCAATCCAAGAAATTTGAAAATTAAGACTTCCCACCATATTATCCAAATAAAGATAATAGGAAAGTCTTACTTCCACCCAACATATGCCTGTCATACCTATAACTGCAAACTTCTTAATTCTTTTCTTCATGTCTTTTATGAAAGTCATATTTCTTGATAGTTCCATAACTGAAATCACATGGAACAAAATAATCTATTCTAATACCATTTTTGGTTATAAAGTCTTAAGAATGGAAATAAAATAAAATATCAGATTTTCTCTCTCATAAATATGTACATAATCTAAATATATTAAGAAAAATCACTATAACATTTCCAGATATGTATTCATCAAAACTCACAACTAGCCACCTGGCTTTAATTACTATTTAGAATTACTTCCTTATTCTTCTAATCATTTCATATGCACCTTGTCCTCACAAGAACTTCTGATGTTGTACTAGATTTTTTCTACTAATGTAATAAAATTTCCTAACTAATATGATTAAATTAAGATGAAAAGGTTTTTTAGCACAGAGTTTTGGCTAACTTGTAACATTTCTTGTACATTGTGAAAGCAGTACATGACAGAGCAAGCACACTTCTCTGAATATTAAGAAGCAAAAGAGAGCAAGGAATGGACAAGACAAAATCCCCATGACTGAGAACTTCCCAGTAGGTCCCATTTCTCTAAGATCTTTACAACTGGCAATAGCATCAAAACCTGGAGAACATGTTTTAATGCATCAGCCTTCTATTCACTTTTAAAATCCGAAATGTGAAAGCTAGTCACGTTTTCTTTATTTTGGAGATGATCTTCAATCTGGGTTTATAGTAGTGCCCATAATTATCTTGTCATGTCTTTGATTATGTAGTCATAATTTTTCCACTGCCTCTAATTACAAGACACTGTGGTATTAAGCAATACCATACTCGATATTCATTGTCACTTTTATGTAGCAATGGTCCAATTTTTTTCAGTATCCAGGATAACCAAAACCAGTATTATAACTTTGTTCTTCACCAGCTGTAGAGGTAGGAGGTGTTCACATTTCACAGAGAAAGGTTTGATTTCTGGTTGAATAGTATTTGTGTCCCCCTGTGAAGCACTCGTAACTTTGGAAATAGTATAAGAGCAGAGCTTAAAGAGGCAACACAGGAAATAAAAATATTATTACTGGAATTATCTATGATTAACCATGAACAATGCTACTTCCTTTGATCATTGGACCATGGAAACTTGGCCTATGAAATAAAGGGCCACATATATGAAATTATTGCAACTTTGAATGGTTTAACATGAGGAAGTCCAAGTTATCAACTGGGCAGTGCCAGGTAGTTGGTTAAGAGGAATCTTAAGTCACCAACTTAATCTAGGACATTCTGAAGGACAATATTGATACGATCTAGATCATACAAGTAAGACACTTGGATAAAATCGAGTAATTCTCTAAAACTGCATTCTGAAACCAGTTATCTGCTGTGATAACTTCAGTAATTTTCTAAATTTAGTCATTTATATTTTTCTTAGTTTTGACTGAAAGTAATCACAGAATCTTTGTATCAGGGTTATTACTAGGATTGTCCATTGATAGATGGAACATAATTTAGAACAATGCCAGGGAAATAGAAAGTACTCTTAAGTATCACCATCATGGATGTTAGATCATAATTTAAGCTCTTTAAATGGCAGACATGGAAAAATGTTTGTGGTATGGTAGAATCAGAATGCTCTAAAGAGTGAGATGTTTCTTCCTGCCTCTGCGTGTGTGTGTGTGTGTTTGTGTGTGTGTGTGTGTGTGCATATATATGTATATATGTGCCAGTTCTGGGCTTAAATTGAGGGCCTAGGCACTATCCCAGAGCATTTCGCCTAAGACTTGAGAAAAAAGACATTTTTGCTAAAGACATTAACTCTATGAGCTTCAACTCAACTTTTGGCTTTCTAGTGCTTGCTTAGAGGTAAGAATCTCGTGGGTTTTGCTACTTGTAATGGCTTGGTCCTTAATCCGCATATCTGAATTTCACAAGTAGTTAGGATTATAGATATCAGCAACCAGAGCACCACCCATTTTTTCCTCTTTTGTATAGACCTTAATATTTCTCTTTAAGGATCTTAGACAAATAATCACATGAAAGAAAAAAAGTACATTTAAATAGATATCTTAGGGTTCATTTCCCTAACTTATCTGAACTTTTCTGCTTGACTCAGACATATACTAGTTATTGCAAATGAGAGAAACCATGGGACTTATGTTTCTTTGGGCCTGGATTACTTCACTTAATATAATTTTTTCCAAGCCTTTCCATTTACTAACAAATGGGGCAATGTCACCTCCCCCACAATATAATCCCTGCTTTCACTCCATTTGATGTCGGTATAATTTGTGGAAGGGAAGGGGGAAAACAAATAATTTAAATAGGGATACAGGTGGACCCATTGCTACAATGAGATGTACAAGTCGTTATGTCGAAAATGACCTTTACAACGTTGATGGGGGGGATTGTGTTGGAGGGTGGGGAGGAACGATGGGAAGGGATGGGTAGGGGAAACAAAGGAGGAGGCTACAGTGCTTGATAAGAAATGCATTCATTATCTTGCCCATGTATGTAACCCCTCTGTAATGTATTTCCACAATAAAAAATAGAAAAAGAAAAAAAAGGAATCTTACACAAGTGTTTAAAGTCTTCCAAAGTTATTTTTATCATCTGCAAAACAATGTTAGAAATACTCATATACATTATAAACATAGATATACATGTGTACACATACATTTATAAATGCAAGAACCAGTGTATCTGAATCTTAAAATTTGTCATAATAGCATTCTAGTATAAAATTATTACACAAAGCCTATTTACTCCATTTACTACCAACAGCATATATAGCCTGTTGCATTATTCTTTAGAAAAGTAATTACTTTAAGTATGCATTGCAACCATGAGTAGTGCAACTTAATTGTCAGATAGTTTCATTAATTCAAAATTTAGCTCATTCATGAATAAAATATTCTCAGGGAAAATGTCAATATACACATGTATATGAAAGTAATACAATGAAATCTAGAATTGCCATTCTACTATAATAAGCCAACCTTGTTAAACTGATATGCTTCTTCTCATGAATAACAACTAGATATTTTCACTTAGGCTGGAGGGTCATATTCAACTTGACAAATTGCTTTGAGAAAATTCCCCTATCAAAGATATCATGTAAAAATCTTCTTTTTGGAAAGTAGATTAACATGGTATAAATGGCTTTCTTCTCCAGTGTGTGTGATGAGGCTATCAATTAACATTCAGTTTTGAAAGAGAGATTGTAGAGGATCTATTTTCTATGTAGTGAATGGTATAGAAATATACATATTAAGTTATTATGCCATCTAGAATACTATATGAATGTGCCTAAAATAGTAATGAGATTTTTGTTACCTCTTTCTATTCTAATGGAATAAAGAATATTGTTAATAGATATTCTGAAATACCACTACACATTGTATTCTAATTTCAACTACTCAATGAATATGTAAAGTTGTATCATTTATCTTGTTGTTGAAAGCATAGTGGACTAAGGCCGTGATTTTTAGATCATTGGTCTGGCTTTAAAAAATCATGTTCTGTAGAGAAATTGAGATAACTATCCATTTAGGTACATGGGTTATTTCCTGTTATTGTCTTATTGTTATGGTAACAATAGAATATAGAAACAGTTGATTCTATCAAACAGTTGTCAAGTCAGTAATTTTCATATGTCACTACACTTAAGAAAACTATACTTTTTTCTCCTCTCTGTCTCTCTGTATTTATTTAAGTCTCTGTCTCTGTCTCTCTCTTGTGTCTCAATACTGGGTGTTGGACTCAGGAAGTGACATTGTCCTTGAGGTTTTTTTGGTAGTTAACTGCAGATAAGAGTCTCATAAATTTTCTTGCCTCGGCTGTTTTCAAACAGTGATCCTAAAATCTTAGACTCCTGAATAGCTACAATGGCATATGCGGGTCACCAGGACTCAGCTTCTTCAGTATAATAATAATTATTATAATACAGTTATAATAATTGCAACACATATATAATATGATATAATATACCATATGATATATAATAATAGAATTATAATATAGCATAACTATATTATAATATAATATAATGTATATTATATATTGCACATTATATAATATAACATTACATATTGTATATAATATATAACACATTATATATAACTATACATCATATAATATAATGTATAACATATGATATCTATTATATATCATACATGATATACAATAGTTAATATTAACATATACTGTTATAGTACATATTATAATATATTATAATAGAGTATATGCAATATACAATATTATATACAAACATAATATCTTACATACATCATATTATCATTACATAATATATACATTATATAATGTATATAATATACATCATATAAAATGATAATATAATATTTGTTTTATATCATTATTATTATGAATGAATTCTTACTAAAAATTGTTAGTGCTTCTACTTCGGCTTGAAGTCAGGGCCTTGTACTTTTGCTGGGCTTTTTAGCTTAATATTGGTACTTTATCATTATCATCTGATCCACTGGGGCTGGCTGCAAACTGAGAACTCCGGGATTCTCAGATCTCAGTCTCCTAGTATCTAAACCTACAGTGATTTGCCAGTAGCATCTAGTTTTTTTTATTTTTTTTTCCTTTCTCATTTCATATTCAGACAATAAAAAGATTTTCTATAAGCTTCTATGTCTTTCGTCTCTTGGACCTTTAGTCATGCCTTGTGCAACAATTAACTCTGCAGTAATGATTCCATTTTCTTTTATTGTATCATAGAAAATTATGAAGTAGTCCCACAAATTCTCCCAGTCACACATATGTACATGTTTTATGAAATTAACTCATAACAATTACTCATCATTGTAAATTATTTAGGAAAATGTTTGCCGAAACTAACCACATAATTTTATCATTATCCAACAAAAATGTCCCCTCCTAATTCAAATAGAAAGGAAAGAAAACCTGGTCATATTAATTTTCTGATTAAATGCAGTACTTTTTCTATATATCCTTTTGGAAGAGTTATACATTTGATATTTAGATAGATACCTTGTAAAGTCCTAAGGACAGAAAAATAATGGGTTATGTTAAATGTTTCCCAAAGTAATTACCACTCATGAAGAGATTATGGGTAAAGGGAGGATATGGGGTACCATTTGTTGCTAAACTACAGCAACATAACACTTTTGAGATTTGGGTTAGAGAAAATAAAAAATGAAGCCACTGTAACTTATAGAAATTGTTAGGATTATGGCAGCCACTAGCAAAGACTGAAAATCAGAGGAAACATTTATAGGATTTATGACGAGCCGTTTCTTGCAATAATTTAGAAGGTCTAGGCTTGCACATAAATTCTTGGGTGCTTCTTAAAGTATGATGAACCACGTAGCATATTGTTTCTCTTTTATCCAAGAGTTAGATTTAAAGTCATAGAATGCTGATACCAGTGAGGGATTTCAATGTACACTTCCACTCAAACAATAAGTATATAGAATAATCACTGTGCATTGGATGATACATATATATATATACATATATGTATATCTATATCTATATCTATATCTATATATATCTATATATATCTCAGTTTTTCCCAAAGGGAAGACAAAATAGAATGCATACAAATTTAAACATTGGAATGTAGGACATATTATATTTTTTATGAATTTTTTATCTGGATACATCTAGGACCTAACCAGTTTTATGAAAGTCATATCTTTTAGAAGTGATTTAATTATTTTCAAAAATTATTTGTTTATAGAATACATCAACCATATTGATGAGTGAGGAAAAATATATTTGTTATAAAAGTATGTTACCTTATTTGTTATAACATTATTCATAATATTTTTATGATAAAACATATTATGGAGAAACTATATTAAACAAATATAAATATATTTATAATAGTGATATTGAATCCTAGACACTATAGAAAGATGAATTAATAATGGGCATGTATACATAAACTATGATGATAGACAATTGCTCATTTCATAGGCTTTATTATATTCTAAAAGTCTTAATTTTTTAGTAAATGAAGACATACTTTTAACACATTCATTTGAAATAACTTCAAAACCACTAAGAGCAGGATTTTTTTTGTCAACTCTATGAGATTAGTAATAGATGTTTCAGATGCTTTATTAAATAAGTTATGGTAATTATTTTATTGCATGGTTATTGTAGTATTGCAGTTTTTCTACTAAAATTATGTATTATGATGAATTACATATAAAAATATCAATTAATTTTAATAGATATGTGCAGTAAGTTGTGGCTTCTCATAATCAAGGATGGAGAACACTTACAAACTTGTTCGGTGCCCTTTTAAATCCCGTAGAAATTAGTACCTCTTTCAAAAGTCCCCTAGGAAACAATTCATTAACTAATAGTAAACACAAGTTTTGACTTATAATCAGTGCTAGATTGTATCCACAGTTTTTCAAGACAGAGTTATGATTCATATTTATAAATGTTCCTCTTAATATTGTCTTCACTGAATCACAACGATTTTAGCATATGGTTTTTAATTTCTGTTTGTGTGTGTGTGTGTGTGTGTGTGTGTGTGTGTGTGTGTGTATGCATGCATGTGTGTTTGTACATGTGTGGAATGTGTGTGTTAGTCCTGGGTATGTACTTAGGTCCTCATTCTCTCCTTTCACTATTTTTGCTGGAAGGTGGACCTCTACTACTTGTGCCACAGCTACATTTAGAGAATTTTACCTATTAATTGGAGATAAGGCTTTCCTGGTATTTATCTGACTAGACTTGCTTCAGATATCAGGCCCTTGAGTAGCTAGGATAAGAGGAGTGAGCCACTGCTGCCTGGCTAGGAGGTTATGTTTGTTTGTTTGTTTTTTGTTGGATTCTAGGAATTTTTGAATTTCCCTCTTTATTTAATATTGACAAAATCATCTTTTATCTGATTGTGTTTAGCTCTTTGATGTCGTCTCCTTGCAATTCTCTCAGCTGACAGAATAAGGAGGTATATTGCTGCATACTAAGGAGTATCTATGAACTTATATATCCATTCTGTATTTGCATTAAGCTAAGCAGATTATAACATCTCTGATACCAATCCTCTAGTCTTATATTTCTAGGCATCGCACCTTCTCTGAAAGTTTATATCCAAAAAATGAGAAACAGTTCCCTCTATTCCATTGTTCATTTCTACTTATTCCACATACTGCTATCAGAATGGCTGACCAGAAACTTACTGTATTGATCACTATCAGCTTTATAGTAGCTCTTCAGTTTCCATGTTAATTAACTCTGTGCCTATTTTCTTTGTTTTTGTTCTTTTTTTTGTTTGTTTGGTCTGTCGTGGAGGCTGAACTCTGGGCTTGGGCTTTGTCCCTCAGTTCTTCAGCTAAAGGATAGTGCCCTACTACTTGAGCTCAGCGCTATTTCCAGCTTTTTTCTGCTTATGCAGTGCTGAGGAATCGAACCCTGGGCCTACTGCATGAGAGGCAAGCACTCTACCACTTATCCAACTTCCCAGTACCCCTATTTTCAATGTTTTAATAACTATGCTAATTCCATACACTTAGCACGTAAATGTTTTACAAGTACTTACTCCCAGTATTTGCCTTAACTTTTCAAATTCTTTAAATTTTATTTTATTGTAAAGATGCTGTACAGAGGGGTTACAGTTACATAAGTAAGTCAATGAGTATATTTCTTGTCAAGCATTGTTACCCCTTCCCTTGTGGTTCTCCCACTATCCATTCCCTCCCCAACCCTTCTCAATCCTCCCCCCACTGAAGTTGTAAAGTTCATTTCCAATATACTGTCTTGTGGGTATCATTGTTGCAATGGGTATTCCTGTTTCCTTGTTTGGGAAGCAATTTATATACTTATTATTTTCAGCTTCAAATATTATATTATGACCTTTTTGTTATATGTATTATTTTCACTAAAACGAAAAAATAAATATGTAAGAATATTTTCTTAAATATTTTAGTATATATTATTTTCTTATGTTTTTTCTATACCTTTCATGTGAATTATTTCAATAAAGTCCAAACTATAAGGTTTTTTGGTGGAAGAAATATAAGAAAATTTATAAAGAAAAAAAGCATCTGAGACCATTCATTTCTTTTGTAAATCAGAAGGTAAGACTACCTTTTGAATTTTTATATTCTTACTATAGGCACATTCAAAGTATATACTAATATTAATTTTAAAATGCTTTAAATGTAAGTGTGTATTAATTTTCCTAATTGGGTCAATAAAGTAAACTACTAATTTTAACTGGTATTCAACTAATTTGAAATACTAATTTTTAACTAGTTTTATATATTAATACTAATTCACTTTATTGAATAAATTGCATTTGTCAGTGACAATTTCATTTAGAGCTACTTATGACAGCAAATGAGTAATCATACTATTAATTTTGGCATGAATGGTCTCAGAAAATAAATAAATACTTTAAAATTACACACCAAAAGATTTCTTTAACACTGAATAACTGTGTTGCACCTTAACATGTTCATTCTGTCGTTTTTCTTCCTGAGTTGTAATCATTTATGTAGGAAACCTCATTATCTTAGTACCTTTAAAATAAGTTCCTAGAACAATCTGCAAGGATTACTGTACCTCACTTTGACTATGTCAAACACCTCTGCAGGTTCCTTCTGTTAGCACATTGACACACATTTTATTCTAGAACTGTTCAAGTTATAAATTTCCACTGTGTGTATGATTAAGTTTCATGAGCAAGAGAGCTGACAGACTTCGAGTAAGTCGAGACTTGAACTCAAGACTTCGAGTACAGTGCTTGACAAGCCTGGAAGAGCTCTGAAGCCTCACAGTCCTGTAACCTTGAGCAGTACTTCTGACATCACAAATGCTCCCCAGGAGGCTATAAGACAGGGGGTGAGTGGCTATCCCATGCACGAATTGCAGGAAGCAATTGAAGGCTATACTGAATCCAACACTGGAGAGCTAACAGGCTTCCAGAGTGATTTTTCATTATGCTTCAATGTTATACATTTCAATTATTCTTGCTCCCTAATACCAACTTCTTCATCCTGTTAAACACACATTTAATAACTGTCTTTTCCTTCTTAACAAGCAATAGAGAAAAAAGAGGTAAAATATTTTCTCAGAAGCCACAGAAGCTAAGAGGAATGCTAGAGGACTTAGAAAGTGTATTTAGAGAAGTAATTTAAATCAATCGCAAGCTCATAGTTATATTCAATAGGTAACATTGCTTATGTGAAAATTAGAAGGTGATTTTATCTGGTGGGAATTGACAAATATATATCCAATATTAATCATCCTTTACAAACATTCTTAGAGATATCCACAATGATGGGCTAAAATAAACTTTTAAGTCATTACTAAAATTGTCATTTATTTCCAGGTTTCTTGCCTTTATTATTTTAATTGTAAGGTAATATCTAATGTATGGGAACTGTGCAATGTTGTTGTTCATATCATATCCAAAAAGTGTTCTCTAACAATTATTTCTTAACAATGTTTATGCAATCACATGAATTCACTTGGGGAGTTTTAAGTAAGGCTAGTTGATTCCTAAACTTCACATTGCCTAAATCAGAAATGTGGACTAATGTTATTGGAGTAGGTCTCATTATTATTGTAAATTAATATGTTATCATTAAAATTATTACACTACTGTTAGAAGTTAATGTAAAATATTACTTGAAAGCTAGTCTCCTAAAAAATTATGCATTGACAGCCTATTGCTATTTTACCTAGTTAGATAATAGCAATGTTACATATTGGCTAATTCATCTTGTTTTATTTCAAAAAATAAACTCTAACTTAATGATGACTTTAGTTAATATTTCTTAGTATGAGAGATACTCTGTATGTGCTGAATTTAGAACTTTGATATTTGTTCATAAGCTTTTTGTAATACTTTAATTTATACTTATCAGCATAGTGAAACAAAATTGACATTTACATATAATATGTCTAGACATGAAAGGTAATTAAGCATAACTTGTACCAGTATTGCCTGTTTCTGCCATGTTTTTTTTGTGTTATAATATCCAATTTAAACTCTTAATCCCAAAAGAATAAACTATTTATTGGTAGTTAGAAAAAAACACTTTAATTTATGCTAATTACAATGACTAGAATCCAAGAAGTAGCAGCAGGAAACTAACATATTTGTAGGAAAGTATCCATTCTAGAATGAAGAATGATAGTACAACTGAATAAATTGACCCAAGAGGATCAAGTTAAGCCATAATAGGAAATGCTAAAAGTAAAATTACAGAGCTGTAAATAAAACATCATAAACTTTACTGTTAATACCCCAAAACAACAGATACAGAAATGACAAGAGAAGAAGGAAACAATTAATCAATATTTTGAAATCCTTAATAATACTTAAACTTAAGAATAATTTTGTTGGAAAAAGATTTATATTCCAGTAGATTTCATTTTTTTAAATTATATCTAGGGTCAGAAGGATAAACAGATATAGCTATTAATAAGGCCTAAAAGATGGGGTCCTGACTATGTGTATCACTTTTCTCATTTCATGACCTACTCAGGTCCTAACCCTCTCTGCTCCACCAAACTTGGCCTCCCTACTACATATGCTTTTGACATATTACACATGAATTTACCTAATTTGTGGCAAGCTTTTGTTTGTTCTTGCCTCTCAGATTTCTAGCTTCCAAAACAGGTATTTGATTTACTTCTTTCACTTTTTAATTTTTTTTAAGTAAACACTCACTTGCTGATGTTATTGATTGATTGCTTGATGGATGGATGGATAGATGAATGGATAGATGGATGGATGCCTATACATGGGCTTGAACTCAGGACCTCACTCTCTCCCTTGTGACCCTTCCCCCAACACACATTCAAGACTGGTTCCCTACCACTTGAGCCCTGGATCCACTTCGGGATTCTTGGTGGTTAATTGGAAATGAGGCTTCAAACTTTGATCCTCAGAGCTCAGTCTCCTAGTAGCTAGGGTTATAAGCATGAACCACCAACACCCAGGTCATATTGACATTATTTGTGTGTTCGTTTTCCCCAAGCACACAAAAGGAATAAAGTAAAATATTACACAACCGTTTAATTTGCTACTCACTAGGGCAAAATTAGAACTCTTTCCTCCAGAAGAGTTATACCAAACTGCTACGTATTTATTACTAGGATTGGAAGAACTTAGCATTTTCTTGTCCTGGTGAGATTTCACTGAAAACTGCATTAATATTTTCTCATTCACATAATTACTGCTGCCATCTTGGTAAGCTTGCCGAATGGGCACATGTGCACATGAAAGTGGATTCTTATCATTTGTTTGAACTATATTCTGTACATTTACCATGGACTCCAAATTGTTTAATACTAATGATTACTTCACAGAACAGAACTTGAGTTTGTGAATGTACTTATCAATTGGATTAATTAATTAATCAATTATTAATTCCCAATTAATTAATAATTCTCAATAGTTCAAACTGACAGTTTCTTTAGTCTGTTTTCACAAACGCAAAATTAAGGGTCAGAAGTGTTAGGAAACCTGCCGATGGCCATACATCTAACATGAGTTGGGATTACAATGCAGTTTTTCTGGACAGGTAAGGTAGCCAGAGCTCCCTGAACTCAACTGTTACTAAATAGCATGGAATAAAGCTTGAGCCTCCATTTGAGGCCCAGGAAAAATTTTATTTAAAACTTCTCATTAACGCACTTTAATTAATCATAATGCATGAACATAAATTCATTAATTATAAGACATTCACATCATTTATATAATATACAAATGGAAGAACTGGGGGAAGAGAGTGGAACTATTTGTGTTAGCTTTCCAAGCTTTCTACAAATATGAAGAATGTTCTATAAGGGAGAAATATAGAAAAGGTGACATTGATTCAGATCCATTGTATTCATAAGCTGGCTTGTGGAATTAAATCCCTTTGTAAAATTCATTAACAAAAAAAAACACTTTAAAAATGCTCTAGTAAAAGAAGTATATTAAAACTGTATATAAATTGGTCACTGGTGGCCCAAGCCTATAATCTGGATACTCAGGTACCTGAGATCTAAGGATATCTGTATCCAGTCTAGGATTAAATATGGGAGAGAATCTTACCTTCAATTAGACAGCCAAATGCCAGGAATGGAGTTGTGGATCAAGAGGTAGAATGACAGCCTTGAACAGATGAACTAAACATGAATGTGAGATCAGATTTTCAAGCTTCAGTAAGCAGTGCTTAAAATGAACAAGCAAACAAAAATATTATGATTGGGTTGGCTTCAAACCATGATAATCTGGTATCTTCCTCCTGTGCATGTTGACTACCATGTGTGAGTAACTGAGTCTTGGCTCATATTTGCTATGTCTTCTAGCTGTCCTAATTCAATTTTCCAGAAGTAAATACATTTTGATAAATTTACAATTAGAAAAATGGTAAAAATGAGAGATTAAAGAATTACATGCGTCTGCTGAGGTTTGCATTTTACAATGAGGAAGAAAGTTTCAAAATAATAGAGAATAAAGACTCCAAAATTTTAACAGTTTTCCAATTGTAAATATTCATAGATGAACTAGTTTAACTTTGCTTGCTTTTTTTTGTTTTTTTGTTTTGGTTAGGGAGCAAAAGGAGAAAAGATGTTGCTCTTTAGTTTGCTTTTGTTTTTTAAGATAGGGAGTGGCACTATTCTCTAGCTGTCCACAAACCATTCTACCTCAGCTTTCCAAGTAGCTAGAATTACAAAATGAGTTTATATTTGTGTACCCCTATGAATGATTTACATTTTGCATTCCTACTAGCCATTGGTAGCTCACACCTGTAATCCTACCTACTCAGGAGACTGAGATCTAAGAATCATGGTTCAAAGTCTGTCCAGGCAGGAAAGTGCATGAGACTCATCTTCAATTAACTACCAGAAAACCAGAAATAGCACGGTGGCTCAAAGCAGTAAGGTCTAGCCTTGAGTTATAAAAAGCAAATTAAGTTCATAATCAACCAAGGAGTTCTCAACAGTGAAATAACTGAAAGAAAATGCAAAGAAAAATATTGGTTTAGAGTGTTTTACTTTCAGATAAAATACTTTTGCTTGAATGTGTCTTGATGCATACATATAACTATGGACATACATAAAAGTAAAGTCTATGGAGAAAGTGGTATCGTTTAAATAGGGATAAAGGTGGACCCATTGCAACAATGAGATGTACATGTCATTATGTCGAAAAATGAAATTTACATCTTTGTGCGATGGGGGGATTAGCGGGGAGTAGTGAGTGGGGGGCAGTGGGAGGATGGGAAGAGATGGGAAGGAGAAACAAAGGAGGAGGCTACAATGCTTGATAAAAATGTACTCATTATCTTGCCCATGTAATTGTAACCCCTCTGTACAGTATTTTCACAATAAAAAATAAAATAAAGAAATCAAAAGAAAATAATATGTGTAGCAAAAAAAGGTGTGATCCACTCTATAAAATCTGTGGCTCATCTTTTTTGAACATTGAGAATTTGCCAAAAGGAAAACACAGTCATTTCTGGAAACCTCAACAAAGTGTCATTTTGTGGAAATGGAAGTGTGTTCCAAAGGAAATAGGAGGTGAGAAAGTAGAAAGTAAATATAGCCAACTCTTTCTGAAATTAGAATTGAAAAGTGAGCTTTGAATATTCCAAAAAGTAGGATTTGACATGAGGGTGATTTTTTTTAAGTAGTTGAAAAATAGTATTCAATGTTTGATGATAGGATAGTCCCCAGGAGAAAAGCTGCAAGAGAGAAGTGAAAAGCCACAAGAAAGCATGAAAAACAACTATATGACAAAAAATGAGGATGAACGAATGAAAGGACAAATAATTTGTGATTACAGTCAATTGATTGAAGGATGTATGGATTTTGTGATGTACTTATTACCAAAAGACTTGGAATAAGTATTTGTGAACAACTGGGAAAATATATAACAATACATTTGTTTATTACACTTCTAGGTATAATAACAAAATGAGTGTAATATTAAACTCTTGAATTAGTCTAATGTTTCCATTTTGACCTAATAATGGTGATCGAATTTAAACTCTGACATACAACAAATTATGTCATATGTGCCACTAGCATGAAAGTAGACGTTCCTTGCATTCTTTCCAAAATCCTGAGTGGAATCTTAATGAAAAAAGATTATTCTATGAAGTTAGTCAAATACAATCAATCTAAATGTTTCGTTTTGGAGATAACAAATTGAGAAAGGTGAATAACAGCATGCTTATATGTTGTGAATAGAGAAGAACATAGTTTTTAAAAGACAAAGTTCCTTTTCATATCAAATAAGCAAAAAGGTAGAAAATGTTATGAGTCTTACAGGGAACAATGCTGAATTTTATTTTATTTTTTATGTTTATTTTTTGTGAATATACTGTACAGAGGGGTTACAATTACATGGGCAAGATAATGAGTACATTTCTTATCAAGCATTGCAGCGTCCTCCTTTGTTTAACCTTCACATCCCTTCACAGCCTCCCTCCGCCTCCACACCCAATCCTCGCCCCCCCCTCCCCCCGCGCACCAAAATTGTAAAGTTCGTTTTCGACATGAAAACTTGTACTACTCATTGTTGCAACGGGTCCATCTGTATCCTTAAAAGACTTGTTTTTCCCCATCTCCTCCACAAATTATACCTACATCAAATATAGTGAAAGGAGCGGTTATACTGTGGGGGAGGTATATACAAATCATCGAAGAAGTAATGTTATAAAAGCTTTAGAAACAAATTCATGAAAGAAAAAAAACATTTAAATACATATCTAAGCGTTCATTTTCCTAACATCACATTATCTGATCTTTTCTGCTTGACTCATACATTGAAAATATTGAAAATAAGGGAAACCATGGACCTATGTTTATTTCGGCTTTTCATATTTTACTTAATACAATTTTTTCCAAGCCTTTCCATTTCCTAACAAATGGGGAAATGTAATTGTTTCTGATAGAGGCACAGAATTCCATTGTGTACATATACCACATTTTCCTGATCCATTCCTATACTGAGGGGATTCTGGGTTGGTACCAGATCTTAGCTATGGTAAATAATGCTACAATAAACATAGTTGTGCTGGTAGCTTTAGTGTGGTCTTGTTTGTAAACATTTGGGTAAATGCCCAAAAGTGGGATTGCTGGGTCATAGGGGAGCTCTATGTGGAGTCTTTTGAGGAACCTCCATACTGCTTTCCAAAGTGGTAGAACAAGTTTACACTCCCACCAAAAAAGAAGTAAGGTTCCCTTCTGTCCACATCCCCTCCAGCATCTGTTGTTGTTAGAGTTCTTGATTTTTGCCATTCTAACTGGGGTGAAGTGGTATCTCAATGTTGTTTTGATTTGCATTTCTTTTATAGCTAGGGAGGTTGAGCATTTCTTCATGTGTCTATTGGCCATCCTTCTTTCTTCTTCAGAGGTTTCTCTTTAAGTCTTTAGTCCACTTATTTATTGGGCAGTTGTTTCTTTGAGGATTTGTTGTTGGGGGATTTAATTTTTTGAGTTCCAAGTATATATTAGATATGAGACCCTTGTCCGTTGTATCGCTAGTGCAGATATTCTCCCCATCCATGGGCTTTCTATTGATCTTGCTAGCTATGTCCTTTGCCATGCAGAACCACTGCAACCTCATGCAATCCCACTTGTCCAACCATTCTGTGATTTGTTGTGTTTCCGTGTCTCTATTAAGAAAATTTCAGCCTGAGCCAAGGAGACCTAGGGTTTCTCCTATTCCATCCTGTAATGTTTTCAGATTATCTGCTTTGACTCCGAGGTCTTTGATCCATTTGGAGTTGATTCTGGTGCAGGGTGATATATAAAGGTCTAGCTTTCGTTTTGTAAAAGTAATTAACCAATTTTGCCAGCACCATTTACTGAAGAGGCTGTCTTTCATCCATTCTATTGTTTTAGCTCCCTTATCGAAGATTACATGGCTATAGGTTTGTAGGTTCATTTCTGGGTTTTCAATTCTATTCCTTTGGTCCTGAGGTCTGTTCTTATGCCATTACGAAGCTGTTTTATTATTATGGCTTTATAGGAGAGTTTGAAATTTGGTATTGATATTCCTCCAGCAGTGTTCTTTCCGTTTGGGTGCGTTTTTACAATCGGGGTCTTTTATTGTTCCATATGAATTTTAGGATTGCCTCTTCTATTTCCTTGAAGAATGAGGTTGGGATTTTGATAGGTATCGCATTGAATTTGTAGATAGCCTTGGGAAGTATTGCCATTTTCATGATGTTAATCTTTCCAATCCAGGGAGTTTTTGCAATCTTGGGAGTTTTTGCCTTTTTCTAAGTTCTGTTCTTATTTCCTCTTTCAAGTTTTTAAATTTTTCATCAAAGAGGTCCTTCACTTCTTTGGTGAAGTTAATTCCGAGGTATTTTATTTTTTGTGGGGCTATTACATATGGAATTGCTTTCCTAATTTCAGCCCCACTTTTCTCATTGTTGGCATACAGAAAAGCCATTGATTTTGGGGGTTAATTTTATACCATACTACTTTGCCAAAGTTTTGAATCAGCTTGAGTAATTTGGGAGTGGAGTCTATGGGATTCTTTAAGTACAAGTTCATGTCATCCACAAAGTGGGAGTTTTATTTCTTCTTTCCCTAATTGTAGTCCTTTTGTGTCTGGATCTTGTCTTATTGCTGTAGCTGGGCATTCTAATATTAGGTTGAAGAAAATTGGAGAGAGTGGACATCCCTGTCTTGTTCCTGAGTTAAGAGGAAACGGCTTTAGTTTTTCCCCATTAAGTATAATGTTGGCTGTAGGTTTGTCATATACAGTCTTAATTTTATTGAGGAATGTTCCATGGATTCCTAATTTTTCCAAAACCTTCATCAAAAAGGGGTGTTGGATCTTGTCGAATGCTTTTTCTGCATCTATTGAGATAACCATACGTTTCTTATCCTTGCTCCTGTTGATGTGATGAATAATATTGATTGATTTGCATATGTTGCACCAGCTTTGCGTCCCTGAAATGTATCCTGTTTGATTGGGTGTATGGTTTTTCGCTGAATTGTTGAAGTCGATTGGCCAAAATTCTGTTAGGATGTTTTGCATCAATGCTCATCAAAGAAATGGGACTATAGTTCTCTTTCTTTGATGAGTCCCTTCCTGGTTTTGGGATCAGGGTTATGATGGCTTCATGGAATGTGTTCGGTAGAGAACTTTGTCTTTCAATTTCATTGAAGAGTTGGAGGAGTATTGGTTTGAACTCAGCTTTGAAGGCCTTGTAGAATTCCGCTGTAAAACCATTTGGTTCTGGACTTTTCTTAGCTGGGATGTCTCTTATTGCTGTTTCTATTTCAATGCTTGAGATGGGCCTGTTAAGCTGGTTTAAATCATCTTGGTTTAGTTTTGGCATGTCAATATTTGCTAGGAAAAGGTCCATTTCTGTCACGTTCTCAAACTTATTAGCATAAAGTTTTGAGAAATATTCCCTTATAATGTTCTGAATCTGGGTTTTTTCCGTGGTGATGTTTCCATTCTTATTTTGATTTTATTTATTTGGGTGTGTTCTCTTCTTTTTCTGATAAGATTTGCTAAGGGTCTGTCAATTTTGTTAATTTATTCGAGGAACCAAATCTTTGTTTTGTTGATTATTTCTTTTTTTTTGGATTCTAATTCATTTAATTCTGATTTAATTTTAATTATTTCTTTCCGTCTAATGGATTGGGGTTTATCTTGCGGCTCTTTTTCACGGAGGTTTAGATGTGTCATTAAATTGTTGGTTTCAGATCTCTCCAATTTGTTGATGTAGGAGGTCAGAGCTATAAATTTGCCTGTGATTACTTCCTTTGCTGTGTCCCAGAGGAGCTGGAAATTTGTGTGCAAATACTCGTTGAATAGCATGAACATTTGAATTTCCTTTCTAATCTCTTCCATTCAGCAGTCTGTTGTTCAACCTCCATGTGCTACTGGATTTTCTTTGGTGGCTTTTGGTGTTGAGTTTTAATTTTATTCCCTTCTGGTCAGAAAGTATGCAATGTATAACTTCAATGTTTCTGAATTTGAACAAGTTTGCTTTGTAGCCTAAAATGTGGTCTATTTTAGAAAATGTTCCATGTGCTGCTGAGAAAAACGTCTACTCTGAGGCTGCTGGGTGAAATATTCAGTAGATGTCTGTTAAATGTAGTTGATCTATGCAGCTGTTAAGATCTGCGAATTCTTTGTTGAGTTTTTGCCGAGTTGATCTGTCTAGTGGGGAGAGTGGTGTGTTAAAATGCCCAACAATTAATGTCGTTGGATCTATGTGGGATTTGAGGGAAAGTAGTGTGTCTTGGATAAATGTGAGTGCTCCATTGTTTGACGAATAGATATTTAGAATTGTAATATCCTCCTCAAGGAGAGATCCCTTAATTAGTATGTATCGACCTTCTTTATCTCTTCTCACGAATTTGAATTTGAAGTCTATTTATCTGATATTAGGCTTGCAACTCCCGCCTGTTTATGGGGTCCGTTTGCTTGCTTGATTTTGTTCTATCCTTTAACATTGAAAATGTGTTTGTTTTTATGGGCAAGATGTGATTCCTGAAGGCAGCAGATAGAAGGATCTTGTTTTTTAATCCAACTAGACAGACTATGTCGCTTAATTGGAAAGTTAAGTCCGTTAATGTTAAGGGATCGGACTGAGAGTATTTGGGAGTTCCTGCCATGCTATCCACCTTCTTGGGGGTTGGGAAAACTGGGTTCTTCCTATGGTTCGTGGATTCTCAGTTTGGGTGCAGGTTCTTGGCCTTTATTTTGGTCTTGTTGGTTTTCTATGTGTAGCACATCTTTAAGAATCTTTTGTAGGGCTGATTTGGTGGAGATGTATTGTTTCAATTTTTCTTTGCTATCGAAGTTTTTTATTTGGCCTTCAGTTATGAAGGAGAGTTTAGCTGGGTACAGTATTCTTGCTTGATAGTTGTTTGATTTTAGGGCATGGCATACATCATTCCTGTCTCTTCTTGCTTTGATTGTCTCTGCTGAGAAATCTGAGGTGATTCTAATTGGTTTCTCTTTATAGGTATTTAGTCTTTTCTCCTTCACAGCTTTAAGGATCTTTTCTTGGGCCAAGTTGATCCTGTGTGAGGGTGGGATGTCCTATTTTAGTCTGCTCTCTTTGTAGTTCTAAAAGCTTCTTGTATCTGAATAGGCCTATCTTTTTGCATTTTTGGGTAGTTCACTGCTATGATCCTGTTAAACAAATTTCCTAGACCATTAAATTCTGATTCTAGGTGCTCCTCTACACCCATTATCCTTAGATTAGGCCTTCTGATGCTTTCTTCCAAGTGTTGGATATACCTGTCAAATTTCTTGGACTTGTCTTGGATGGTTGTATGTTCTTTCTCTGTAATATTTAGGCTGTCTTCAATCCCTGAGATTCGGTCTTCTGCATGGTCTAACCTGCTGGCAAGACTTTCTACTTTGTTTTTTATCTCTTTTATCTCTTTTTTATCTCTTTTCAGGTTTCATGGCTTCAAATTCTTTGTTGGAGCTTTGGTTTAGATCTTGTATGAACTGCTTTACGTCCTTAATTTGGTGTTCAGTGTTTATTCTCAAATCAGTTAGTTGATTTGTTTTTGTTTTTTCCTTGGACTCCCATTCCTTCCATTGGGTTCCATTCAGCATTCCCTTTGTGGTCTCCCTGACTTCCTTCTGCAGTTTATTAATGGAACCCATGAATGCCTTTAGTGATCTTTGTGTATTCTCATCCTGCTTTCTCAATTCCTGTATTACTCTTTCAGTAGCTTCCTCCCGCTCACTTTCATGCCATTCCTGTAGTACTCTTTGAGTACTCCCACCACTCCCACCTTTCTCTTTGAGTATTCTCAAGCTGCTCACGCAAGTCCTGTGTCAGTTTTTGAGTAGTTTCGTCACGCTTATGATACTCCTGTAACCTTTGGATTGACTCCTCTCTCTCCCTACCAAGTTCTTACAGTCCTTTTTAGGTTTCCAGTCTTTTCCTGCATTGACCTTTTGTTTGCCTCCTCTCTCTCCTTAGCATGCTTATAGAGGGTCCTTTGTATGTTTTCAATATTTTCATTTATCATGTTTGCCAGCAGTGTTTGTTCAGCTATTTGGGAACTCTCCTGTGGATTATTCATTATCTGTTTTGTCTCCTGATAATAATGAGTGGGAGTGGAGGTTCCCGGACTTGCCATTTTTCTTGTGTTTTTCGGCCTTACTGTGCCCATTTGTGATGAAAATAACACCAGTTTTGTGCTAGTACACTCTCTTAAGGCAAGCATCAACCAAAGTCTGAATTTGCACAGTCAATAATCTGCAGATACAATCTAGTTCAACAGGTACATCTATTCAACATCAAGCAACTATATATTAATGGATTATGAACCACAAAGAATTTGGAAAACCAGAAATTATTAGGGCTAGGGATAGATGTGGGTAAAAAAAAAGGAATAGAGTGATGTGGGAAGGTACAGGGAGAGTTAACTTAACTAAGTCCTAATCTCAAAGCAGTATATAGGTTGGATAGGATGATAGTAGAGAGAGAGAGAAAAAAGAAGAAAGAGAAAAGGAAAAGAAAAGAGACCAGAAAAAATAGAAAAGTAAAAATTAATGATATTCTGCAAAGGCAAGAACAAACTACTCAGAGAAGAATGTGAATATAATGAGAGAAGTGGAGGGATATAAAGGAGATGTGAAAAACTTAAAAATAAAAACACTTAAAATATTATATAGGTATAAAGATGTAGTACTGCTATTGAGGAATTTAAGTCTCAGAGGTTTTGAGTTGAGTAATAAATTTGTGGATTAAGTGTGTACACAATTGGGGATAGGGTCTAATAGTCCACTACAGGTTTATATGAGGATGTGCATAACAACACTTAAGTCACATAAAGAAGAACAAAAGAGAAGAAAAGGTTAAAAGGATAAGAAAGGAAGAAAAAAAGATCAGAAGTTCAGTAGAGCTAAACAAAAAACAAAAAAAAATTAAAAAAGAAAGAAAAACGCACACACCTAAAATAAAATTATAAGAGGAAAAAAAAGGTACTAGAAAACATTTTTTTTCAAAAAAAGGTAAAAATTAAAAATTAAAAAAAAGTTTTAGAAAAGAGAAAACGAAAATTTATAAAAGGTACCAAAAAAGAAAAAAAAAAGAAGACAAAGAAAAAAAAAGTTCTTTGATTTTTTGGGGAGGGGTGGGAAAAATCCTGTTTTTCCCTTGTGTCTGTAACCAGCCACTTGTTGGAGTCTCTGCTCTGCTTGTGGTCCTGTGGCTTGGTTGGTTTCTTTTGTTAGTTTGTTCGAACAGGCAGAAAAATGCTCTGCTTTACCCAGGATTTTGTGATCCTCCTCCCAGGTTAGTTCAATGGGAGGGAGATCTGCTTTGAGTATCACAAAGGAGGGAGATGGCTTTTTCCTCAAGTTTGGAGATGCTGTGATGAGGCTAGATTCTGGGTAGAGTTGAGGCCTTTCAGCAAACAGTAGCTTTTCCTGGGCTAGTTTATGAGAAACTCACAGAGCCTAGCCTGAAGCCATTCTCAGGATTTCTGTTTACTGAATTTCATTTGATTGTCAAGGCTCTGATTATCCAGTGAAGAAAGCCACTCCTGGGGCTGGCGCCAGAGCTGCGTGACTTTTCCCTGGGTGTTGCTGAGTCTGGCAGTTCAGGTTAAGCTCTTGTGACCTGCTAAATGACTCTAGTTTTATTCCAAGGCCTGAGTTGGACCTAGTAGCTCTGCCGAGCTTAGTCAGCATTCAAGACGGAGATCTCCGGTACTGGGGGTGGGAGGAGTGGCCTTCCCTCCTCTGTTCCCTGAGAAGGAGTGAGGACGTCAGGCTTCTACTCACGCCGAATCTTGGTTCCTGGGTTGTCTCTGGTCTGCGAACTGCAGGATCAAGATGTCCGCTCCTTGTCGGTTCTTGCTGGTGTTGAGTCGAATCCACTCGCCCACTGTATCTTGCTCTTTGATCCTGGACTCTCTGTGATTTAGGTATGGCTGTGACCATCACTGCCACTGCTGCCGCCACGCCTGTGGTGACTGCTGGCAAAAGCTCAGATCTGTCTCCTTGCCTGGATTTCCCTCTCTGGCCTAACTCTCTGTCCTGTGATGGCATACTTGGTGTGATTCTCTGGCTTAGGACTATTCATTGGAACTGTAAAACTGCTTTCTATGGGAGAGCTTGTTTAGCCTCTAGCTTCTCTTCTGCCATCTTCTGGAACTCTTATTCTATTTTTTATGTACATCTACCACTATAGGGGATTCAATTCAGGATCATACCATTTTGCTTGGCTTTTTCATCAAATTTCCTGTCCTACCACTTGAGACGTACTCTACTTCTAATTTTATGCCAGTTATTTTGACATAAGAAATCTCTCAGCTTTGTCTGCTCATGTGGCTCCAAACACCAATTTTTAGGTCTCAGCCTACTGAATAGCTAGGAGTGTAGGCATGAGCTATTGAGATCAGACTTAATTTTATTCATTTATTTGATTCACATCAATAAGGAAAAAAACGTGAATGACAGACTTTAAAAGACAGTAAGTTTTGTATTGAATTTTTCATAAACTCAGTCATCAACACAAAAAGTTTTGAATATTTGAGTTTATTATCTCTTTAAGATGTCTAGAACATTGATTAAGCTTAAAATACCACTGTAGAACAGAAAAGTAGGGAGAAAATGTGATCTTTAATATATTTTTCTGATTATGTAAATTAGCTAATTTGTGAAGAAGAAAAGCAAATTCAATATGTAATCTATACATTCCAGTTGAATATATGTATCCCATACATTTCCAGTAAATGAAGATTTCACCTTTGACTTTTTTGTTTGGTTTTTCTTTTTTAAACATCAACTTTATTTTGGGAAATTGTATGCGCATTATTCTTATGAACTGATTTGGATAGCAATATTTTAGGTATGCAATTTTGCACTTATTATGATAATAATTTTGTCAGTCTTGGGGCCTGAACTCTGGGCCTAGGTGCTGTCCCTGAGCTCTTCAGCTCAAGGATAGCATTCCAACATTTGAGCCACAGTGCCAATTCCATCTTATTCTACTTATGTGGTGCTGAGGAATTGAACCCAGTGCCTCAATGCAAGCGCTCTACCACTGAGCCACCTTCTCAGCCCAGAGGGTTTTTTTTAAATGTATTTTTCTGACTTTTTGCTAACAATCCTAGTAGAAGCATTTCAGATCTACTGAAAGCACTTTCTTTATCTTCTGAAAGCACTTTCTTTAGTTTAGTTCAGTTTTGTAACTTTCATATCTCCAATAAACAAAGGAGGAGGTAGCAATATTTGATAAGAAATGTAATCATTCACTTGCTCATGTAATTGTAACCTCTTTTACAGTAACTTTAAAATAAATAAATATATTTTAAAAAACATTATAAAAAGAATTTTTTAATGGAGAGTCTTCTTACTAGTTATAAGAAACAAATATTCCAGTGTAAAGACTACACAAAATCTTACTTATAGCTAAGGGTCATAAGATAATGATTTACACTCATGGAATTTGTGGGTCAGGAATGTGACTTAGTTATGACTTGTCTGTGCTCTACGATCTGTAGGACCTTAAGCAAAGGCTTTGGGTAAAGTTGTCTAAAACCCCCCTCACCTATATAGAGAATAAACCTTGGCTGTTGATTAGAACTACTCTAGTGGTTGAAAGAGAGGAAACAGAGTCAGAGAGACAGAGTCCACATAATCTTTTACTACCTATATTGAGAAGTCCTGTAGTAATTTTTTACATTGAATTTCTAAGAGGCAGTAACAAAATGCCACAAGGTTCTTTTGTTGTTGTTGCTGTTTGTTCCACGACCAGGAATTGAACTCAGTACCTCATGGTTTTACTCTTACCTATTGTTCTACCAACCTAGCCACACCACTAACCCCAACACATGGTTCTAGGAAAGGTTTTATTACCCATCTCCTATCAGACCTTGTTTTAAATAATAACTGAATGCACACAGAAACGTTAGAGAGTATTTTTACTTTCTATTTTGTAAGTAGGAAAACTGAGAAACATAAGAGGAAAGTGAATTGCCAACACTTACATATCTGATATTTGGCACAATCAAGATTTGAATGTTGGCAGAGGAGCTCTAGAAAACATGTTCAAAGACACAACACTTAACTATCTTTCCTTTCAGATTTGATGGGAAAAAGTTCTATGACTTTGTAAAACATTGAATATCAACTTTTCTCAAGAGAAAAGAGAATAATGTTCAAGGGCATCGTTGAACTATGTTCATCATGGCTGAACATAATAGAAATAATCTTGTGATGATTCAGAAACAGTTTATGAGGAAGAATATATTCGAATGCCCTCAGCTTCTGAAGCCATCATTGTTCCACAACACAGATGGGCAAAGTAGTTCAATAGTTAGTGTGTCAACGGTTTTATCTTAGAAGAGCCTGCATGAGATTCAAGAAGAAAGAACTATATATAAGGTAGAATTCTCCAACAGAATGACCAAGCCTCTCCCGCACTGACCTTTACAGACTTAATCAATAAATAAGGTAGTCTTCAAAGCAACTATTTTCTCTAACAAGAAACATGTCAAAGGCAACTTGAAATCTGGGAGATGTGTATACCTAGGCCTAATTCTTACCCCTTGAGGTCTCTGGGCCTTCAAGAATGCAAACATCTCTCCAGCTAAAGGGATTTCCCTGAATTGAGCAGCCAAACAAGGAGTGAAATTAGCCTTCAGACCATCTACACATGACTATAACCAGAAATTTTAACAAAGTAAAATAAATTATGATAAAAGAAGAAATATTAAGAAATATATTTGGTATAAGAAGCTTGCTTGTAGTTTGATGGTGTTGAATGCCAATATGAGTCCGATGTTTCTGAAATTAAAGAGACTAGTGAATCATGTTTTACGATGTTCTTAGCTGAAATGTAGTTTTTGGAGAGCAGAGGGTGGGCTAACCTAAACTTCAGAATTTTGTCAGTTCTGTATGATTAATTAATGAGTATCAAAAGTACTAATAGTGTTTGTGAAAGGTTTTATCATGGAATATAATATTTATAAGCAAGAAAGAGAAAGATGAAGGCAATAAAGAATAATGAAAATGGTATAGTTTGGTATTATTAGTTTGCCATAAATCTCTTTGGGTACCTTTTCCTTCCTAAAACTTCACAAAACTTTTCTAAGTGACTATTTATTATTGTTTTCTGTGAATATTTCTGACTTATAAGGACATTTAAAGCATGTGTCTTTGGTTACCATTACATTATAGTGACTTTGCTATGATGTTAATTCATGTGTTGTTAATGGCTCATCTTCATGATGATCTCCCTTGAAAAAGCATTCTAAAATTTTGAGTTAAATCTTGGTCTCTTCTTCTCTCAGTATGTTCATTCTTCCTGGAGACTTTATTTTCCTAAGAAAATAAGTTTCCATTTAAGCTGAATTAGCTGATGTATTAAACAATACTATTAAAATATTTAATATTAAAATATTTAAAAGTATGACACAATGTAATCTGTAGATTCTTTATAAAATGAGAGGCATATTAAATACAACAGTTGAATAATTACATATTGGTGAGGGTCAGCATAACTCATTCTGTTTATATTTATGCCCACCTAAGTAAACGACTTCTTTTGCAGGTACTATGTGGAGGACGTAAGAAACATATTTGTGGTGATAGCATTCAAATTTTCAAATTAGTTTCATGGGTGAAATTAAAAATGCAGTTTCTAGCTTAGCAACTCAGTTCACGCTCTTGTGGATGCTGAGGCAGTGCCTGTCTTTACGTCCTCCATTTGATGTCAGCCATAGTACTAAATTTAAAATAAAGCCAGAGAGATGTGTGTCTGACAAGGTAAGAAGAGTAAGAACAAGTTTCACCTCTGGAATCATCCTAGCGAAGTGCTTATTCTGGGCTTTGAGCAGAGCTGTGCACCTCTGCTTTGAGCAGTTCCTTGCAGGATGACCTTCCTGCCAGAATTTCAGAGGTGTTGAGAGCATCAGTCTGCTACTATAATCATTAAATTCTTCCTCAGGAGTACACTTCATATGAAGGATATTCAAGTGTAGGACAGACTTTCTATTCCTAATGTCTTTGAAATTGCAGCTTTATGTTCTCAGATAAGATAAAAACAGAGTCGAAATAAACAACAGTGTATTATGCAGAAAAGGCCTAACTTTGCTCAACACCATTTTCTACTGTAAGAGATAGAACTAATAACCACAAATCTATCGTATATAATAAGAAGATAGGACTATTAAAAATATGTATCCCCTCTTATCATTTGACTGGGCAGGAACTAAAAGATTCCGTGGGTTAGAAGTAAGGTGGAATGAATGCTAACTGACCACTTGCCTTTTATATATACATAGGAAGTATTATCTATTGTAAAAGGCAATCAAGACTATTGGGTTATGTGGAATGTATAGCACAATCCCCTAATAATCTCCATAAAGTACAACTAAATCTTATTTTAAGCCTTTTCTCTAACCTTCCCTTCTTTTCCCTGCTTTCTTCTTTTCTCCCTCTCTTTCCTTCTTCCCTATTTCTGTTGTTTCTCATTATCCCTCTTTCCTTCCATTTTTCCCTTCCTTTTTTCCTTCCTTTCTTTCTTATTCTTCTCTCTTTATAAGACACTGTATCCTAGGGTGGTCTGCTCCTCATAATACTTGTTTCTTTGGATGCTGAAATTACAGGTGTGCAGTACATTTTTGGTATTCATCTGTTTCTTAATAGACTCTGCAATAGCCAAACTGATTAGAGATATTACCAGATATTACCACCCTGAAAACCTTGTTCCTTTGTGTTCTGTTTGCTTTGTGTTAGGGGGAATTTTTACTCTACTCATTTTATCTCTTTAAATCCGTAAAAGAGAAAATGTAAGGCTTCATTCAAAGACCAAAATAACAATTGAACCAAACAATCCTTAATCCTTGCTATGATATGTAATATATTTGTAATATACAAAATAACCTTGCATGTTAGGTGTTATTAATACTCTACTAAAATAAAAACTTTGTATAGATACTGTAAGGGCTTAAATTTGGTGGTGAAAAATCTATTTTATCTCTAAGTGATCTGGCAAAAGCACAGAAACACCAAGGTGCAATCCGGTTTGCTTCACCAGAACTATGTCCTGAGTGAGCAGTTACTGGAAAACCCTCTAACATTCTATTTGAAGATTTGCTTCTAAGAATTATATTATTATTTCTGTTTCACAAATCAAGGAATCAGAATAGTAAGGAGTTTTTACACATGATGAAATCAAGATTTGTATGCAGAGCATTCTGATTTCAAAATCAAAGAGTATGTATTGCATCTCAGAGTACAAACTGTAGGGATAAAATACTCTGTAGCATTCAGTCACTTCAAGTGGTTTATATCGTATCTCAGTGTGATATTTCATTTGCTAAAGAGAAATTGGGAGAACCCATAGTGCAAGGGTAACTTACATGGACTACAAAATAATTCTTTGGAACTGTTTCCATGAATTAATGATCAAATCTGATCAACCAAAGGGTTGTTCACACTGATAATGATATCAGGGTTGTTATGAAAGAGAAATGATATTAAATAGGAAAATTAATTTGGCAGCCACTCCGATGTAATCTGTGGCTATTCCAATCATATGTAAAGCACATTTTCCTTACACTTAGGGAGATTTCTCTGACAATGATCTGTGTTCTCATGTGGTCTGAGTGAAAGCCATTTCCTTCTGTGCCATGATGCAAATTTCCTTAGTGACCAATTGCTGGTTGTTCCCTGATGCTCAGGCAGGATATGGCAGTAATGTGCAGGGTCTCATTCCAGAGTTGAGGTAACAAAACTGTATATTGTGTGGAAAACAGCGAAGGCATGATTTGTGGAAGAGAAATGTCTTTCAGAGATGCTATCCTCATTCTTCCTATTAACTAGTTTTTCATTTACATGACATTAAAATCTTTGAATAATACCAGATGTTAGTGGCCAAATGTATTCCATTTTAATTGGTATAATTTCTGAAAACTTCCAATGTAAAAGTTCATTAAATTTAATAACCTTATTTTGTACACACTACTGGCTCTGTATTTTCAAACACATTTCTGAGAACCTACATATTACCTGATATCCTGTCAGCCAGAAAGCTTAGTTAATTGGCAAGAATGCAATTGTAGTTCATGGTATATTACTTCAAAGCATCATAAAATAGTTTAAAATAAATAAAGTGCAAGGCACAGGATAAAGTTGGAATGCATTCATCAAAGTGGATTTAAAAGTAAAAATGTGTTTTATACAGATGAAGCACAAAATTCTTATCCTATATTATTTTCTGTATGTGGAAGCTAATTTTGTTTTCTTATGGAATTACCCTTTCTCAAACATCACAAATAACTACAGAGTTTGGAATTGATGGAATTCTAGATCTCTTTATGTTTGAAGTATTGGGCACTAAACTTAAGGCTTACTCATGTTACAAATGCTGCACCATGCAAACTCTGTCCCAAACCCTGTATTCATTCCTTTAAATCTCTAGGAGAGGGCTGGGAAGGTGGCTCAGTGGTAGAGCGCTTGCCTTGCAAAACTGAGGACCTGGGTTCGATACCTCAGCACCACATAAACAAAAAGAAAAAAGCCAGAAGTGGCGCTGTGGCTGAAATGGTAGAGTGCTAGCATTGATCTGAAGAGCTGAGGGACAATGCCCAGGCCCAGATTTCAGGCCACACAACTGGACCCCCCCCAAAAAAAATCTCTAGGAGAACCAAGCAAAACCCAGATAAACCTTACTTATAACCAACAAATATTACTAACTTTTGTCCTTTATTTAAACAGCTTGCTAAGTTGAGTTACAGACTTAGATTATGCTCCTTTCTTTTATTTTATTTTTCAGAAGCATTTCCTTTGGTTCTATGAAACACAGAGGGGTGATACTCAATGGTAATTCTGTGGCCTATTGCAAATTTCAGAATAACAGAATTTTGTTGATTTAGGATAGTTCAGTTCACAGAACACTTGGGTTGTGAAACTCAGAACTTTACTTGTCCTGAACTAGGCATTTGAAGACACTTCTATTTTGATTCACAATTACTTATCTTCTTAGACTTGACCAAATATCTTGACCATACATTAAATTATCTATTGCAAATCTGGCTTCAGACCATCTGCTAGTTGCTCATGCGTCTAATTCTGGCTAATCAGGAGGCTGAGACAGAGGATAATGGCTGTAGGGAGGACAGATGGTTTCAGTAAAAGGCAAAAGAGACAATAGTGACACATCATCATAGAGGCAGTTACTCATTATTTTACAGCCCAGGCAACCAAGTCCACTAAACTTTATTTCTAAAATGCTCAGCAAGAAAAGCAAGACTGGAGACATGGTCCAAGTGAAGGAACACCAGATGAACAGGTACAAGATACTGAGTTGAAATAGATATGAGAGGAAGAACAAAGAAAGAAAAATGGACTCACTCTTTAAATACTTTCATATGTGACAAATATGAGTAATCTCAGTAACTTCATAATTTTTATTTCTTTACAAAATTGTGCATATGGATAATATCATGTCAATTCTTTAATTCTTCCTCAGGCACAAAGCTTAAAATAAGTATCACTGTATTGTCTATATATTTCTTCAAATTAATTGTCTCTGATTATTTGTCATTCTTTTCTGTTATGCCTGCTTCTATAGTCACACTATATTCCCTAAAAATGGCTTCTTCAATCACGTGAAAGTTTCTTCAATACACTCTTGTATTTCTCTACATAGAGAACTTGTTTTCGGGCTGGGAAGGTGGCTCAGTTGTAGAGCACTTGCCTTGCGTGACTGAGGCCCTGGGTTCGATTCATCAGCACCACATAAGCAAAAAGAAAAAAAGCTGGAATTGGTGCTTTGGCTCAAGTGGTAGAGAGCTAACCTTGAGCTGAAGAGCTGAGGGACAGCGCCCAGGCACAGAGTTCAGGCTCCACGATGGGAACCCTCCCCCCCCCAAAAAAAAAACTTATTTTCAACATAACCATTTACTATTTTCCATTCTACTCTGGAAAAGCTCTTTCCTGGACTGAATTGTTACTCTATTTATTAATGCATGACCTTCAATAATCACATAACATTTCTGACTAGTTCCTCTTCCCTTCTTCAGGTATTGTGATGTTACTTAATAAACACACAGAAGTGAAATGTAACCATATGTTAAACTACAAAGCTTCATTCTTTGGTATATTGTAGGCAACCAATAAATACATCTAGTTAAATCATCTTGGATTGTATTTGTCAGTGTGATAGAAATTTAGCACTAAGTTTCAAAAACTATGCTGAGTATGATATTAAAAAGAAATAATATTTTTATTAGTTAGGGTGTTTTTGTATTTTGTTGGTCATGCGGCCTGAACTCTGGGGCTGGGCAGTGTCCCTCAGCTCTTCAGCTCAAGGCTACCATTCTACCAATTGAGCCAGAGCACCACTTCCAGCTTTTTCTGCTTATATGGTGCTGAGGAATCAAACACAGGGCCTCATGTATGCAAGACAAGCACTCTACCACTGAGCCAACTTCCCAGCCCTTAATTAGGATTGTTTAAGTGAGATGAATCATTACATAATCATTAATTATTCATTAATGTATTAACTTATATACTTCATTCTAATCATATAAAACAATTTCATACAAACTGGATGAATTCAATGACAAAAAGTTATTTCTTACTTTTGAAGCATATCTGTGGTTAATTGCAGAGGTAGGAAAGAAGACAATGGACCAAAATATGATACATTGTTTGAGGAAAGGATTACAGTTTATATCAATATTTGATCTAGACCTAAAAAATGTTGAGCAGGTAACACTAAAAGCTTCAGAAAGACATCATTAATAAGACTATGAAGGATAATCTTCAGATATGGGATGTAGGGTGAGAATGCAAATAACTTACTTAGGATTCCAGTCAAAATAATTTACAGTAGGCACTGAAAAATTTGAAATTGATACGAATCCTACCTGTATGCTGACAATAAATCACAATTTGCTCACAAAGCCCTTTCTGTGGTTTGCTTTTTGTTCCTGCTGATTGTTTTTTCTTAAAAAAGTGAAGTAAGTCAGGCCCAAGGAAACATAGGTCCCAAGGTTTCCCTTATTTGCAATATCTAGTATACGTATGAGTCAAGCGGAAAAGGTCAGATAATGTGATGTTAGGAAAACGAACCCTTAAATATGTATTTTAATGTTTTCGTTTCTTTCATGCATGTGTTTCTAACGCATTTATAAGATTATTTCTTTGTTGCTTTGCATGTCCCTCCCCCACAGTGTAACCCCCGCTTTCACTATATTTGATGTCAGTATAACATGTGGAGGAGATGGGGACAAACAAGTCGTTTAAGAATTCAGGTGGACCTGTTGCAACAATGAGAAGTACAAAATGTCATGTCAAAACCAGCTTTACAATGTTGGTGTGGGGGGGGGTAAGATTGGGTGGGGGGGAGAGGGGAGGCTGGGAAGGGAGGTGAAGGGTAAACAAAGGAGGAGGCTGCAATGCTTGGTAAGAAATGTATGCATTATCCTGCCCATGTAATTGTAGCCCCTCTGTACAGTATGTTCTCAAATAAAATAAAATAATATTAAAAAAAATAAAATATTAAAAAAAAAGAACCGGGGTCCATGTTCCTTTGTTATCTGTGACTCAGACAAATTTCAGTTTTAGTGAACTCAAAAAAATTTCATAAACTCATAAACTTTATCAAATCAACAATGCACACATTATACTTCACATTAAAGGATATAAACTAACACATCACCTATGAAAAATGGTTATTTCTGAAATCTATGTTGAAATAATTGAGTGCTGAATGTTACCTGAACTTGTTTTCCTATAGACACAAATTAATGAGTAAATAATTCATGAAAAGTCAACATACTTGAATGATTCATTATATTTGACGTAAATTTACACTTAAAATATATAAAATAAGACTAATGGCATAGGCATTCTATTTAATGATTTAAACCTGTTCACTTGTCAAATCAGAAATTAAGTGATGAAAAAGAAATAAGATCCTCAAAAGCAATTCTGAATATTTGCTTACAATTGCTGATTTTTTCACTTTGAAATATGTATGTTAAGATCACAGAGACCATTAACACCATGACATTGTTTCTCAAAATGTTTCCCTTCTCTCTTTATGATAAGCTTTATTTTCTTACAATCTGTGGTGAAGACTGCTTACTTGCATTATTTTTGTGAGGAACTAAGTTAGCATCTTGGCATTCCTATATTACAATCTATATCCTGGCCTCTGAAATAATTTCATTTAACATGAAGTACTTAGGATTTATCATAATGCTTATTTATTTTAATAAGTAATTTGACACACCTATATTTATCTGTTCAATAATGGCACAAAACATTGCATAGCTTTATAAGATAAATTAGAGAGCATGGCAAGTAGTCCACAGTAGATAATTTAGAATTGTTTTTAGAAAAAGTATAGAATCAAGGGTGCCAGCTCATATGTGTCATCCCAGCTACTCAGGAGGCTCAGATCAGAGGATGATCGTTTGAAGCTAAGCTGAACAGAAAAGTCTATGAGATTCTCATTTCTAATTAACCATCAAAATGCCATAAGTGAAGATGTGACTTAAGTTGTAGTGTACCAGCTTTAATAGGATATACTTAAGTAAGAGGGAGAGATCCCAAATTCACACTAAAAGCTTGTACACACACACAAATAAAAAACAATGCAGCTGGGCGCCGGTGGCTCACGGCTGTAATCCTAGCTACTCAGGAGGCTGAGATCTGAGGATCGCGGTTCAAAGCCAGCCCGGGCAGGAGAGACCGTGAGACTCCTATCTCCAATAAACCACTAGAAAACCGGAAGTGGCGCTGTAGCTCCAGTGGTGAGCTCGCCTTGAGCTGAAGAGCTGAGGGACAAGCGCCCAGGACCAGAGTTCAAGCCCCACAACCACAAAAAAAAAAAAAAAACAAAAACAAAAACAAAAAAACAAGGCAAACACAAACCACAAAGACAGAATGTTACAAAATCATGCAAATATAGAGACACCTTTTTCTTATTTTTCTCCTTTAGGGTTAGTACATGTACTCTTATATAGGCTTTATTTTTCAGTTACTTATTCATTTGTACTTGTTAAGCTCTAGTCTTTTGTGGTAGGAACTCTTTTCTCAGGAAGGTTTACTAAGAAAATAATGGAATTCTACATTCTTACTGACAGTGTATAAATTTCAATATATTTTTCTTTCTTATTTTAATGTTTCTTTTAAAAGAAGCTACTTAAACCTTATCCAGGACACAGAGGATTTCGAACAGGTTGCACTGCTCTGTGATAATATTTAAATAATACGAACCATCTTGAACTTACTACAGAGCTATCAGGCTTGCAACTATTTAGAGGAAAGGTACAAGGATAGACTGTCCCAGAAAAGCTGCTTAATGAAACTTATTGTCATCTTGAGGGGCAGGGATAGCTAAGCAATTTAGCGAAACCAGGTATACAGTTCACAACTGTACTTACATATTATGTGTTAAAATATGTGGCTTCAAATTCATACATGTATAGATAAACATGCTTTGCAATAGCAAAATAAAGACTGAACCATCACTTACTGCATAGATAATGAGTAGGCATATAACTTTGCCATTGATGTGAAGCTGAGGTCAAAGGTTAATTAGATTGCCCTGGTATGTTTTCCTGATTCAGGATTTGTAAGGCCCTTGGAGAGAACTGATAACAACCTTTCAGAAACACTGATTACAAAGTAAGACGGATTGAATATTAATCACAGACTTTTTCCCAAGAGGCTCTAAAAAACAATAACTACCATTATTACATAAACAAAGCAGAGGGAAGTCAAGAATACTTTGGGGTTGGGGGAGTCAAGTAACTGTCTTTGAATATAATAATTAAGATGCACTTGGGTACAAGAATGCTAAGTTATGAGCATTACAAGGCACAACAATTTACAGTGTTTCTACGTGGAAAAGTGTATTGTTAAAGATGAGGTGAGATTTTAATCAATGCAAATGATAACTATTGAACTGTAAGCTAAAGACTCAGTTTAAAAAATACACTTTTCAAAAAAGTATTTATGTTACATAGGACTCATGAAATAAGAAGTGCACTTTTGGAATATGCCTGCATAGACATATGTATACCATAGAAAGTATCAATATGGTTATATTAAATAATAAAATAGCTAAGGTGTGAAAGATGATGTTTATATTTTTCATCTGAAGAAACACATCTGTATTGATAAAAGTACATAGTAATAAAAAATGGACTATTACTTTATTCATTTGTTTTCATGATTGTTTTACATAGAGAACAATCGTTCTAAGTAGGGAACCAGTGCTTCATAGCTGTAATCTTAAATACTCAGAAGGTTGAGATTTGAAGTTCATGGTTCAATGCCAGCTTGGACAGACAATTCAAGAGACTCATTATTTTCATTTAACTAAGGAAAAGTCAGAAGTGAAGGTGTGGCTCAAGAGTTTGAGCATCAAACTTGAAGGTAAAAAAAATTAAGCAAAATTGAATTCAAATTCCAGTATGGGAAAAAAAACACAAATTAAATTAAATTAAAAAGAACATAATGATGCACCCAGAATTAAAATGCCTTCCAAGAGCAAAATTATACGTATAATTTCAAGTTTTATGTACATTTAAAAATTATTTTCTTGAATATCATTAAATATCATTACATTTAACAAAATATTTTCAATGTAGTTTGGAGGGGTTTTTGAAATGTAAGAATTAACTTTCACGCCTATAAACCTCGCTAAACAGAACCCTGATATCTGAGGATTATGGTTCAAAGTTAGTCCAGACAAGAAATTCTATGAAATTCTTACCTCCAATTAACCTCCAGAACATGGGAAGGCATGCCTTGGCTTAAAGTGGTATAGTGCTAGCCTTAAGTGAAAGAGATGAGCAACAGCATCCAGGCTCTTTGATCAAGCTCGATGACTGAATAAAAAGGAATTACATTTCAGGATGTTTAATAAAACTTGAATAGAAACTTTTAATTTCATACATTTTACTTACAACACAGAATTTATTTAATACTTAACCACTAAATACTATGCATAAGACAATTCAATATAAAATGACTAAATTATATAGCTCTTTTGCACTGGATCTTAATGTTTTAATAGGAAATGGGCAAATAAATTTTATAGTACAATAGGACAACCCAGCCATAGAAACATTTAATGAATTAAGGATACCAGAAAATCAGCTAAGTCTAGTAGAAAAAATTGTTAAGGATACCCTTTATTTGAAAAATTGAACAGGTCAGGAAAAAGCACAAGGGATCTACTCAAAAGTGGAGAGTAGGACCAGAGCCAGATATTAACAGAAGTAATAGAAGAATTGTGAGTTACATTCTATCCCTGTTAAGCACAGCTTACATTTTAGATACATAATGCCAAATATTGGAAATTAGCCTGAAAGAAAATTAATAGATAACACTTTCACCCACTTAAAATTAAATTTTAATGCACAAATTAAGGAAAGCATTTCACAATGGAATTATATGTAATTCAAGAGGTACATTTCAAAATGCATTCATATAAAAAGAAGGAAGTATTTCATATTCACGTGACAATCTGTAGACACATTATTATTTTTAGTTTTATGTATATGTGTGTGTGTGTGTGTGTGTGTGTGTGTGTGTGTGTGTGAACAGAGGCTTGTACTCAGAGTCTGGGTGCTGTCCATTAGTGTTTTTACTCAAGGCTGGATCTATACTACATAAGCCACTCTTCCATTTCTTGCTTTGGTGTGGTTAAAAGAAGGTAGGAGCTCAGGATGCCTTAATCAAAAATCCTCATCTCAGTACAATAAGCAGCTAGGATTATAGGCTTGAATCATCAATATGAAGAAAATAAAGGGAACTTTTTTTTCTTAATCTATGTTATGACTAGAAAGAAAAGTTTACTAGCAGATCTATAAGCGATTTTCTTTTTACTATCACAGGAGTTGTGTTACAGGAGTTTTCCTTTCTCAGCAAGAGATATATAGTCCAAGACCTTCAGTGCATAGTTGAAAGTGGATACCTCAGTCTACAGCTAATATTGCATGCTCTGTATGTTATATTTTTTCCTCTACATATTCAAGCTTAATGCCTTTTAAAAAATTCTCAACAAAGGATTCATCACACACTGTGGTTATATTATTCGTAGTTTGAGGCTTGACAGTAAAACTAACACAGATTTCACTAAACAATTTCATGAATTCATTTTTTCCCAGAATTTGGCAATCTCAGTACAGAATTTGGACTTTCCTAGGAATGTCCTAATAGTTCATATATATAGAAAGGGAGAAAATAAAGCTATGCATTATATTGGCCCTAAGAATTTGACAAAAAAGAATATGTACTTGTACTTCAAATTACAGAGATAAGCTATGAGTCACATCTACTTTGTTCTCTTTCCAATAAATGCATATATATATATGCTTAGTTATTATTGCTGAGATATTAAATTCCTATTAAGAACTTTTCACATACAGTTCTTTAGTGTATTCAAAGTGGGAACTTCAAATGTGTTTTGAGCAAATTACCAGATAGACAATCATTATTGACAACTGTACCTGATATATTATTCCAATGATATTATTACAATTGAATAATCCCACTAAAACAATAGAAGTGCATTTTATATCTGAGAGATATTCACTAATGGACAGGTAGCTTAAATGGTATTGTTGAACTATGTACAAAAATAGTTCCTTTTCTTGGCAAGATGGGGCAGGGTGGTGTAAATTATTGTACAATTAAAACCCTAAGGTCTTTTGTTTTTAAAGTTTCTTATTTAGTAGTCTTACAGCATGCCAGACTACATATTCTAAAATCTGAAAAAAATAAAAATATTGGTTCCAAGAATTTCATATAAGTTATAATGAGATACTTGGTAGATAGATAACAGAGATAGAAGCTAAGAGCTAGATATACAGTGGGTGATAGATATACAGTAGATATGTAGATAGTCTATGTGGGAAGAATTGAGAGAGTTGTGTTTGTGTATATATGCATATGCATATATATATCAATGTTTGATTTCATAAATGGACAAAAATCATTCATTTATTTCTCTTCTTAATTTTATGTCTTGAACCACTGAGACAATATGTTGCCTTTTATTTTATTTTATAGTCACCATTTGATATGAGTTAAAAATAAGTGGAAGTCATAAAAAAGCATAATCAGAGTGAAAGAAAATGAAATTAGTAGTGTGAACACAGTGCCATTTCCATATCACATTTTTTGCACTATAAGTCAATAAAGAAGAAAGTAAAGATAACATTGAAAATAGCTTTTAATGAGTATACTATAATAATTAAAAGAGAAGTAACATATTATTAGAGAATATAATTTTTCATGAGTTTAAGGAAAACTAATGGTGTAAATATAAGTGTGCCTTGTTATTAAAAAGCAACTTATATGAATGTATGCATTAATTGGAAAGTGGAACAAACAGTTAAATATAAATGTGATTCAGATCTAATCTCTGTAATTTGAACTACAAGTATCCAAAAAAGATAGGGATTCTAGTTCTATCGTTTTGTTTTGTTTTGACTTACTTCTAAAGCTTTATTTTCCAGATACAATAAAAGACAGTTGAATTAGTTATATCTCTCACAGATTTTTTCTTTTTAGCACTATTAACATAACCTATTCTTTTGATCAAATTCTCAGGCCCTGTACACTACTTTATTTGCTCCCTTCCTGCAGAAGTGGAAAATGCTTAATTAGAATAACATGTCTCATACTGAAGGTTGGTTGCTTTAAAGATTAATTACTTTCTTCCAACCTTATTTGGGATTGATTATAAATTGTAGGGGATTTTTTTAAAGAATGTATAACATAAATGCGTTAGAAACATATGCATGAAAGAAACGAAAACATTAAAATACATATTTAAGGGTTCATTTTCCTAACATCACATTATCTGACCTTTTCCGTTTGACTCATACCTATACTAGATATTGCAAATAAGGGAAACCATGGGACCTATGCTTCTTTGGGCCTAGCTTACTTCACTTAATATAATTTTTTCCAAGCCTTTCCATTTCCTAACAAATGGGGAAATGTCATTCTTTCTGATTTATAAGATTATTTCTTTGTTGCTTTGTATGTCCGTCCCCCACAGTGTAACCCCCGCCTTCACTATATTTGATGTCAGTATAACATGTGGAGGAGATGGGGGCAAACAAGTCGTTTAAGGATTCAGGTGGACCTGTTGCAATAATGAGAAGTACAAAATGTCATGTCAAAACCAGCTTTACAATGTCGGTGGGGGGGGAGGGGGGTATAATTGGGTGGGGGGAGGGGGGAGGCTGGGAAGGGAGGTGAAGGGTAAACAAAGGAGGAGGCTGCAATGCTTGGTAAGAAATGTATACATTATCCTGCCCATGTAATTGTAGCCCCTCTGTACAGTATGTTCTCAAATAAAATAAAATAATATTAAAAAAAAGAATGTATAACATGAAAATATAAAACTCAAATAATATTTTGGTTATTATTGCTGACATTTTAGCATTCCAAATAAAATAGCTATATTCATCACTCAAAGCATCATTGTAATTATCTTAACGAAGAAAATGCTAATAATCCAACTAAAGCTCTATTATGTAACATTTTCTGTGTAATGTGTAAAACAATATGTAGTTCTTAAAAATTCAATTAAACACACACATGCATATGTACTAGACCAACTTGTAAATATTTGAATGTGAGATAACATCAGTAAGATACTTGAGAAAGTTCTTAAAGTATTAGAATGGGACATAATCCCTGTGTGCATACAACCGCTCAAAAACTATGTTTAATCAAACGGGCCCCAACTATACTTATGATCTCAGATCTACCTCAGCATTAGCATATAAATTTTAATCCTTAAGGGGCTGGGAAGGTGGCTCAGTGGTAGTGTGCTTGCCTTGCATGAACAAGGCCCTGGGTTCAATTCCTCAGCACTACATAAGGAGAAATAGCCAGAAGTGGTGCCGTGATTTAAGTGGTAGAGCGCTAGTCAAGACCTCTTATTTTTTCTCATCTTATAATTTTTATTTTAGGAATACGTGAATGAGAGTTTTCCTTTCTTATCTTGTCTTCTTTCTCTTTTTCTTTCTTTCTTAATTATCTTTTTGTTTTTTATCTAGCTCTCCAGAACTTCTGATCTTTTCCTCTCCCTTTCCCATCCTTAAAGCTTTTCACATCTCCTCTATGTCCCTCCCCTTCTCTGAACATATTCACATTCCTCTCTAAATAGACGGTCTTTTAACCTCTATAATAACATCAATTTTTACGTTTCTATTCTTTTTCTGGTCTCTCTTTATTCCCCTTTCCGTCTCATCTTTTTCTCACTCTCTCTACTTGCATCCTACCCAACTCATTTCCTGCACTGTGATTAGGACATAGTTAACTCTCCCTGTGCCTCCCCACACCAATCTATTCCTATTTTTTACCCACATCTCTCCCTAATCCTAATAATTTCTGGTTTTCCAAATTTTTTTCTGCGGTTCGAAGTCCTTTAACATATAGTCGTTTGATGTTGAATAGATGTATCTGTTGAACTAGATTGTATCTGTAGACTATTGACTATACAAATGCAAACTTTGGTTGATGGTTGCCTTAAGATAGTGTTCTAGCACAAAACTGGTGCAATCTTTATCTCAAATGTGCCGAGTAAGCCGGAAAAACACAAGAAAAATGGCAAATTCGGGTATCTCAATTCCCAACCTTGATAATCAGGGATTAGAACAGATAAAGAATAATCCAGAGGAGAGTTCCCAAATAGCTCTACAAACACTAATAGCAAACATGATAAATGAGAAGTTTGACAATGTATGACAATGTACAAAGGACTCTGTATGAGCGTGATAGGGAGAGAGAGGAGGCATCCCAGAAGTTTATACAGGAATATCATAAGCGTGAGGAAGCTTCTCAAAAACTGATACAGGATTTGCGTGAACAACTTGAGAATACTCAAAGAGAAAGGGAGAAATGGCGTGAGCAGGCAGAGAACACTCAAAGAGAACTGCAGGAATCCCACAGAAGGGAGGAAACTAATCAAAGAGTAATTCACGAATTAAGAGACCAGGTAGAGAATACACAAAGATCACTAAAGGCATTCATGGAATCCATTAACAAAGAGCTGAAGGAAGTCAGGGAGACCACAAAGGGAATGCTGAATGGAACCCAACAGAAGGAATGGGAGTCCAAAGAAACCATAACCAATCAACTAAGTGATTTGAGAACAAACATTGAACACCAAATTAAGGAAGTAAAGAAATTCATACAAGACCTAAAACAGAGCTTCAACAAAGAACTTGAAGCCATCAAAGCTGACCAATTAGAAGGAAAAGAGATAAAAAACAAAGTAGAGAGTCTTGACAGCAGGTTAGACCATGCAGAAGATCGAATCTCAGGGATTGAAGACAGCCTAGATATTATAGAGAAAGAACATACAACCATCCAAGACAAGTCCAAGAAATATGATAGGTCTATCCAACTCCTGGAAGACACCATCAGAAGGCCCAATCTAAGGATAATGGGTGTAGAGGAGCACCTAGAAACAGAAGTTAATGGTCTAGGAAATTTGTTTAACAGGATCCTAGCAGAGAACTTCCCAAACATACAAAAAGATAGGCCTATTCATATACAAGAAGCTTTTAGAACCCCAAATAGACCAGACCAGAATAGGACATCCCACTGTCACATTATAATCCACACAGGATCAACCCAGACCAAGGAAAAGATCCTTAAAGCTGTCAAGGAGAAAAGGTTAATCACCTATAAAGGGAAACCAATTAGAATTACCTCTATTTCTCAGCAGAGACAATCAAAGCAAGAAGAGCCTGGAATGACGTATGCCATGCCCTAAAAACAAAGAACTATCAACCAAGAATACTGTACCCAGCTAAACTCTCCTTCATAACTGAAGGCCAAATAAAAACCTTCCATAGCAAAGAAAAATTGAAACAATACATCTCCACCAAACCAGCCCTACAAAAGATTCTTAAAGATGTCCTACACATAGAAAACCAACAAGAACGCAACAAAGGCCAAGAAACAGCACCCAAACTGAGAATCCAAGAACCTTAGGAAGAACCCAGTTTTCACAGGCCCCAAGAAGGTGGATAACATGGCAGGAACCCCCAAATACCTCTCAGTCCTATCTCTTAACGTTAACGGACTGAACTCTCCAATTAAGCGACATAGACTGTCTAGTTGGATTAAAAAACAAGACCCTTCTATCTGCTGCCTTCAGGAGTCACATCTTGCCCGTAAAAACAAACATATTTTCAATGTTAAAGGCTGGAAAAAAATCTACCAAGCAAACGGCCCTCATAAACAGGCGGGAGTTGCAATCCTAATATCAGATAAAATAGACTTCAAACTAAAATTCGTGAGAAGAGATAAAGAAGGTCGCTACATACTAATTAAAGGATCTCTCCTTCAGGAGGATATTACAATTCTAAATATCTATTCTCCAAACAATGGACCACCCAAATTTATCAAAGAAACACTACTTTCCCTCAAATCCCATATAGATCCAAAGACATTAATTGTTGGGGATTTTAACACACCACTCTCCCCACTAGATAGATCAACTCGGCAAAAACTCAACAGAGAAACCGCAGATCTAAACAGCTGCATAGATCAACTAGCCTTAACAGACATTTACCGAACATTTCACCCAGCAGCAACAGAATACACGTTCTTCTCAGCAGCACATGGAACGTTTTCTAAAATAGACCACATTTTAGGCCACAAAGCAAACTTGTCTAAATTCAGAAACATTGAAGTTATACCTTGCATTCTCTCTGACCACAAGGGAATAAAATTAGATCTCAACACCAAAAGCCACCAAAGAAAGTCCGGTATCACATGGAGGCTGAACAACACACTGCTGAATCATGAGTGGGTCATGGAAGAGATTAGAAAGGAAATTCAAATGTTCATGCTATTCAACAAAAATGAACACACAAATTACCAGCTCCTCTGGGACACAGCAAAGGCAATACTCAGAGGCAAGTTTATAGCTCTGAGCTCCTACATCAACAAATTGGAGAGATCGGAAACTAACAATTTAATGACACATCTAAACCTCCTTGAAAAAGAGCAGCAAGATAAACCCCAACCAGTAGACGGAAAGAAATAATCAAAATTAAATCAGAATTAAATGAATTAGAATCCAAAAAAACTATAGAAAGAATCAACAAAACAAAGAGTTGGTTCTTCAAAAAACTTAACAAAATTGAAAGACCCTTAGCAAACCTTATCAAAAAAAGGAGAGAACACACCCAAATTAATAAACTCAGAGATGAGAATGGAAACATCACCACGGAAACAACCAAGATTCAGAACATTATAAGGGAATACTTCTCAAAACTTTATGCTAATAAGTTTGATAACTTGACAGAAATGGACCTTTTCCTAGCAAATATTGACATGCCAAAACTAAACCAAGATGAGTTAAACCAGCATAACAGGCCCATATCAAGCATTGAAATAGAAACAGCAATAAGAAACCTCCCAGCTAAGAAAAGTCCAGGACCAGATGGTTTTACAGTGGAATTTTACAAGGCCTTCAAAGCAGAGCTCACACCAATACTCCTCCAACTCTTCAATGAAATTGAAAGAGAAAGCTCACTAGCGAACACATTCTATGAAGACATCATAACCCTCATACCAAAACCAGGCAGGGATTCATCAAAGAAAGAGAACTATAGACCCATTTCTTTGATGAACATTGATTCAAAACTTCTCAACAAAATTTTGGCCAATCGACTTCAACAATTCATCCAAAAAATCATACACCATGATCAAACAGGATTCATTTCAGGGATGCAAAGCTGGTTCAATATATGCAAGTCAATTAATATTATTCATCACATCAACAGGAGCAAGAATAAGAACCACATGGTTATCTCAATAGATGCAGAAAAAGCATTTGACAAGTTCCAACACCCCTTTATGATGAAGGTTCTGGAAAAATTAGGAATCCATGGAACATTCCTCAATACAATAAAGGCTGTATATGACAAACCTACAGCCAGCATTATACTCAATGGTGAAAAACTAAAGCCATTTCCTCTTAACTCAGGAACAAGACAAGGATGCCCACTCTCTCCACTTCTCTTCAATCTAGTATTAGAATGCCTAGCTACAGCAATAAGACAAGATGCAGACATAAAGGGGATCCAAATAGGGAAAGAAGAAATAAAACTCTCCCTCTTTGCAGATGACATGATCTTGTATTTAAAGAATCCCATAGACTCCACTCCCAAATTACTCAAGCTGATTCAAAACTTTGGCAAAGTAGCAGGTTATAAAATTAACCCCCAAAAATCAATGGCTTTTCTATATGCCAACAATGAGAAAAGTGTGGCTGAAATTAGGAAAGCAACTCCATTTGTAATAGCCCCACAAAAAATAAAATACCTAGGAATTAACTTAACCAAAGAATTGAAGGACCTCTATGATGAAAACTTTAAAATCTTGAAAAAGGAAATCAACACAGAACTTAAAAAATGGCAAAACCTCCCATGCTCCTGGATTGGCAAGATTAACATCGTGAAAATGGCAATACTTCCCAAGGCTATCTACAAATTCAACGCGATACCTATCAAAATTCCACCCTCATTCTTCAAGGAAATAGAGGAGGCAATCCAAAAACTCATATGGAACAATAAAAGACCCCGAATAGCAAAAACGCTCCTCAACGGAAAGAACACTGCTGGAGGAATATCAATACCAAATTTCAAACTCTACTATAAAGACATAGTAATCAAAACAGCTTGCTATTGGCATAAGAACAGACCTCAGGACCAATGGAATAGAATTGAAAACCCAGAAATGAACCTACAGACCTATAGCCATCTAATCTTCTATAAGGAAGCTAAAACAATAGAATGGAAGAAAGACAGCCTCTTCGGTAAATGGTGCTGGCAAAATTGGTTAACTACATGTAGAAAACTAAAGCTAGATCCTTATTTATCACCCTGCACCAGAATCAACTCCAAATGGATCAAAGACCTTGAAGTCAAAGCAGACACTCTGAAAACATTACAGGATGGAATAGGAGAAACCCTAGGTCTCCTTGGCTCAGGTCGAAATTTTCTGAATAGAGACCCGGAAGCACAACAAATCAAAGAACGGTTGGACAAATGGGATTGCATAAGATTGCAGAGCTTCTGCAGGGCAAATGACATAGCTGGCAAGATCAATAGAAAGCCCACCGATTGGGAGAAGATCTTTACTAGCCATACAACGGACAAGGGTCTCATATCTAAAATATACTTGGAACTCAAAAAATTAAACCACCCAACAACAAATCCTCAAAGAAATAACTGCCCAATAAATAAGTGGGCGAAAGACTTAAAGAGAAGCTTCTCTGAAGAAGAAAGAAGGATGGCCAATAGACACATGAAGAAATGTTCAACATCCCTAGCCATAAAAGAAATGCAAATCAAAACAACATTGAGATATCACTTCACTCCAGTTAGAACAGCAAAAATCAAGAACTCTAACAACAACAGATGCTGGAGGGGATGTGGACAGAAAGGAACCTTACTTCATTGTTGGTGGGAATGTAAACTTGTTCAACCACTTTGGAAAGCAGTATGGAGGTTCCTCAAAAGACTTCACATAGATCTCCCCTATGATCCAGCAATCCCACTTTTGGGCATTTACCCAAATGTTTACAAACAAGACCACACTAAAGCTACCAGCACAACTATGTTTATTGCAGCATTATTTACCATAGCTAAGATATGGAACCAAACCAGATGCCCCTCAGTAGATGAATGGATCAAGAAAATGTGGTATATATACACAATGGAATTCTATGCCTCCATCAGAAAGAATGACATTGCCCCATTTGTTAGGAAAAGGAAAGGTTTGGAAAAAATTATATTAAGTGAAGTAAGCCAGGCCCAAAGAAGCATAGGTCCCATGGTTTCCCTTATTTGCAATATCTAGTATAGCTATGAGTCAAGTGGAAAAGGTCAGATAATGTGATGTTAGGAAAATGAACCCTTAAATATGTATTTTAATGTTTTCGTTTCTTTCATGCATGTGTTTCTAACGCATTTATAAGATTATTTCTTTGTTGCTTTGTATGTCCCTCCCCCACAGTGTAACCCCCGCTTTCACTATATTTGATGTCAGTATAACATGTGGAGGAGATGGGGACAAACAAGTCGTTTAAGGATTCAGGTGGACCTGTTGCAACAATGAGAAGTACAAAATGTCATGTCAAAACCAGCTTTACAATGTCGGTGTGTGGGGGGGAGGGGGGTATAATTGGGTGGGGGGAGGGGGGTAAAATTGTGTGGGGGGAGGGGAGAGGCGGGGAAGGGAAGTGAAGGGTAAACAAAGGAGGAGGCTGCAATGCTTAGTAAGAAATGTATGCATTATCCTGCCCATGTAATTGTAGCCCCTCTGTACAGTATGTTCTCAAATAAAATAAAATACAATTTAAAAAAAAAAAAGAATGAGAAAATTTAACATTTAAAGACGCTTTCTCATGGTAAGTTACTTAGAGATTAATGCAATTTTATAGAAACTACATGCTGGATATTATTGTTAGATATACCTCAAGATGTTTATGTGTCACCTAGGAATAAGGACTCTAACCCAAAAAGAATTTGTCAAGACAAAGTAAATATGTTGGGAGTTATGCAAGTGGTTATAAATGAATTAACTGATGTATAATAGACTCATTGGAAAGTTCAAGTAGCATAATTTTCAGAAAGACTACATCAAAGCCCAACAAACTAAGCACTAGGAAATAGGTATATTAATGGGAGGGGATGAGGCCAAGAGGAGAAAGGGAGACAAATGGAAAGGGGAAGAGGAAGAGAATACAGTCAAGAAGTAATTGTATATACCACAAAATTAAGAAAAGGAAAGGGGTGGGTCAAAGGGTGGTCTTAATATTCACATGGTTAACACTGATCAAGATGTACTGTATTCGTAAATATCTTTGTTAAATGGCACCTCCTTTGTATAACTATTTAAACATGGTAAATAGAAATAAAGAAAAAACCAAATGTTTACCTCTACAGAACTGTGCACCATCACCCAAAATCTAGCAAATAAGCACAGAAAACAGTTAGGCTGCTCTTCTTTTATCCATAATGCAGAAGGCCTTGTCCCCTGTTTGGATTGTCTAAGCTCAATTTTAAAATCTGCAATAGGATGTGACATAATTAACAGGAACAGGGTACATCCATTAACAGGAAAAGGAGGTCTTATTAGAAGGAACTGGGCATCTTAATTAAAAAGTGTACCAGAAATAGAATGCAACTAAATCACAATCAGCTGGGGCCAAGCCATCTGGCCAAAGCAGGAATTTTTCAGGACATTTCTCTCAAGATGAACAGAAAGGAAGCCACACTTGCTGATAGAAAAGATGCCCTTTCTCACAATCCCCCTGTTTGTACGTTCTGATGTTTACTGCAAATTCTTTTAAAATTATTTACCTCAGCTGTACTTAACTAATGGTACAATACTGAAATTTGTCTAAGGAAGTATTGATGATTCTATAAATTCGTCGCATAACTCCCAATTAAAGCCATTGTCCCCATGAGGGACAAGTAAAGAACATTAGAATTAAGATCATAGCTAGCACCTGTGGCTCATGCCTGTAACCCTAGCTACTTAGGAGGCTGAGATCTGAGGATTACAGTTCAAAGCCACCCCAGCAGGAAAGTCCGTGAGACTCTTATCTCCAATAAGCCATTAGAAAACCAGAAGTGGTGCTGTGGCTCAAGAGGTAGAGTGATTGCCTTTAGCTTGAAGAGGTGAGGGACAGCACCCAAGCCCAGATTTCAAGCTCCACGACAGACCCCCAAAATAAAAACAAGAATTAAGATCATAATACCCTTCCAAATGATTGCGTTAGCCAGTTATGAAGGAGGCTATCTGTCTCTGACTTTTTAGTTGATGGTCCCATCTAGGGTTCTAGGTTCAGAAAACATGGTACAACATTGACGTTCCCCACCCCAAAAAAATCAGGGTATATAGCCCCACCAAATTTTCTGCCAGATTGTATTAAGAAACATATACTGCTTCCCGTGCCATCTTGCTAGAGGGTCATAATTGTTCTACAGTTCCATTTACTATAAAAGTGACAAAACCTCTCTTGGATATAATAGACTTAGCTCACATTAATATTAATAGTGGCATCAAAATAGTCGTGGCTCATATCCAGCTGCTATTTGATTCCTAGGCTTGGAGACAGCTTTGGTTTTTAAAATGCCAGGGTGAAGGAAATAGCCAAAATTGAACCAAAGGACAGCCTCTGCTCCATTTGACAGAAGAGCTTCAAGCATTTAACTCCTCTACAATATTACCAAACATGAGCTCTAGCAATAGTGAGAGCAGATGCATTCCCATCTCCTCAAAAGACGGGATTTCACTGTATCCAAATGTCTTTCTTAGAAATTCTTGATTCTCTTCACTGCCTAGGGAGGCATGAGATGAAGTTACATTTATGGGAAACTTACTTAACCAACCTAGTTGTCTTTAATTCATCTGAGTGCTTAATCATAGGAAATAGTAATGACAGCATGTTATTGAACTTGTTCCTCCACGTTATCTTGTCTTGGAAGAGGGCTATCATGCATGCCAAGCCAGCAGGATCCATTATTCATCTCAAAAGGAAGGGGAAAATCTGAGGTCTTGGTCTACCTGCCACACATGCATAATAACTGCCAACAGAATATTTTATCCATTCAATCAAGCAGGCATTTGTTTTGCCATACCCAGTTTTTGGTTGTTTCTTTTTGGTCGGACATGGGGCTTGAACTCTGGGCCTGGGCGCTGTCCCTGTGCTCTTCTGCTCAAGGCAAGCACTCTACTGCTTGAGCCACAGCACCACTTCTGGTTTTCTAGTGGTATATTGGAGATAAGAGTCTCATGGAGATTCCTGCCCAGGCTTTGAACCATGATCCTTAGATCTCAGCCTCCTGAGTAGCTACGATTACAGGTGTGAGCCAACAGCCATACACAGTTTTAACAGCCATGGCTGGTCATAAATCTTTTACCCTTATTATAGTTACCTCATAATAATTGCCTTAAGGCCTAGGAGGGAAGGAGGAATAATTGCCTTAAGGCCTAGGGCTGGAAGGAGGAAGACATCAGAAGGCTCCGTATAGTGGGCTCCATTAATTATAAATAGATTTTCCTAACTGGTAAGAATACCTAGTCTGGAACAGCTAAACAGAAGGATCCCTAAAAGGATCCTTACAATTACCATAGGGTTAAACTGATTATTCCATCATTGATGGTCATAGGAGAAAGTCCTTATATGCCTGATTTTATTCCCCAAGAATCTGTGTTTACTCCTGGTATAGTAAGATCACTGATTGTTGTTAGTTAAGTAGTTCACATAACTCTAACCCTAGTGGGCTGGATACTCATCTTCTGGGATGTAAAACTCAGGATAGACACATATATTTTTATTCAGAGTTTACAATTTCTTTGATTACCCAACCAGCCCTAGAAATTTCTAAGTACATTCTCAGTTCTTGATAAGCACCCAGCTGAAATTTCTTCTATCTTCTCAGTGGGCAGTCAGCCATTTCCCTTGCTGATTAAATGCCCCAACTACCCTACTTCATCAACAAATTGTATCTCTGATTTTGAGACTCTCAATTCTTGCTGCTCATTGCCTCAAATTATTTGAACAGTCCAGACATGAAAAAAAATAGCAAGTAGAAGTTCTATTTGCAAACAGACAGATTACTAAAAACAGATTACTAAGAAATAAAATCGATGTGCAACTCAACATTAGCATGCTGAATTTAACATTTTAAATTTATTTATGCTATTCTAAAGGTGATATTCAGAGAGTACATTTCTTTTTAAAATATTTAATTGTAAAGATACTGCACAGAGTGATTTGCAATAACTAGTATATGTCTAAGATAATCTTACCAGACAATCAGAAAAGCTCAGAAGCTATGTACATATGACCATAAAAGATGTTAAGTGAAATGACTCCCAAGATTCATTGGGTCATAATAAGGTGCTAACTGTAAAGATACTTAACAAATCAAAGCTTACTTCTACAGAAGGGTGATCCATCAGCTGAAATCTAGCAGGCAAGCACCTAAAGGAGTTAGGTGCTACGTTTTTTTATTCCTAAGGCATGGGGTTCTGTCCCTTGCCTCTGCTCAGAGTGGTCCACAATTTGCAACAGGATGTGGCTTAATTAACAAAAACAGTTGTCATAATTAACAAGAATAGAGTGTACCTAAAATTTCATGAGCTTTAAACAGGATTTCTTAATGAAAGTTTAACAAGAATAGGAAGCAACCTAAATACAATTAACCAGGGTCAAACCACCTAGCCCAAATAGTAAGTTTTCAGAAACACACACACACACACACACACACACACACACACACACACACACACACACACACACACACACAATTTTTACAAGATTGACAAAAAGGAAGTGGCACACTTCAATAAAAATGAGGTTTTTCTCAGATTAATTTTAACATGGAATAAAACTGCTGAGTACAAAAGGACAGAACAATAGGGAAATATAGCAAAGATGTGCTAAAAATAATTAATACCATTTTCTTCCAAACGGGTTCCATCTGACAATGCCATGGTCATCCCAGCTGCATCTAGCTGATGTTTTCTATGCAATAGCCAGAAATAGATGCAGGCCCAGGAATTAGAGATGATAGTGTAGAAAACATTAAATAAGGGTGCTTTCAATTGCAGATCTAAGTGCAACCATGAACAATACATTTAGGGTTAAAATAAAACTACAATATTACCAAAGATAATCATACAGTACTTTTTACACTAATAATTTTTTTCTTTTAATAAGGTTATTTTAAATTGTGAAAATAACATACAGAGGGGTTACAATTACATGAGCAAAGTAATGAGTACATTTCTTATCAAGCATTGTTGCCTCCTTCTTTGTTTCCCCTTACAATCCCTGCCCTCCCATCTTCCTCCTCTTCCTCCTGCCAAAGTTATAAAGTACATTTTTCAACATAACGTCTTGTACCTCTCATTGTTGCAATGGGTCCACCTGTATCCCTATTTAAACAATTTGTTTTTTCCCTTCCCCTCCACAAATTATACAAACATCATATACAGTGAAAACAGGGGCAATTATTATTATTATTATTATTATTATTATTATTATTATTATTATTATTATTATTATTATTATTATTTAATGGCTAGGACTCATCAAATTATTGACAGTGTGCCTTAGATCCTCTGAAAGATAACGTTACAGTAAAAAATGTATATCTCTCAATGCAGACAATCTCTATTTTAAACGTATTGGAGATCTGCAATTTGGGTTGTTTGGTCTTATTTTCTTTACATTAACAAGTGAATATACCAACATTTTTTATGTATCAAGAAGTATGGTATACATTTTCTGTCAAAATTAACTAATGCGTTGGGAAATAAAGATTATTTCTTTTAAAAATTGAATTCACTGCCAGGTACCATTGGCTGACACCTGAAATCCTAGCTAGGATCCTCGGGAGGCTTTGATTTGAGGATCCAGGTTCAAAGCCAAATAAGCCAAAAACTCTGTGATTCTCTGATTAGCCAACAAAAAGTCATAAGCCGAGCTGTGGCTCAGTAGAAAGAGTTGAATGACCACGCCCAGACCTTAAGTTTAAGACCTGGTACCAACATGCACACAAAAAGTATTTCTTTCCTTTTTTTTTTTGTTGGTGTGGAGCTTGAACCCTGGGCCTGAGCGCTGTCCCTCAGCTCTTCAGTACACAAAGTATTTCTTGCACTAATGTATTCCTAATACTTTAGAGGCTGTAACCTAATTGTAGATAAATAAATTTATAGTCTGATAAATACATGCTTGGCTATGTAGTAAAATACGTTTAGTTACTTAATTTGTTTGATAAATATTATATAAAATTTCAATTCATCCTCAAACTATATTTAAATATAACCATTTTCACTATGTTGCAAAACAAAATACTTAAGATAGATAATCAGATATTCAAGAATACTCCAGTTTCAAACCAGGTGATCAACTGAGAATTGAAACCTTTGATTTTATAATACCTATAAATATGTGAACAAAACAATGGAAAGTTAACAGATAAATATTCAAAACATGTATTTATATATGTGGTAATGTACAAAGAGAAGAAATCCTAAAGTAGAAGATGAGAAAGGTAAAATGTGTAAAAGACACTGGAAATCCTGAAATAAAATACAATAAAATGAATAAAGCTATTTATCAAAATGATAAAACAATATATCAAAAATGATAACTTTATTAAATACTGTATTGTGAAATAAGCAAGGTTACAAATCTTTGAATTAGGAAGGGCTGATAAATTGAACTGAAAGAAATCATAAAGCAAATTATAACAATCCTCACATATAACTTTCAATGTATACTCTGTTATATTTTCTTTCTTTCCTTTCTTTATTTGGGTACAAGGACTGGATTTTTATATGCTAAGCTTGTGCCTTACCACTTGATCTACTCTACTCCCAGTTGAATATAAACCAGTTTTCCTCTGGTTTATTGGTAGAAGAGTTTCACAGACGTTTCTGCCCAAGTTGGCTTAGAGCCACAATCCTCAGATCTCAGGCTCCTGAATTTCTAAGACTCAGGCATGAGCCACCAGTAATGGTTTATTTTATATTTTGAATAAACATAATACTAAAGAATTTTACTACATATGGTATTAAACTTCTTGGTGTAAAGGATACCCCAAACTGATTATTTTTAAATTTTTAGATTTTACGTATACTTAGATATGTCAAATTCTTAGAGAGAGAAACTACATCAATGTTTAAAAAAACCGATAGTGAAGAAAATTTTCATAGAAAAGTTATTTTTGACCCATTGTAACAATGAGATGTACAAGACACTTGGGGGAGGGTAACGTGGGGAGGTGGAAAGGGAAGGTATGGTTGGGGACAAACAAAGGAGAGGGTAACAATGCTTGATAGGAAATGTACTCATTACCATACTCATGTAACTGTAACCCAACTGTACAGTATCTTTACAGTAAAAAAATAAAAAGAAAATTTCTTATTGAGTAAAAACATAGATCCAATGCTCTGTAGATATTTAACTTTGTTAGGAAAAATTTCAGGCCACCTTATCATTCTTAAATGCTCAAATTCAAAGGCAGGAGTGACACATAAAATGCTAGAGGCAAATTACAAATAGTCTTTTCTTTTTCATAAAGGGGTTATTTTTTTAATCCCTTAATTCTATAAATTATAGCATAAAAAGAGGAATAATATTGACTTCATAATCTAAAAAGGAATGCAAGTCAGAAACCAAAAACTCATAGCTATAATCCCAGCCACTCAGAATTTCTGAGATCTGGAGCATTAAACTTTGAATGTCTGGGCAGAAAGCGCCATGAAACTCCATCTCCACAATAACGAGCAAGAAGTTGAGATTGGGTGGTTGGTTTGAAAGGCTTAGTGCCAGTTGAATGAGCAAGCCTAGCAAGCTTGATTCCCTGAGTTAAAACCCTGGTACTGGTAAAAATAAATACAATACTAATCTAATAAACTGAAGATTAGGGCTGGAAAGGTAGCTCAGTGGTACCTCATGCCTTGCATGCATGAGGCCCTGTGTTCGATTCCTCAGCATCACATAAGCAGAAAAAGCCAGAAGTGGCTCTATGGCTCAAGTGGTATAGCACTAGCCTTGAGCTGAAGAGGTGAGGGACAGTGCTCAGGCACAGAGTTCAGGTCCCATGACTGGCCAAAACAAACAAACAACAATAAACAAAAGCTGAGGATTAATGAGTATCAAGAACATTACAAGAAAAGTTAGTAATTATATATAAGAAAAAAGAAAAATGCATATAAATGTATCAATAATGTGGAATAGAGTGATGATTTTATTAAACCCTAATAATATATGTGTGAAAATCCATATCAGATTGTTTATTCTATGTTTTTAAAATTCAAGTAGGATGGAAGAACCATTGCCAATAATTTGCAAGTGGATCCTTAAATACTATCCAAGTATTTTGAATGTTTGGGTAACCAGATGAATGAGACATAGAGACATTTTCCCTGAAAATAACAGATATTCTGGTTATCCAGTCATGTATCATCTCAAGTTCTTATAAACAGTCAAAGCTGAAAATCTATTTCTCTCTTGTGAGAACCATATTCTTCTTTCCTCTGTCTTGCTTTCAACTGAAGTCTCTGAAATTCTTTTGAAAAATTGGTTTGTCAGGATTTCACTTCAGTTCTGTGAGGTGCTGCTATAAATGGACAGGCAATTTGCTCAGGGAAACAGCAGATTCTGTGTCAGGGTTTGCCACAGGACTGGCTAATTGAAAAAACCTTAAGTGATTCAACACAGAAGTTTCTGACACAGGTTGTATTCAGAAAAATAAACAATATCCTCTAATGTAGTGCTCATTTTGTTTGTGTTCTGGCCAGATACACCATACCTTCCTCACATTTTGCACGCTTGTTTTAGATGAATTTCCTTAGAGACGGTCCAAGTGTCATGATTTTTACATGGAAAATGTACAGAACTGAACTGTGTCCTGCTTATTATCCCAGAGATGGAGGATTGGACAGAGAAAAGAGTGGAATTGTAAGCCATTGTAATGGATACCTCACATGCTCTATATCTGGTATGGCTTTCCAATGTTCTATTCCCCTGGGGAAATACTTACAGGACTTCATTTGCAATAGGGATTAGTCTTCTGGATGTCGGTCGCTTTTAGTAAAGCAGCCTTAGTTGAAGGCAATGAATTGATAGGGTCTCAGCTAAGAAACTATGCAGCTCTCTCCATTGCTGAAGAAGTGAACATCCCAATACATGAACTTCAGGACACAACTGTAACTTGGGGATCTATTTGCTTCCTCTGGGAAGTTGCAAAAGCATCTTCTCCAGGATTCTGGTCAGTATCCTTCTAGGAATTAAACGTACAAAGCAAAAGATAATTAAGATAACAATAAGAAGACTGATCCTGGGTACAACTGACATCGTTTTTTACCCTACTATAGCATTTCTGCTGGGTTAGATTAGTTCTCTGCTAGGATATTCCAGAACCTTATTCCAAGCAGTCTGAAGACTCTGGTCACTGTGCCTGTCTTTTTCGTCACAGACAATTGAACATTTACCATGAAAATGAGACCAAAAATTCCAAAAGATATCTGGATGCCAATGTTTCCACTGGAAATTTGACTATCATAAGAGTTACCCTTGTAACTGGAAAAACATTTCAGAGTGTGTCTGTGAGTATATTTTGATAGTAGTTTGAGTAAAAGCTCAATTTTTTAATAAGTTGCAGATTCCAAAATAACAGAAATACAGAGAAGAGACAAATTTGCTCCTATTTCTGACATTGGAACATCTAACTTAACATCTAACTTCTCCTTCAATTGACTATCAGACCTTTAGGGTCTCAGGTCATTGTATTCTAGAACAAACCATTGTGTCCACCAATTCCTACCTCCAGTTTTATTATGTGGCCATCATTATTGGACAAATAGTGATAATATCCACTTCCATGGGTGTTAAACCTTAAAGTATCTAGGTCTTTAGCTGTGTGACAACCTTTTTAAAAAATGAGACTTCTTAGAGTTTGTAATCGAGTGAACCAATTATAAATAAAACTCTCTCATATCTATCTATCTATCTATCTATCTATCTATCTATCTATCTATCTATCTATCTATCTATCTATCTATCAATCTATCTGTCTGTCTAATTGTCTATCTACCATTTAAGAAATGTAGCATATATTAATCAATCTAGGATTTATCTTTTTATCTATAATCTATTTAATATCAGTGTATTTATCAATCATCTGTCTAGCAGCTATGTAACTGTCATCTATATATCTAGTATCATATTTATGTAATTATATTCACCATCATCATCTTTTTGTTGTCTAATCTTATTCTGTTTCTTGAAAGAACCATCACTAATGCCATAGTGAAATTTTTCCTTGATAGAAGTAGCCAAAAGACAAGTGAAAAATCTACTTTAGCATCCTCTGTGCTTAGTAGAAGCATTCCTGATGTGATAATGAAATTCGTGAGTCTGCAGAGTTCAAAGTTATCTTGATACATCCCATTGTGTGTGTGTGTGTGTGTATGTGTGTGTGTGTGTGTGTGTTTGTGAATTATTTGCTTCCATTAGGAAGAATAACACCACTCCTTTTGTAAGGAAATGGAAAGACTTGGAAAATATCATATTAAGTGAAGTAAGCCAGACCCAAAGAATCATAGGTCCCATGATTTCCTTTATTTGCAATAATTAGTATATGTCTAGGATAATCTTAGCAGAGGAGCAGAATAGGTCAATAGCTATGTACATATGACCATATGACACTAGGCAAAATGAACTCCAAGACACAGAAACAAGAGCTTTTTCTTGTTGTTGTTTCTAAGGTACTACATAATTTCTTGCTTCTTTGGTGTGTTCTTCCCCCTATGGTATATCCCCTGTTGTCACTGTATTTGATTTTGGTACCCTGGTATTTTATATATGTTTATCTGAATTAGAGAAGGGAAGGGAAACAACAGAATTGTGAGTCAAAGGACAGTGGGGGGGGGAACCAATGCAATAGCGATTTTCACAAGACAATATGTTGAAAATGATCTATACAACTTGAGGAGGCTTTGGGGGAGGGAAATTAGAAGAAAAATAAGGTAGCAGGTAACAAGTTCAACCGGAAATAAACTTATTACATTACTTTGGTAACTAGAACCCTTCTGTACATTACCTTGACAATAAACATATCATTTTCTCATTTATGAAGACAGTATTTTAGATGGTAATAAATGTGTTTTGACCAGTAGGTCTCAGATGATATGCCACTGTATCTCATTTCTGCTATGAAATAGGTGGCTTATTATTTTTATTCTAAGACATGTGGTCTGGGAGATAATGAATGTGGGGATGCTATCTCAATGCAGCCTACTTTCTACACACATTTGGATATTGAGGAGGTTTCCAAGAAAAAAAATACTAAACTCTGTCTCATATTTAATCAAAATAAGTTGTCTTGAGGGGAAAAAAGCATTCAATGTAATCTGATTAAAATCAGATCACCAGTGGATCATTCTAGATAAGTTGAATCTGGGGCAAAAGAGTACAAAGCAAAAGAGTACAAATGTTACAAGCAAATATGTAATCCTGACTGCTCAGGAGACTGAGAACTGAGGATTTTAGTTCAAAGCCAGGACAAGAAGTTAATTGTGGAGAAACTCTTATCTCCAATCAACCAGCAAAAACCAGATGTGGAAATGTTTCCAAGTAGTAGAGAGTGAGCCTAAAGCAAAAAAGACAAGGAGAGCTCCAGGCTTTGAGTTAAATTTCCAATGAATAAATTCATAAAATAAACAGTGAATATTACCAGAAAATTTTCTCAAAATTTTCAAAGTTAAGATGTTCAATGGACCTTGAAGTTTAATTTTCTTTGTTTGGCAAATGGCTGCCTTCATTTTGTCCACTCACCTGGGTGCTCTCCTGCGTACACATACCTGATGTTTTCCTCTATCTCCAATTTCCTCCTCTGATTAAAAAAAAAAACAACAGTCAGAACAATGAGTGTGGTAGTAACACCAGTACTGTGAAAATACTGTCTAGAGGATTGCTGGTTCAAAGACAGCATGGATACATTGATAATCTATCTCAAGCCCAAAAAAAACCCCTAAAAATAATAACATCAAAATCCCACTAAATTTTCCAAATGGTTATCATTTAGCTCATTTTTTAACTCAATCACCAATTGACCATCTCCATTTCTATGTGTGATCACATTTTACATTTTAAGAGACGAAGTCTTAACAAAATTTCTATCTGCTCTTCCAGACATTGAGTCTTCTGGGTAGGAGAGAGAAGGGAAGAAAGGAAGGTAGGAAAAGGAGCTGAAGATTAGTTCTCTATCTTCAGGAATATGAGTGAATCTGAGCAAATGTATTTTTAAGTCAAGGACATAAAAAGGAGATTAATAGATAATTACTTCCCTCTGTGGTTGATGGCTTATCCTGCCCAAGTGGCCAGTAGTAAATGGATTCACTTGAGAATTTTCACTGTTACAGCTTTTCCCTTCCAGGTCAAAGAACAATTCTAGTATTCTCATCATTGTTAATTATTCCCATTCTTGCTATACAGTTGACATTTGGATGAAGTGAGCAATCAGTTGTCTCATAATTGAGCTAAGCATCCCTTAGTTATCAGACCACCTGCCTTTCAGAGGACTTGGAATTACTTTAAGCTCATGGTTAGCAATGTCATGATGCTAATATCATGCCATTGGATCATCATACAATACTGGCTATACATCAACAATGAGAAAGGTTGCAGTTATTCAGAAGTAATGTTGGGGTGAAGGCATCTTGATATCTGAAGGAAAGGCCTTAGGTCCCTGGTGAGGAACATTAGGCAGTATACATGGTGTTTAATTGTTCTAAATCTGTAAACCTGGGAAGGAGTTGTATATCAGTGTGACTATCTAGAGACTCTCCCTGATCCATTTTTGACCTTTTTGATTGATCATTTTACAGGGTATTATTGCTGGAGTGGTCGTTGGGATATGTTATGAATAACCATCTTCATAAAGCAAGCATTCCTTGCTCCCACATTTGATTTTATTTTTTATTGTAATGATTATGTTCTCCTTGATTCTGATAGTGAAGTATTACCAGCAGGATTCTATCAGTGGAATCATATGATCATTTTATGATATCAGGAAACAATTCCATAGTGTCACATTCACCATCAATTTATGACTCTTAGATGATAGATACAGAATTTCTCAAGGATTGCAAATAAGGGAAATCATGGGACCTGGATCAAACAGAAAAGGTCAGATAAGATGATGTTAAGTGAAATGAACCTCAAGATAGGGACACAAGTGTTTTTTTTTCTTCTTTGCTATTGTTTCTAACGTATTTGTAACGTACCATGTGATTTTTTTGTTGCTTTTTATGTCCCTCCCCCACAGTATACCCCTGTTTTCACTGTATTTGATGTTGGTATAATTTGGAGAGGGGAAGGGTAAAAACAAATTGTTTAAATAGGGATACAGATTAACCATTGCAACAATGAGATGTACAAGACACTATGTCAAAAAACAAACTTTACAATTTAGGCGTGCGGGGGCGGGGGGAGAGGGTAGCTGTGGAGGTGGGAGGGAAGGAATGGTAGGGGGAAACCAAAGGAGGAGGCAACAATGCTGGATAAGAAATGTACTCATTACCTTACTATGTAACTGTAACCCCTCTGTACAGTATTTTCACAATAACAAACTTAATTTTTAAAAAACAGAATTTCTCAGGGATGCTAATGTCCTTTGTATTAATGCCCTCCTTACTGCTGTTTTGCAGTAGATATGTCTACATCCCTAACACAGAATATATAAATTATTAGTGGGTTTTCTGGTCCTATTTAGTATAGCTATCTAGCATGCTAACATCTTTAAGATATGTATATGGCTTTTAAGAAACCAGCATGGAAATAATAGCATTTCTATTTCAGTTAACATTATCAGTCATATTCCCCTAGCTTCCAAGAGCCAAGTATGCATTGTGACAGCACCATCCCGTTATCACCAAGTTGTTAATCTCATACCATGGAAGAATGCTTAGATTGATAAACTCTCTCACTTTCTCTGCTACCCCATCAATATGTTCAGAATCATTGATCCTGTGGATTGGCTAGGGTGTGAAGTTTATTTAAACAGTTGTCTTGCTAACTTAGTTGATGCTTCTTTGCTTGGTTATGATACACCTTTTACTCTATTTATTGGCCTTGTGTGGGTGGATCTTGAAATTGTTATATTCAGCATTTAAGACAGAGACTTTTCATCATCTGCAACCAGGGGACTATCCTAGCCTCAAATAATGAAACAGTTCTGCAAGCCTGAGCAGCCAATCGGAGTGGTGTTTTGAAAAGGTTGTCTCTCCCCAACAAAGATGTTGACTCCATTGCTCCAGAGGGTCCCCATTGTCTTTCATTGTCAAATAGATCCCTAGACTTTTCATCTCATGTTTTCAGGTGATGAGAAGAAAATCTGCTTTAAAAATATCTTACTCTACACGTGCACTTGAATATTCTCCATTGTGCCATAAAGCAAGTCTTCATAAATAAGTTATATAAACTAAAATCATATTGATTATAATGTCGGACCATTCTTTAGTAAAACTAGAAGTCACCAAGGGAAGGTAAACTGGAAAATTCAAAAACATATATAAACAACTGAGTCCTGAACAGATAACCAGGAAAGGAATTTAAAAGATAATCAGAGTATATTTTGAGAGAAAGGAAACAGAAACTACTATATACTAAAATTCTTGAGGTACACAAAAACGATTTTGCAATGACAAATGCTCATATTAAAACAGAAGAATAGGAAGTGGCACTGTGGCTCAAGTGATAGAGCGCTCGCATTGAGGTGAAGAGCACAAGGACAGTGCCCAATCCCAGACTTCAAGCCCCATGACAGACAATAAAATAAAATAAAATAAAATAATAAAACAGAAGTGTAGTCTCAATAAACATGCAACACTGAATATTAAGGCTGTAGAAAAAATAGAGAAAAATGGTAGCAAATAGAAAAAATAAAAAAGATTAGATTTGAAATAAATAAGAAAAGGAAAACAACAGAAAGAAAATCTACAAAACAATGGGATTTATGAGGGTAAGATAAAGAGAGTAAATCTAATATATACAGAAATAAATGCAACTGATGCCACTAGAAGAAAAAAAATCTTAAGAAGCTAATGACGACAATTATAGTCACCATAACCTAGAAGAAATTGACAAATTGCAAGATGAACACAATCTGGTGAGTGAAAATTGGAGAAGAATACTGAATAAATAGAATCAAAAGATTGATCTTGTAACTAAAACGAGTCATAGTCTATTCTGGCTATGTCATTATTTACATACCAAAAGGAAATTATGAGAATGAGAAAAAAAACTGAGGAGCTTACTAACTATAGACACAGAAATATAATGAATTTACTACACTTCTGAACAACACGAAAAGCCAAAGTTCAAGATCCAAATGATTCATTGTCTGGTGGGGACAAATATTTTTCATCTCTTGAAGAAGAAAACCAAAATAGCTCTACTGAATAAATTCTAATGAAAATATAAGCTGCATTCATATTATATATGTTTATAATACACTTCTTACAAATACAATTATGTATGAGTATGTGTAGAGTGAATACATATAATTATGTATAACATATACACAATTTTAACGTATATATACATACACATATATACACCAATGCCAAGCCTTATTCAACCCATAAAATTGCTATTAAAGTAGTATTAAAAATCTCAAGTGTTTCCTGTCTTTTTTCTATAGAAAATGAGTGTCATAGGAGTAACTTTGACTTTCTTATTTTCTTTCAAATGTTATTTTCTTTCTCAAAGTTTTATAATTTTAATTATAGAGGTCATTCACCTCCTTAGTTAGGTATATTTATAGATATTTTAATGTTGAGAGTGGCTACGTTAAATGAAACTCTTCTCCAAATTTTTCTTATATCTGCTCATTGTTGACATTCATAAAGGGTAGTAACTTGTATGAGTTGAGTGTATATGCTACAACATTACAGAAGTTATTTATCATTTCTCCTATGGTGAAGGTCGAGACGTTGATTACTTTATATATAGGAACAGATCATCTGTAAGTAAGAATAGTATGATTTCATGCATTTCTATTTGCATCCCTTTTATACTTTTGTCCTGTCTTATTGTTCTAGCTAGAGATTCCAGGGCTATATTGAAAAGGAGTGGAGAGAGTGGACATTCTGTGACTTATTCCTGATTATAGAGAAAGTGATTTTGGCTATTCAAAATTTAGTATGAGGCTTGCTCTAGTTTTGTTATAGTCATTATTATATTAAGGTTTGACCCTTCTATTTCTAGCATCTCCAGAGTTTTAATCATAAAGGTACATTGGCGTTTGTCAAAGGCTTTTTCTGCATCTACTGATGTGATTCTTGTTATGGATTCTGTTTATGAGCTTCATTACATTTTTTCATTTATGTATATTGAGCTATGTATCATTTTTGATGATCCAAAATTCCTACATTACATATATAACACATTGAACTGGTGTTGATTAATGGTATTTCCTGTGATATTTCTGACATGATAATATCCTTGAAAAAGTTTTTTTCGGAAACCTGAGCATGATTTTCTTACATGTGAAGTAATAAATCCTGGTTTGTGGCTTAGTGATATATGATTCTTCAGACCTGTGATATTTATTACTTTTCAAATTTGTATCTGATTATTGTGGTCTGAAATTGGTTTACAAGATATATATGAATTTTTGGATTGCCTCATCTATTTCCTTGAAGAATGAGGTTGGAATTTTGATAGGTATCGCATTGAATTTGTAGATAGCCTTGGGAAGTACTGCCATTTTCACGATGTTAATCTTTCCAATCCAGGAGCATGGGAGTTTTTCCCATTTTTCTAAGTTCTGTTTTGATTTCCTTTTTCAAGTTTTTAAAGTTTTCATCATAGAGGTCCTGCAGTTCCTTGGTTAAGTTAATTCCTAGGTATTTTACTTTTTGTGGGGCTATTACAAATGGAGTTGCTTTCTTAATTTCAGCCCCACTTTTCTCATTGTTGGAATACAGAAAAGCCATTGATTTTGGGGGGTTAATGTTATACCCTGCTACTTTGCCAAAGTTTTGAATCAGCTTGAGTAATTTGGGAGTGGAGTCTATGGGATTCTTTAAATACAAGATCATGTCATCTGCAAAGAGGGAGAGTTTTATTTATTCTTCCCCTATTTGGATCCCCTTTACGTCTGCATCTTGTCTTATTGCTGTAGCTAGGCATTCTAATACTAGGTTGAAAAGAAGTGGAGAGAGTGTACATCCTTGTCTTATTCCTGAGTTAAGAGGAAATGGCTTTAGTTTTTCCCCATTAAGTATAATGCTGGCTGTAGGTTTGTCATATACAGCCTTTATTGTATTGAGGAATGTTCCATGGATTCCTAATTTTTCCATAACGTTCATCAAAAAGGCGTGTTGGATCCTGTCGAATGCTTTTTCTTCATCTATTGAGATAACCATATGTTTCTTATCCTTGCTCCTGTTGATGTGATGAATAATATTAATTGATTTTTGTATATTGAACCAGCTTTGCATCCCTGAAATTAATCCTGTTTGATCGTGGTGTATGATTTTTTTGGATGAATTGTTGAAGTCGATTGGCCAAAATTTTGTTGAGAAGTTTTGCATCAATGTTCATCAAAGAAATGGGTCTATAGTTCTCTTTCTTTGATGAGACCCTGCCCGGATTTGGGATCAAGGTTATGATGGCTTCATAGCATGTGTTCAGTAGTGAACTTTCTCTTACAATTTTATTGAAGAGTTGGAGGAGTATTGGTGTGAGCTCAGTTTGCAGGCCTTGTAGAGTTCTGCTGTAAAACCATCTGGTCCTGGACTTTTCTTATCTGGGATTTCTCTGATTGCTGTTTCTATTTCAATGCTTGACATGGGCCTGTTAAGGTGGTTTACCTCATCTTGGTTTAGTTTTGGCATGTCAATATTTGCTAAAAAAAAAAAAGATACATAGTTGAAGTTAGGTGATAGTGGCTCACACATATAATGTAGTTACTCAGAAGACTGAAATATGAGATTTAAGGTTCGAACCCAGATTAAGCAGGAAAGTCTGTGAGACTGTAAACTTGAGTTAACCACAAAAATACTGATAGTGGAGCTATGGCTCAAGGGGTAGAATACTAGCCATGAGTATAAAAGCTTAGGGACTGCACTCAGGTCCTGAGTTAAAGCTCTGGGACCAACGTGCACGCACGCACACACACACACACACACACACACACACACACACACACACACACACACACACACACACACACACACACACACACACACACACACACACATATATATAACCACACACACATATATGGAAAAAAAGAAAATAAAAAATGTATGTAGTTGATATATTGTTTTCCAGATGTGTTTGCCATTTGTTTTGCTTTTGAACTCATGTAATAGTATTCTACTTTTTTACATTTTCATGAGTAACAGGCAGGTAATTTCTACTGATATTATTTATTATTGCACCTTTTCTCTCTTGCTCTATATATTGTCTTTTTCTTTTGTGGACAATGGAGTAAATTATGAAATAGATGTATTTAAAATTTAAAAGAATTACTTTAACAGAACTATATTTTGAAAAGGAGTGAATTCTTTATTTTCAAGAATTAACTTCTTACTCAAATCACCTGCTCTTAATGATGGGAATCAATTTTAGGTCTTATAAATACTGTATATATTTAAAATGGACATAGTGTAGTATCCCAAATTGTGTAATATTAGTTTTAAAAGGGTTTTCAAAGTATAAGCAATATTTTTCACAGACTTTCTATATTCTGAAACATTAAGTATAAGATAATAGATTCCTCAAATGAATGGCCCATGAAAGACGAATTATCTCTGTGTTGTGCTCCAGTGGTATATGCAAAATATTCTCCACACTGGGAAGCACACAGATTAATGTGTTGCCTTGTATAGTATATTGATACTGCAAGTACCTTAAATTTTGCTCTCAGCACAAGCGTGGAAAAGAACCAGAAATTTTATTAACTTCAAACTTCTGTATATGTTCATAGGTTTAATTTTTGACCCCTAAACTCTTGTTTTACACAACATAGAAATATTGCTGTTTACTTATGGCTTTGTTAAGATTTAAATAAGTGAACCTAATAATAAAAAGAATAAGATCCTGCAGACATAGATTCATCACTAGTATTATTGTAGGAATTGTCTTAAATAAGCAAAGATTATTTAGCAGAGTTTATGAGCACAACACCACAAATGCCTATAATCTTTTGCACATATTATTAGTACCAATCAGTTGTACAAAGGGTGTTTAGTTTGACAAGTCCATGTTTGGTTACAATGTATATTGATCCAACTTCTCATCTACCACTCTCCTCCGTTTTTCCTTTCTACTTCTCAAATCAATGCCAACAAGCATTTTTCTTTAATTTGTGGAAAATGTATGGTGTTTATAGTCACCATCCTTCATGTTTTCTATTCATCTTCCCCCTTCCCATTATCATCCACACCCCAGAGATTACCTGATTTACATTTTTGTCACTACGTATTTGTATATATCCTAAATTTATATGAGTGTTACTGTGCTTCATATAGACAGCATTTTCTTATAGACGTGTGTATAATATGACTATGTGTATTTTCAGATTGACCCATTACTTTCAAACTATCTTCTCATTCAACAATTTCAGTGACTTTTATTTTTCTATTTTCACTCATAGATGCAAAGGATTTGGGTATTGGTTATTGTCAATATTCTCCCTGAATTTTTAATTTCCTCTATCAGATGCATCATTATAACCATCATTTATGTGAGAGATGTGTATATATATTATACATATGATATTTTATATCATGTGTATAAAATGGATCATATTTAATGGAGCATATCCTCTATATCTATGTATCTTTGTATATATATTTAATGTATATTATTATATACATATAAAATATATAATATATAAATGCATTATATTATAAATAATGTATATAATATATATTATGTTTACAAATATCTGTTTGTCTTTTGAGTTGAGCAACCAACTCAGAAAAAATGTGATCTTGGTCCTTCTGAACCTGGATTATCTCATGTTTCATGAGAAATTGGATTATCTCATTTACTTCCCTGTCACCTCTGCATTTTAAAATTACGTATTTGATTGATAGAGAAGAAGAAGGCATTTTGTTGTTGTCTGTTTTTAACAAAAGACATGTGGATACAATCTTTATCCTAATCAGTGAATTTGTCAGCAACAACAATCTGTATACAAGTGTGACTAGCCATTTTTTTCTGAATTGTCAATTTTCTTTTCAATATTGACTTATAGGAGGACTTCATGACTATCTCTCTCTCTCTTTCTCTGAATTAACTACTCAGAAAATAACACTATTTTGACATGTAAAAGAAACAATTTTATATTTAGAAGAAACGAGTAGAGAAAAAGAGCTAGAGGGAGAGCCAAAGGAACTAAAAGAATTAGCTTTTATGCCAATGGACCCTCTTTTGATAAAGACCTTCATCCACTTGTGAATACCTAGTCCTTAAGACCTCGTTACCGCTCTTACAGGTCCCATCTGTGAACACTGCCACAAATGAAGTGTAAGTTTCCCCGCACACGACCTTGGGGGCATACGTGTCTTTCATTGTCCTTGAAAAATTCCTCCTTTTACTCACTTTATTGCACTTTACAAGTTCCGGACTGATTTCTAGCCTCATAAAATGATGATTTACTGAGCAATTGAGTAATTACAACTTATTGAAAACATCTCATTTTTAATGGCAGTTAGAAAACCGTAGATTGCTTTTTCACTGGGCAGAAGAAAATCTGGAAAAAAAATTGAATCTACAAACTAGACTCATGAATATGGTCCTAAAACATTACTTGTATAATGTTTGTGTTACTTTATCTTGCTACATTTTTTTAAAATAACAAATATTCAATGATACAAAAAAGAAGCCTTTGTGAAATACAGTTCAAACAGTGAAATTCAAATAACAATTAAAGTTTGTTTACTATTCTATGATACTAGTAGCAAAATAGTTTCATATGAACAATTGTCCAATAACGTTATAAGCTTGTTGTAATTAATTTTTATTTTGAATTTTATTTTTCATCTGTCATAATATAGTTTAATTCATCCAAACATTAATTTAATTATAAAATTACACATTATCAAGTTATGAAAAGTATTTTAGCAGGAATCATTTCACACTAAAAGTTCTAGAAATAAAATAATCATTTCAAGTTAAAATTATATTCTAAAGTACAAATGGCTTAATGATCAACAATTAATTTATATCCTATTTCTCCTTAATTTCTACGTCATTTATAAGAATTGGTACTCTTTCTTTCTAATATATGTTTCTTTGAGCTGATTGTGTTTTTATTTGAGAGCTAAAAAGGTCAATTATCTTACTTATCAAGATTTTGTTCTTAGTGGTATGAAACTAAGACATATGTTTGGCAATCACCTTTCCTATTGAGCACATTACAAGTCAAGACGTTTTTTTCTGCTAATTTCAGGAGTTAAAATAGTGAGTTCCTGCACAAAGCAATGGGCTACTCCAGCATATTTTCAGGAGATGAAAGAGGAATGTTATACACCCAAGCAATCAGCTTAATTTGTAAACCACCAGAGTATTTGGGTTTCTTAAGATTAGTTTTCTTAGGAATATTGCTTTCCATAAATTGGGCGTGAAGGACATCTGCATGAAATTGATACAAAGGAACTGGCGATATTTTTTATCTATGATATTGTAGATCTGAATATTTTTCCCAATATATGAGAAAATAAATGACCAGAACACTGCTGTCACTGGTAGATTATGTATATTTTCTTTCTGTATGTATGGATACCTGTTCATCCATTCTTTTATGAAATACTTAAAAGTCCTTGATGTGGCAGGAAATCGAAGTTGTCTAGCTCATAAAATTTCATCTGAAAAAATATATAATAATCTCCTGCAACTTTTCATTTTTGAAAATTACAGTAAACTACCTAGAAGGCATCCTGGTGATGTTAGTATTGAAAGGTATTGTCCACACTTTGGGATAATCTGATTTCCTATACATATTAAAGTTAATATTAGTGAATTAAAAATTGTAAATTCCAATGTTTCTGAAATTAAACTAGGGGCATAGGTATTTATTTTGTTTACCAAGAAATAGTTTCTCTGAGACCAGATAAGCAAAGATATCATTAAAGGTAATTGTGAGATTGTATGAGAGGATTATAGGGAGTAGGGACAAATAGAAAATATTAGATTGTTTGTTTGTTTAAGGATTCAGGTGGACCTGTTGCAACAATGAGAAGTACAAAATGTCATGTCAAAACCAGCTTTACAATGTCGGTGTGGGGGGGGAGGGGGGTATAATTGGGTGGGGGGAAGGGGGAGGCTGGGAAGGGAGGTGAAGGGTAAACAAAGGAGGAGGCTGCAATGCTTGGTAAGAAATGTATGCATTATCCTGCCCATGTAATTGTAGCCCTTCTGTACAGTATGTTCTCAAATAAAATAAAATTAAATTTAAAAAATTGTAATAAAAAAAAGAAAATGTTAGATTGTGAAAAATACCAAAATGCATTGCATCTGTTAATGAAGACAGAAAAACAAAACTCACGAAGCTGTTGAATAATAGTTGTGTGAAATACTATGATGTAATCCCTTTGAACAACTAACATATATTTTAAAAAAGCATATATTTTAAATAAGATGTAACCTCATCCTGCTTTTGTGTAGTAGTGGTAGTGGGGAAGGTGATTGTGTAGGAGAATGGCAGTGGTTGTGTTGTGGTCAGAATACATTGTGTCCATGTGTGGAAATGGAGCAACACAGCTATTTTTTACTTTTTTTATTTTCTTATTGTGAAAATACTGTACAGAAAGGTTACAATTACATGGGCAAGAAAATGAGTACATTCCTTATCAAGCATTGTAGCCTCCTCCTTTGTCTCCCCTTCCCATCCCTTCCCATAGCAAGGAAGCTTTTTGAGATTGGTTTGGGAAGAGAGGAAGAGATTGATGAGCATGATGTGGGGAGGTGTGGCTGATCCAGGTAATAAAAAATGTGAAAAAACAATTTTACGGAGGAAAAAGTATTTTCAAGATGTATTGTAATAGAATTATTTAGATTCAATCTTTTTTTTTTTTTCCCTGACGATCGTGGGGCTTGAACTCTGGGCCTGGGCACTGTCCCTGTGCTCTTCAGCTCAAGGTGAGTGCTCTACTACTTGAGCCACAGCACCACTTCCGGTTTTCTAGTGGTTTATTGGAGATAAGATTCTCACGGACATTCCTGCCTGGGTTGGCTTTGAACCGACATCCTCATATATCTGCCTCCAGAGTAGCTAGAATTACAGGCGTGAACCCCCGGCACCCGGCTTAGATTCAATTTATTAACTTCTGTTTTAACTTTTCTCATTTTTTTCTTACACATTTAGATGTGTTTCTAATGAATTTGTTTAAAAATTCTTTGAAAAAATGTCATACAAGAATCAAACACAGTGATTATTTGGGAAAAATCAATGGAAAAGGAAAAATGAAATGAAATAAAAAGAAAGAATTTGATACAGGGCATTGATGACCACAAGGTCAACAACCAAAAACAGATCTGTTGTTTCCATGTCTTGGTGTGCATTTCAATTAGCAACTTTTATATGGTCATATGTACATAGTTAGGACAAGAGTGGCACCAGGTTGCACCAAATTTCTTTCTTCATATTTAGGGAAGTATAATGGAATAGATATTTTCTTTAATATATTAGATGCAGGTGAAAAAATTTGTTTTTCAAAATTGATTCTTAAAATAGTGAAAAAAGAATCCAAACACCAGTGGCTCATAACCCTAACTACTTATTAGTAAGCTGAGATCAAAGGCAGCCCAGGCCAAAACATCTTTCAGACACTTGTCTCCCATTAATTAGCAAAAATTCAGAACTGGAAATATGACTCAAGTGCAAAGTTTAGTTTTGCAGGAGAAAGCCAAGCAAGAGTCAGAGACCCAGTTAAGCCATGATATTTTAGTGCCTTGCGTCTTGTATATACATTTTTCTAATTTGGGGAGGGAAAGGGAAATAACAAAATGCTGAAACAAGGATACAGGTTGACCCATTGTAACAATGAGATGTACAAGACACTATGATGAAAAAGAACTTTACAACTTTGGCCAGGCAGGGACGGGGTGGGGGAGGGGAGGGGGAGATGGGAGGGGATGGGAAGGGGTAACAAACGAGAGGAAACAATGTTTGATAAGAAATGTACTCATTACCTTGCTCATGTAATTTGTAACCCCTCTGTACAGTAATTTCACAATAAAAATTAAAAAATAAATAAATACTTTATGTAAAAAAACACAGGAGGATGTAACAAATCACGTTAGGAAACTTATTCATGTAACTGTAAATGCTCTGTACAGTATTTTTATAATAAAAAATTAAAAAAACTCAACAAAACAAATAGAAAGTGGAAGTTAAGGTTGGTACCAGGTAGTTAAATCAAAATGAGGAAGAGACTTGACAAATACTAGGCAGAGTAATATCAGTGAAAATATATTTGTACTGTATCAAGACATTAGCATAAATCTGGAATCAGGAATTGAATGTGGTGAACTTAAACAGCATTGTTAACTGGAAGGGTCCATTTGGTTTACCTCCTTTGGAGGATTATTCACCTACCTTGCTCTTTTATAATCAACTATGTTGATTTAGTAAGGAAAGTCAACTTTTTGAAAGTTTTTCTATAATGGATCGAACCTGCTATGGAAAAATAAGTATGGCATATTAGTAAAGTGTTTTGTGTGTGTGTGTGTCTGTCTGTCTGTGTTGCTCTGAGATTATATAAATTAGGTATTCATCCTTGGCCATGGTTAGTGCCGGGAACAAGGAATCACATTTACAAATTTAAGACAAATGGGCCCCACTGATCTCCTCTGTATACAAAACTGAAAAGAATCCATCCATAAAATGTGCTAAGAGAGTTCCGGGAAGACGGCGGAGGAGAAGATGGAGGCAAAACGAGCTCTCCCAAAGAAAACAGTTTTAGAGTTCCAGTGAACAGTCCCAAGCCAGAGAATCACACCAAGTGTGCCATCACAGGACAGAGAGGCCAGAAAGGGAAAATCCAGGCAAGGAGACAGATCTGAGCTCTTGCCAGCAGCTGCCGCTGTGGTGGCAGCGGCAGCGGCAGTGGTACCAACATACCTGAAACAGAGAGAGTCCAGGACGAAAGAGCCAGAAGCTGCGGGCAAGCAGATTCTATTCAACACCAGCAAGAACCGACAAGGAGCAGACATCTTCATCCTGCAGTTCGCAGACAAGAGACGACCCAGGAACCAAGAATCTGAGTGAGTAGAAGCATGACGTCCTCACTCCTTCTCAGGGAGCAGAGGAGGGAAGGCCATCACTCCCTCCCCAGTACAGGAGATCTCCATCTTGGATACCAACAAAGCTCGGTGGAGTTGCTAGCTCCAACTCAGGCCGTGGCATACAACTAGAGTCATTTAGCAGGTCACAAGAACTTAATGGCATGATCTGCCAGACTCAGCTCCACCCAGGGAAAAGGCACCCAGTTTGGGTGCCAGTACTCGGAGTGACTTTCTTCATTGGTAAATCAGAGCCAGAGGCTGCCCCTCCCCTTAGCAGCCTCAACAATCAACTTAAATTCAGTAAACAGAAACCCTGAGAGTGGCTCCAGCCTGGTCTCTGTGAGTTTCTCACAAACTAGGCTCCAGAAAAAGCTACTGTTTGCTGAAAGGCCTCAACTCTACCCAGAACCTAGCCTCCTCACAGCATCTCCAAACTTGAGGAAAAAGCCATCTCCCTCTTTTGTGATTCTCAAAGCATACCCCCATCCCATTGAACTAACTTAGGAGGAGGATCGAAAAATCCTGGGTAAAGCAGAGCATTTTTCTGCCTGTCCATACAAACTGATTTAAGAAACCAACCAAGCCAAAGGACCACAAGCAGACAAGAGACTCCAACCAGAGGCAGATTACAGACACAATGGAGATACAGGATTTTTCCCAACCCTCCCAAAAAAATCAGAAGATTTTTCCTCTTCTTCTTTTTTTTATACCTTTTATAAAATTTTTTTCTTTTCTAAACCTTTTTTCAATTTTTAATTTTTACCTATTTGAAAAAAATTATTTTCTACTAACTTTTTTCTCCGTTATAATCTTTATTTTAGGGATACATGCGTGTGTGAGTTTATCTTTCTTTTTCTCTTTTATTTATTTATTTTATTTGTTTTTTGCTTAGCTCGACTGAACTTCTGATCTTTTTTTTCTTTCTTCCTTACCCTTCTCACCTTTTCCTCTCTTTTGATCTTCTTTATGTGACTTAATTGTTGTTCTGCACATCCTCATATAAACCCGTAGTTGACTATTGGACCCTATCCCACATTGTGTACACACTTAATCCACAAATTTATAACTCAATTCAAAACTTCTGAGACTTAAATTCATTAATAGCAGTACAACCTCTTTATAACTACATAATATTTTAAGTATTTTTATTTTTAATTTTTTCACATCTCCTTTATATCCTTCCCCTTCTCTCATTATATTCATGTTCTTTGAATAGATAGTTCTCCAATCTGCATGTTATTAATTTTTATTTTTCTATTTTTTCTGGTCTCTTTTTTTCCCTTAAACTTTCTTCTTGTTTTCTCTCTCTCTACTGTCATCCTATCCAACCAATCTACTGCTTTGAGACTAGGACTTATTTAACTCTCCCTGTACCTTTCCACATCACTCTATTCCTATTTTTTACCCACATCTCTCCTTATACCTAATAATTTCTGGTTTACCAAATTCTTTTTTGCGGTTCATAGCCCATTAATATATAGTTGTTTGATGTTGAATGGAGGTATCTGTTGAACTAGATTGTAACTGCAGACTATTGACTGTGCAAATTCAGACTTTGTTTGATGCTTGCCTTAAGTTAGTGTTCTAGCACAAAACTGGTGTTAATTTCATTCCAAATGGGCAGAGTAAGCCGGAAAACCACAAGAAAAATGGCAAGTCCGGGTACTTCCACTCCCACTCATTATTATCAGGGGAAAGAACAGATAATGGATAATCCAGAGGAGAGTTCCCAAATAGCTCTACAAACACTGCTGGCAAACATGATAAATGAAAAGATTGAAAACATACAAAGAACTCTGTATGAGTGTGATAGGGATAGAGAGGAGGCAAAACAAAGTTCAATTCAGGAAAAGATTGAAAACCTACAAAAGACTCTGTATGAGCATATAGGGAGAGAGAGGAGGCAAACAATAGGTCAATGCAGGAAAAGATTGAAAACCTACAAAGGAATCTGTATGAGCGTGAGAGAGAGAGAGGAGGCAATCCAAAGGTTTATACAGGAATATCATGAGCATGAGGAAGCTACTCAAAAACTGATACAGGATTTGCATGAGAAGAGTGAGAATACTCAAAGATAAAGGCAGCAACTGCTTGAACAGGCTTAAAACACTCAAAGAGAACTACAAGAATGGCATGAACGGGAGGAAGCTAAGCAAATTGAGAGAGCAGGATTAGAATACACAAAGAACATTAAAGGCATTCATGGAATCCATTAACAAAGAGCTGAAGGAAGTCAGGGAGACCACAAAGGCAATGCTGAATGGAACCCAACAGAAGGAATGGGAGTCCAAGGAAACCATAAGCAATCCACTAAGTGATTTGAGAATAAACACTGAACACCAAATTAAAGCAGTAATGAAGTCCATACAAGATATAAAACAAAGCTTCAACAAAGAATTTGAAGCCATCAAAGCTGACCAAATAGAAGGAAAAGAATTAAAAAACAAAGTAGAAAGTCTTGACAGCAGGTTAGACCATGCAGAAGATCGTATCTCGGGGATTGAAGACAGCCTATATATTATAGAGAAAGAACATACAACCATCCATGACAAGTCCAAGAAATATGAGAGATCTATCCAACACTTGGAAGACACCATCAGAAGGCCTAATATAAGGATAATGGGTGTAGAGGAGCACATAGAAACAGAAGTTAATTGTCTAGAAAATTTGTTTAACAGGATCCTAACAGAGAACTTCCAAAACATGCAAAAAAATAGGCCTATTCAGATACAAGAAACTTTTAGAACTCTAAATAGACCAGACCAGAATAAGATATCCCACCAACACAATATAATCCACACAGTATCAACTTAGAACAAGCAAAAGACCATGAAAGCTGTGAAGGAGAAAAGATTAATCACGTATAAAGGGAAACCAATTAAAATCACCTCAGATTTCTCAGCAGAGAAAATCAAAGCAAGAAGAGCCTGGAATGATGAATGCCAAGCCCTAAAAACAAACAAATATCAACCAAGAATAGTGTACCCAGCTAAATTCTCCTTCATAACGGAAGGCCAAACAAAAAACTTCCATAGCAAAGAAAAAATGAAACAATGCATCTCCACCAAACCAGCACTACAAAAGATTCTTAAAGATATCCTACACATAGAAAACTAACAAGACCACAATAAATGCCAAGAAACTGCACCCAAACTGAGAATTCAAGAACCCTAGGAAGAACCCAGTGTTCGCAACCCCCCAAAAGGTGAATAACATGGCAGGAATTCCAAAATACCTCTCAGTCCTATCTCTTAACATAAACGGAATTAACTTTCCAATTAAGCGAGACAGACTGTCTAGTTGCATTAAAAAACAAGATCCTTCTATCTGCTGCCTGCAGGAGTCACATCTTGCCCATAAAAACAAACACATTTTCAATGTTAAAGGCTGGACAAGATCTACCAAGCCAACAGCCCCCTTAAACAGGTGGAAGTTGCAATCCTAATATCAGATAAAATAGACTTCAAATGAAAATTCGTGAGAAATGACAAAGAAGATCGCTACATACTAATTAAGGGATCTGTCCTTCAGGAGGACATTACAATTGTAAATATGTATTCGCCAAACAATGGAGCACTTAAATTTATCCAAGAAACACTACTTTCCCTCAAATCCCACATAGATCCAAAGACATTAATTATTGGGAATTTTAATACAACACTCTCCCCACTAGATAGATCAACTGGGAAAAACTCAACAGAGAAACCACAGATCTAAATAGCTGCACAGATGAATTAGATTTAACAGACATCTACCGAATATTTCACCCAGCACCCTCAGAACACACGTTTTTTTTTCGCAGCACATGGAACATATCCTAAAATAGACCACATTTTAGGGTACAAAGGAAACTTGTTCAAATGCAGAAACATTGAACTTATACCTTACATTCTCTCTGACCAGAAGGGAATAAAATTAGAACTCAACACCAAAAGCCACCAAAGCAAGTCCGGTAACACATGAAGGCTAAACAACACACTGCTGAATCACGAGTGGGTCATGGGAGAGATTAGAAAGGAAATTCCAATGTTCATGCTATTCAACAAAAATGAGCACACAAATTACCAGCTCCTCTGGGACACAGCAAAGGCAGTACACAGAGGCAAATTTATAGGTCTGAGTTCCTACGTCAACAAATTGGAGAGATCTGAAACCAACAATTTAATGAGACATCTGAACTTCCTTGAAATTCAGCAGCAAGATAAACCCCAATCCAGTAGACGGAAAGAAATTATTTAAATTAAATCATTATTGAATGAATTATAATCCAAAAAAAGTATAGAAAGAATCAACAAAACAAAGAGTTGGTTCTTCGAAAACATTAACAAAATTGACAGACCCTTAGCAAATCTTATCAGTAAAAGAAGAGAACACACCCAAATAAATAAACTCAGAGATGAGAATGGAAACATCACCACGGAAACAACCAAGATTCAGAACATTATAAGGGAATACTTCTCAAAACTTTATGCTAATAAGTTTGATAACTTGACAGAAATGGACCTTTTCCTAGCAAATATTGACATGCCAAAACTAAAGCAAGATGAGTTACACTAGCTTAACAGTCCCATCTCAAGCATTGAAATAGAAACAGCAATAAGAGACATCCCAGATAAGAAAAGTCCAGGACCAGATGGTTTCACAGCGGAATTCTACAAGGCCTGCAAAGCAGAGATCACACCAATACTCCTCCAACTCTTCAATGAATTTGAAAGAGAAAGCGCACTACCGAACACATTCTATTAAGCCTTCATATCCCCAATCCTAAAACCAGCCATGGACTCAGCAAAGAAAGAGAACTATGGACCCATTTCTTTGATAAAAATTGGTGCATAACTTCTCAACAAAATGTTGACCAATCGACTTCAATATTTCAGCCAAAAAATGATAAACCACGATGAAACAGGATTCATTTCAGGGATGCAAAGCTGGTTCAATATACAAAAATCAATTAATATTATTCATCACATCAACAGGAGCCAGGATAATAAACACATGGTTATCCCAATAGATGCAGAAAAAGCATTTGACAAGATCCGACACCCCTTTATGATGAAGGTTTTGGAAAAATTAGGAATCCATGGAACATTCCTCAATACAATAAAGGCTGTATATGACAAATCTACAGCCAGCATTATACTTAATGGGGAAAAAATATAGCCATTTCCTCTTAACTCAGGAAGAAGAAAAGATGTCCACTCTCTCCACTTCTCTTCAACCTAGTATTAGAATGCCTCGCTACAGCAATAAGACAAGATGCAAACATAAAGGGGATCCAAATAGGGAAAGAAAAAATAAAACTCTCCCTCTTTGCAGATTACATGATCTTGTATTTAAAGAATCCTGTACACCCCACTCCCAAATTATTCAAGCTGATTCAAAACTTTGGTAAAGTAGCAGGGTATAAAATTAATCCCCCAAAATCAATGGCTTTTCTGTATGCCAACAATGAGAAAAGTGTGGCTCAAATTAGGAATGCAACTCCATTTGTAATAGCCTCTCAAAAAATAAAATACCTGGGAATTAATTTAACCAAGAAGTGTAGAACCTCTATGATGAAAACTTTAAAATCTTGAAAAAGGAAATCAAAACAGAACTTAGAAAATGGCAAATCCTCCCATGCTCCTGGATTTTAAAGATTAATATCCAGAAAATGGCAATACTTTCCTAGGCGATCTACAAATTCAATACGATACTTATAAAAATTCCAACCTGATTCTTCAAGGAAATAGAAGAGGCAATCCAAAAATTCATATGGAACAATAAAAGACTCCAAATAGCAAAATTGCTCCTCAACGGAAATAACACTGCTGGTGGAATATCAATACCAAATTTCAAACTCTCCTATAAAGCCATACTAATCAAAAGAGCATGGTACTAGCATAAGAACAGACCTCAGGACCAATGGAATAGAATTGAAAACCCAGAAATGAACCTACAGATCTATAGGCAACAAATCTTCGATAAGGGAGCTAAAATAATAGAATGGAAGAAAGACAGTATATTCAGTAAATGGTGCTGGCAAAATTGGTTAACTACTTGTAGAAGACTAAAACTAGAACCTTATATATCACCCTGCAACAGAATCAACTTCAAATGGATCAAAGACCTCAGAGTCAAAGCAGACACGCTGAAAACATTACAGGATGGAATAGGAGAACCCTAGGTCTCCTTGGCTCAGGCTAAAATTTTCTGAATAGAGACCCGGAAACACAACAAATCAAAGAAAGGTTGGACAAATGGGATTGCATGTAGTTGCAGAGCTTCTACATGGCAAAGGACATAGCTAGCAAGATCAATAGAAAGCCCAGGGATTGAGAGAATATCTTCACTAGCCATAAAACGGACAAGGGTCTCATATCTAAAATCTAATTGGAGCTCAAAAAATTCAATCCCCCAAGAACAAATCCTCAATGAAACAACTGCCCAATAAATAAGTGGGCTAAAGACTTGAAGAGAAACTTCTCTGAAGAAGAAAGGATTGCCAACAGACACATGAAGGTATGCTCAACCTCCCTAGCCATAAAAGAAATGTAAGTCAAAACAACATTGAGATACCACCTCACCCCAGTTAGAATGGCTAGAATCAAGAACTCTAACAACAACAGATGCTGGAGGAGATGTGGACAGAAGGGAACCTTACTTCATTGTTGGTGGGAGTGTGAACTTGTTCAACCACTTTGGAAAGCAGTATGGAGGTTCCTGAAAAGACTTCACACAGAGCTCCCCTATGACCCAGCAATCCCACTTCTGGGCATTTACCCAAATGTTTACATACAAGACCACACTAATGCTATCAGCACAACAATGTTTATAGCAGCCTTCTTTACCATAGTGAGATATGGAAACAACCCAAATGCCCCTCAGTATATGAATGGATCAAAAAATCTGGTATAAATACACAGTGGAATTCTATACCTTCATCAGAAAGAATCACATTGCCACATTTGTTAAGAATTGCAAAGCTTGGAAAAAAATTATATTAAGTGAAGTAAGCCAGGCCCAAATAAACAAAGGTCCCATGGTTTCCCTTATTTGCAATATCTAGTATATGTATGAGTCAAGCAGGAAAGGTTAGGTAATGTGATGTTAGGAAAATGAATCCTTAGATAAGTATTCAAATGTTTTTTTTTCTTTCATGCATTTGTTTCTAACTCATTCATAAGATTATTTCTTTGTAGCTTTGTATGTCCCTCCCCCACAGTATAACCGCTGCTTTCACTATATTTGTTGTCGATATAATTTGTGGAGGAAATGGGGAAAATCAAGTCGTTTAAGGATACAGGTGGACCCGATGCAACTATGAGAAGTACAATTTGTCATGTCAAAAACGAACTTCACAACTTTGGTGTGGGTTGGGGGGTTTGGGTGAGGGGGCGGGGGGAGGCTGGGAAGGGATGTGAAGGATAAACAAAGGAGGAGGCTGCAATGCTTGATAAGAAATGTACTCATTATCTTGCCCATGTAATTGTAACCCCTCTGTACAGTATGTGCACAAAAAATAAATTAAAATTAAAAAAATTTAAAAAATGTGCTAACAAGATATCTGGATTATCCGTTTAATTTATTTGATCAGAGAAAATATGGAAAGGTTTGTTTCATTTTAAGCAAATCTTTGTTGGAAATATGTAAGTCAGTGTAGGTAGAGAGTGATTGAACAGGTAACTTGATCCCAATAATAGCTGATCACAAGATGCCAATTAAGTTCCAAGATAGAAGATACGGTGTGAGTACAAGTCTAATTTTATCATAATGTCAAATATTGTGTTTATCACTACATTGCTAAAACACCCCTAAAAATAAAGACTGGCCTCCCATTGCTATAACCTCAATTTTGGACATTTGGCTCTCAATTTTAGCTGTAGGCCCTTAAATTATACCCTTGAATGTGTCAAATGTCAATGGCATAATGTTGTGCATCCATTTCTGTGGTTGAATAAAGTATTAACTTGCCTAATTTTAAATTTCAAATGTGCTCTCATTAGAGCATTCTACCTACTTGATTTCTTAGTATATTTTTGCTAATTTTCAGAGAAAATGTTGGCAAGGTTTACATATGGTGCGTCAAACCTGGGAAGAATTGCCCCATCTTGAGGAAAGGATTAGTAAATGTTCTTATCTGGGAACACTATCATGAGTAACAGAGAAGTCACACTTTGAGAGACTGAATTTGGGGTATTTATTAGAGAGCCAGTGACTTCAGGTGCACTCCTTTTCAAAGACCTGCAGCCTAACAGTTTTCCAACCTGAGCTCTAAGGGTAGGAAAGCAAAGAAAGAGTGGAAAAAGAAACCCAACAAACATGACCAATTCTATTGGAGAGCTGAAGAGAGATGCCACAGTGACCCGAAAAGAGTCAGCAGACACTTGGCATGGTGCACAAAATGGAACCTCAGCTGTTAAGGGCCTAAACAGGGTCCCGGTCAGGAGCTAGGGTAACAGGGAGCTCAAGAGTCTTTGAAGTTCATGGCTCAGAACTGGCAGGTACAGTAACCTATTATTCAAGTCTCTGCCCTTGCCTCTAGGAATTCAGCTATACCCTCATCTGAAGATGTGATTTCACCTTTCTCCACCATGAAGTCAAGCCAGTTAAACCCAATTCCCTATCATCCACCACATGTCCAAGATGGCACTGGTTAAACCAAGTATCCTTATTTCCATGTTTACTATGCAGAGATATTCTTAAGAAAATGATCCAGTACCAAGAGATACATGAAAAAGTTACTCATCTTTAGCACAAGTTGGGTGCTATTATAAGAAAAATAGAGTTGATCAACTATCCTACTGAATTCTTCATACTGATTATTCACATTTTTTCTTGAACATGATGTCCTTAGAACTGTGTGTCTTGAATAAAGTAAGGTCTTTTGAATTAGCATTTGATTTTAAGCATATTTATTCTGAGCTACCTACATGATTTCTAAGATATCAGGTAAGTATTTGGATATGGTTACTACTTCTGGAAGTTAATTTTAATTTCACTAGTGTGAACAATGTTGTGCATAAACACTTAGCATAAACAAAAGTGTACACTTAACCACTCTTTGTGTTGGTATATACCAAAATCTGTGGCAGGGTCATTAGGTAGGTGACTATTTTCGTTTTATTTTTAGCAAACACTATTATGATATCCATAGTGGTTGCACTAGCCTACAGTGTATGAAATTTTCTTTTTCAGCTTAGCCTTCTCAAAATGCATGGTTCTTTGTTTTCTTATTATGACTGGGCTGAGAGAGAATTTCAATGTGCTTTTGTTGGTATTTATTTATGACATAAAGATGTAGTACATTTACTCATGTATGCATTTTCCATTTGTACTTCTGAGATTTCTCTGTTCAATCATTTCTCATTTATTAATTGGATTACTTGTTTAAGAGGAGTTACCTTATTAAAGTCTATGTATATTCTGGTTATTAAATCTTCATCTGATAAATAGCTGAACAAGATTTTTCCCATTCTGGGAGTTGACTCGTCATTCTTTTTGTAGTTTGTTTTGTCAAGACAAATCATCATTTTTGAATTTGATGCAGTCACAATAATCGATTCTTGATCTTATTTCAGAGGAAATTGGATTTCTATTCAGAAAATAACTGCCTATGTTTAATTCTTCAAATGTTTTCTACATTTGTTATAATAGTTTCAATGTTTAAGTCTTAATCAATTTTAAGGAGCAGAGATCTAATTTTAGTCGTTTCCATGTAGATGTTCAGTTTGTCCAACATCACTTAAGAGGTGTCTCTTTTTAATGTAAGATTGCTGGCACTTCGATTGTCAAAAAATCAGCTGGAAGAACTTCTGTATGCTTATTTCTGAATCTTTTATTATGATTCATTAATCTTATGCTGGTTTTGTGCCAGTTCTATGTTGTTTTGGTTACTATGGGTCTGTAGCATGATTCGAAAATTAGTATTGAAATACTACTAATATTGATGACTATATTTTTTGCTCAGGATTACTTTTGCTATTTAGGGTCTTTTTATGTTTTCATATGAACTCTGTTATTGACATGACTGTTTCTGTGAAGTATGACATTGGGCTTTTGATAGGAATTGCATCATATCTGTGAATTAATTTCATTACTGTAGCTATCTTTAAGATATTTAATGCTGCCAAATGATGAATTGTTTGTTTCCTCACACCTTTAGAAAGCCTACATTTTGGATAGAACTCTTAAATTTTGTTATATTAAAGCTTAACATATATTTTGGTCTGTCTGATTGAATGATAGTATTGGATCTACATGTTTAGAAGAAGGGTTTATAGTGGGCGATTATAAATTTCTAGCATATAAATTTTAAAAATGATTTGCAAATCCTCAAAGAAACAACTTCCCAATAAATAAGTGGGCTAAAGACTTACAGAGAAACTTCTCTGAAGAGGAAAGAAGGATGGCCAATAGACGCATGAAAAAATGCTCAACCTCTCTAGCCATAAAAGAAATACAAATCAAAATAACAATGATAACCCCTCACACCAGTTAGATTGGCTATAATCAAGAACTCTAATAACAACAGTTGCTAGAGGGGATATGGACAGAAGGAACCTTACTGCATTGTTGGTGGTAGTGTAAACTTGTTCAACCACTTTGGAAAGTAGTATAGAGGTTCCTCAAAAGACTCCACATAGAGCTTCCCTATGACCCAGCAATCCCACTTTTGGGCCTTTAGCCAAATGATCACAAGCAAGACCACACTAAAGCTACCAGCACACCTATGTTTACTGCAGCATTATTTTTCACAGCTTAGATATGGAACCAACCAAGATATGCCCCTCAGTAGATGAATGGATCAAGAAAATATGGTATAGATACACAATGGCATTCTATGCCTCCATCAGAAAGAATGACATTGCCCCATTTTTTAGGAAATGGAAAGACTTGGAAAAAATTGTATTAAATGAAATAAGCCAGGCTCAAAGAAACATAGGTCCTATGGTTTCCCTTATTTGCAATAACTAGTATATTTCTGAAACAAACAGAAATGGACAGATAAGTTGATGTTAGGCGAAAGGAACCTCAAGATAAGGACTCAATTGATTTTTCTTTCTTGCTAATCTATCTAACATATTTATAATGTGATTTTTTCGTTGCTTTGTATGTCCCTCCCCCACGGTATAACCCTGTTTTCACTGTATTTGATGTTGGTATAATTTGGGGAGAGGAAGGGAAAAAACAAATTTTTTAAATCGGGACACAGGTGGACCCATTGCAACAATGAGATGTTCGGGATACTATATTGAAAAACAAACTTTACAACTTTGATGGGGGGCTGAGGAGAGATGGAAGGGCAGGGATGATAAGGGGAAACAAAAGTGGAGTCAACAATGCTTGCTAAGAAATGTACTAATTATTTGCTCATGTAATTGTAACCGCTCTGTATGGTATTTTCACAATAAAAAACTTATCAATAAATAAATTAATTAAAATAATTTTCAGCATATAGTATTAAAAAGGGTATAAAAATAAGACTAAAATCTAATTGGCTTGATGAAAAGGCAATTCACTATATTAGGGCATTTATTACTTAGAAAAAGGAAAAAGAGCCATTTAAGTAAAGACCCTAGGAGCTTTTTTCTAATTTTTTTAATTAATTAATTTTATATTATTTTATTTTATTTGTGAACATACTGTACAGAGGGGTTACAATTACATCGGCAGGATAATGCATACATTTCATACCAAGCATTGCAGCCTCCTCCTTTGTTTACCCTTCACTTCCCTGCCCAGCCTCCAGCCTCCACCTCCACACCTTCCCCCACCCCCCGACATTGAAAAGCTCGTTTTTGACATGACAATTTATACTTCTCATTGTTGCAACAGGTCCACTTGAATCCTGAGACGACTTCTTTTTCCCCATCACCTCCACAAGTTATACTGACATCAAATGTACTGAAAGCAGGGGTTATACTGTGGCGGAGGGACATACAAAGCAACAAAGAAATAATCTTATAAATGCGTTAGAAACACAGGCATGAAAGAAAAAAAACATTAAAATACATATCTAAGGGTTCATTCTCCTATCATCACATTATCTGACGTTTTCCGCTTGACTCATACATATACTAGATATTGCAAATAAGGGAAACCATGGGACGTGTGTTTCTTTGGGACTGGCTTACTTCACTTAATATAATTTTTTCCAAGTTTTTCCATTTCATAACAATTGGGGCACTGTCATTCTTTCTGATGGAGCATAGAATTCCATTGTGTATATATACCACATTTTCTTGATCCATTCATATACTGAAGGGCATATTGGTTGGTTCCATAACTTAGCTATGGTAAATAATGCTGAAATAAACATTGTTGTGCTGGTAGCTTTAGTGTGGTCTTGTGTGTAAACATTTGGGTAAATGCCCAAAAGTGTGATTGCTGGGTCATAGGGGAGCTCTATGTGAAGTCTTTTGAGGAACCTCAATACTGCTTTCCAAAGTGGTTGAACAAGTTCACACTCCCACCAACAATGAAGTAAGGTTCCCTTCTGTCCACATCCCCTCCAGCATCTGTTGTTGTTAGAGTTCTTCATTTTTGCCATTCTAATTGGGGTGAGGTGGTATCTCAATGTTGTTTTGATTTGCATTTCTTTTATGGCTAGGGATGTTGAGTATTTCTTCATGTGTCTATTGGCCATCCTTCTTTCTTCTTCAGAGAATTTTCTCTTTAAGTCTTTCGCCCACTTGTTTATTAGGCAGTTGTTTCTTTGAGGATTTGTTGTTGGGGGATTTAATTTTTTGAGTTCCAAGTATATTTTAGATATAAGACCCTTTTCTGTTGTATGGCTAGTAAAGATCTTCTCCCAATCCGTGGGCTTTCTTTTGCTCTTGCTAGCTATGAACTTTGCCATGCAGAAGCTCTGTAACTTTATGCAATCCCATTTGTCCAACCTTTCTTTGATTTGTTGTGTTTCCGGGTCTCTATTCAGAAAATTTTGGCCTGAGCCAAGGAGACCTAGGGTTTCTCCTATTCCATCCTGTAATATTTTCAGAGTGTGTGATTTGACTTTGAGGTCTTTGATCAATTTGGAGTTGATTCTGTTACAGCGTGATATATAAGGATCTAGTTTTAGTTTTCTACAAGTAGTTAACCAATTTTGCCAGTACCATTTACTGAAGAGCCTGTCTTTCTTCCATTATATTGTTTTAGATCCCTTATCGAAGATTAGATGGCTATAGGTCTGTAGGTTCATTTCTGGGTTTTCAATTCTATTCCATTGGTCCTGAGGTCTGTTTTTATGGCAATACCAAGCTCTTTTGATTACTATGGATTTATAGTAGAGTTTGAAATTTGGTATTGATATTCCTCCAGCAGTTTTCTTTCCGTTGAGGACGGTTTTTGCTATTCGGGGTCTTTTATTGTTCCAAATGAATTTTTGGATTGCCTCTTCTATTTCCTTAAGAATGAGGTTGGGATTTTGATAGGTATCGCGTTGAATTAGTAGATAGCCTTGGGAAGTATTGCCATTTTCACGATGTTAATCTTTCCAATCCAGGAACATGAGAGGTTTTGCCGTTTTTTAAGTTCTGTGTTGATTTCCTTTTTCAAGATTTTAAAGGTTTCATCATAGAGGACCTGCACTTCTTTGGTTAAGTTAATTCCTAGGTATTTTATTTTTTGTGGGGCTATTACAAATGGAGTTGCTTTCCTAGATTCAGCCACACTTTTCTCATTGTTGGAATACAGAAAAGCCATTGATTTTGGGGGATTAATTTTATATCCTGCTACTTTACCAAAGTTTTGAATCAGCGTGAGTAATTTGGGAGTGGAGTCTATGGGATTCTTTAAATACAAGATCATGTCATCTGCAAAGAGGGAGAGTTTCATTTCTTCTTTCCCTCTGTGGATCCCCTTTATGTCTGCTTCTTGTATTATTGGTGTAGCTAGGCATTCTAATACTAGATTGAAGAGAAGTGCAAAAGGTTGGACATCCTTGTCTTGTTCCTGAGTTAAGAGGAAATGGCTATAGTTTTTCCCCATTAAGTATAATGCTGGCTGTAGGTTTGTCATATACAGCCTTTATTGTATTGAGGAATGTTCCATGGATTCCTAATTTTTCCAAAACCTTCATAATAAAGGGGTGTTGGATCTTGTCGAATGATTTTTGCATATATTGTGATAACCATGTGGTTCTTATTCTTGCTCCTTTTGATGTGATGAATAATATTAGTGGATTTTTTTATATTGAACCAGCTTTGCATCCCTGAAATGAATCCTGTTTGATCATGGTGTTTGATTTTTTGGATGAATTGTTGAAGTCGATTATCCGAAATTTTGTTGAGAAGTTTTGCATCAATGTTCATCAAAAAACGGGTCTATAGTACTCTTTCTTTGATGAGTCCCTGCCGGGTTTTGGGATGAAGTTTATGATGGCTTCATAGAATGTGTTCGGTAGTGAGCTTTCTCTTTCAATTTCATTGAAGAGTTGGAGGAGTATTGGTGTGATCTCTGCTTTGAAGGCCTTGTAAAATTCCGTGGTGAAACCATCTGGTCCTAGACTTTTCTTAGCTGGGAGGTCTCTTGTTGCTGTTTCTATTTCAATGCTTGATATGGGCCTGTTAATATGGTTTAACTCATCTTTGTTTAGTTTTGGCATGTCAATATTTGGTAGGAAAAAGTCCATTTTTGTCACGTTCTCAAACTTATTAGCATAAATTTTTGAGAAGTATTCCCTTATAATATTCTGCATCTTGTTTGTTTCCGTGGTGATGTTTCCATTCTCATCTCTGAGTTTAGATATTTGGGTGTGTTCTCTTCTTTTTCTGATAAGATTTGCTAAGGGTCTTTCAATTTTGTTAATTTTTTCGAAGAACCAACTCTTTGTTTTGATGATTGTTTCTATAGTTTTTTTTTTGGATTCTAATACATTTAATTCTGATTTAATTTTAATTATTTCTTTCCGTCTACTGGATTGGGGTTTATCTTGCTGCTCTTTTTCAAGGAGGTTTAGATGTGTCATTAAATTGATAGTTTCAGATCTCTCCAATTTGTTGATGTAGGAGCTCAGAGCTATAAACTTGCCTCTGAGTCCTGCCTTTCCTGTGTCCCAGAGGAGCTGGAAATTTGTGTGTTCATTTTTGTTGAATAGCATGAACATTGGAATTTCCTTCCTAATCTCTTCCATGACCCACTCATGATTCAGCAGTTTGTTGTTCAGCCTCCATGTCATACCAGACTTTCTTTGGTGGCTTTTGGTATTGAGTTCTAATTTTATTCCCTTCTGGTCAGAGAGAATGCAAGGTATAACTTCAATGTTTCTGAATTTAGACAAGTTTCCTTTATGGCCTAAAATGTGGTCTATTTTAGAAAACGTTCCATGTGCTGTTGAAAAAAACATGTATTCTGATGCTGTTGGGTGAAATGTTCGGTAGATGTCTGTTAAGTCTAGTTGATCTATGCAGATGTTTAGATCTGCGGTTTCTCTCTTGAGTTTTTGCTGAGTTGATCTATCTAGTGGGGAGAGTGGTGTGTTAAAATCCCCAACAATTAATGTCTTTGGATCTATATGGGATTTGAGGGAAAGTAGTGTTTCTTTGATAAATTTGGGTGGTCCATTGTTTCGCGAATAGATATTTATTTATTTTTTTATTTTTATTTATTTTTTAATTTAATTTTATTTTATTTCAGAACATACTGTACAGAGGGGCTACAATTACATGGGCAGGATAATGCATACATTTCTTACCAATCATTGCAGCCTCCTCCTTTGTTTACCCTTCACCTCCCTTCCGCACCTCCCCCCTCCCCCCACCCAATTATACCCCCCTCCCTCCCCCCAATTATACCCCCCTTCCCCCCACACACCGACATTGTAAAGCTGGTGTTGACATGACATTTTGTACTTCTCATTGTTGCAACAGGTCCACCTGAATCCTTAAACGACTTGTTTGTTCCCATCTCCTCCACATGTTATACTGACATTAAATATAGTGAAAGCGGGGGTTACACTGTGGGGGAGGGACATACAAAGCATTAAAGAAATAATCTTATAAATGTGTTAGAAACACATGCATGAAAGAAACGAAAACATTAAAATACATATTTAATGGTTCATTTTCCTAACATCACATTATTTGAACTTTTCCGCTTGACTCATACCTGTACTACATATTGCAAATAAGGGAAACCATGGGACCTATGCTTCTTTGGGCCTGGCTTACTTCACTTAATATAATTTTTTCCAAACCTTTCCTTTTCCTAACAAATGGGGAAATGTCATTCTTTCTGATGGAGGCATAGAATTCCATTGTGTATATATACCACATTTTCTTGATCCTTTCATCTACTGAGGGGCATCTGGGTTGGTTCCATATCTTAGCTATGGTAAATAATGCTGCAATAAACATAGTTGTGCTGGTAGCTTTAGTGTGGTCTTGCTTGTAAACATTTGGGTAAATGCCCAAAAGTGGGATTGCTGGATCATAGGGTAGATCTATGTGAAGTCTTTTGAGGAACCTCCATACTGCCTTCCAAAGTGGTTGAACAAGTTTACATTCCCACCAACAATGAAGTAAGGTTCCTTTCTGTCCACATCCCCTCCAGCATCTGTTGTTTTAGAGTTCTTGATTTTTGCTGTTCTAACTGGAGTGAGGTGATATCTCAATGTTGTTTTGATTTGCATTTCTTTTATGGCTAGGGATGTTGAACATTTCTTCATGTGTCTATTGGCCATCCTTCTTTCTTCTTCAGAGAAGTTTCTCTTTAAGTCTTTCGCCCACTTATTTATTGGGCAGTTGTTTCTTTGAGGATTTGTTGTTGGGTGGTTTAATTTTTTGAGTTCCAAGTATATTTTAGATATGAGACCATTGTCCGTTGTATGGCTAGTAAGATCTTCTCCCAATCGGTGGGCTTTCTATTGATCTTGCTAGCTATGTCATTTGCCCTGCAGAAGCTCTGCAACCGTATGCAATCCCATTTGTCCAACCTTTCTTTGATTTGTTGTGCTTCCGGGTCTCTATTCAGAAAATTTCGGCCTGAGCCAAGGAGACCTAGGGTTTCTCCTATTCCATCCTGTAATGTTTTCAGAGTGTCTGCTTTGAGTTCCAGGTCTTTGATCCATTTGGAGTATCTACTTTTAAAAGACAAAAGTTGTATACAGTTGTAATCTCTATCTAATATTTAAAGGTCCTTTGCCTAAACTGAAATTCATGTAACAGGAGCCACAAATTTTTTGGCCTGCTTAGTTTTAAATCATTCCTACTTCGACCTATGTCCTCTCTGGACCTTTTGTTATATTTATGTTACTGTTTAGCCCATGTCATGTTTGTCTCTGCATCCTAGTATATCCTAGGAATTGCCTACATTCTTGTAATAGTAATGTCTTCTGTCTCTATCTCTGCCCCTACTGTCTTTCTGTCAGTGTGTTTTTGTCTCTCCTCTCCTCTTTTGTCCCCTCCCTTCCCCTCTCCTCCATCCTCTTCTCTCTCTCCTACCTGCCTGCCTGCCTGCCTGTCTGTCTGTCTGTCTCTGTCTCTGTGTCCCTCTGACCTTTGCTCTGCATGTGTGTGTATATATTCTACTAGGAAGAACTTCAAATAATACAAATAATGTCATTCCCCTCCTAATCTTTGACTGATATTGAACATACAACCTGCCTTAAGCCTGAATATATTATAAAGGCAATGAAACACTTGTAGAAACCACTAATTACATGAATTTTCACAAGCAAATATCAAAGTTTAGTAATGTGGAACATTGAATAAATAACTCAAGATATACTTTGATATAAAATATATAATTTCACCAGGAAAAGCAGGCAAAATTAGAGTGGTTGCCTAGCATCGGTAAAATTTTAAATTTCATCCCAACAAATATATAAATATATAGGTGCCAGTCCTGGAAACTGAGCTCAGGATCTGCGTATTGTCCCTGTGCTTTTCTCTTTCAATGGTACCCATAGCTCTACTTTTTTCTTTTTGTGTACTGGTGGCTCACTCTTGTAATTCTAGCTACTCAATAGGCTGAGATATGAGAATGGCAGTTAGATAACAGGCCAGTTAAGAAAGTCTTTGAGATTATTATCTCCAATTAACCACTAGAAAACCAGAAGTTGCTCTGTGGTTCAAAATAGTAGAGTATTAACATTTAGTAAGAAATCTCAGAGACAAAGCCCAGGCCCTAAGTTCAAGCCCCATGATTAACCAAAACAAAAATAAAATCAAAAAGAGCCTCATGGCCTTTCCTGCCTGGCCAACCTTTAAAAACCGTTCCTCAACTCTCATCCTCCTGAGTGACTAGGGCTATAAATGGGAGTTGCAGACATCTGGCTCAAATATTGATTTTTTTGGAGACCAGAGGCATAGTTCAGGAGGAAAAGAACAGGTTGACAATAGGAGGCTCAGAATTCAAATTCCAGTATGATTCAAAAATATTGTAATGGGGCTGGGAAGGTGGCTCAGTGGTAGAGCGCTTGCCTTGCATGCCTGAGGCCCTGGGTTCGATTCCCCAGCACCACATAAGCAAAAAGAAAAAAAAAAAGAAAACTCGGGCTGGGAAGGTGGCTCAGTGGTAGAGCGCTTGCCTTGCATGCATGAGGCCCTGGGTTCAATTCCTCAGCACCACATAAGCAAAAAAGAAAAAAGCTGGAAGTGGCGCTGTGGCTCAAGTGGTAGAGCGCTAGCCTTGAGCTGAAGAGCTGAGGGACAGCGCCCAGGCCCAGAGTTCAGGCCCACGACTGAACTCAAAAAAAAAAAATAAAAAAAAATATTTTAGTAGTAGGTAGAAAGAAATACCTATCAAAATCTTAATTTAATTCTAACACTATCACAAATACTGTCTTTGTTACTGTCTAGTGTGTGTACTTTCCATAGTATAATTGCTTTATAATAAACATAATTCATATTAGGGTTAATGTCTTAATAAGAAGACTGGTAAGTAGTGAGGTACTGATGACTCACTTCCATAATCTTTGTGTCTCAGGAGGCTGAGTTCTAAGGATCATGGTTCAAAGCCATCCAGGAAGGAAATCTATAGGACATATCTGCAATCCACCACTCAAAATCAGAAGTGTAGCTGTGACTTTAGTGGCACCAACCCTGAATAGCAAAATCTGAAGGACAAAGGTCAGACCCCAATTTCAAGCTTCATTACCAGCAAACACATGCACAAAAATGTGGCTGGTAGGTGAGTAATTTTAGTCAGAACATTATATGCACACTCTACCAATTATTTCTGTATTGTATGTATTATTGACTTAAATGAATTGAAGTTAAAAATATTTTAAAATGTATTCTTCTTTGCAACATGACATCTATTACTTGACAGCTTAAATCGACAAAATGTAAATTAGTAAACAGAACATAAGTGGACCCTTTTAATGCTAGCCGTGTCCTCCTGGCATTTTTCTTGTAACCACAGGAGACTTAGGAAAACATGGGTAATGTTTTAAGTCCATATTTACAGCTGTGACAGCTTGACATTCACTTTACTGAAATGGCATGTAAAGAAAATGCCAGATATACTTCAAGAGAATTTTTCACCTCGGGTACTGAGAATAATCTGGTCAAAATGATAGAAATTGACATCTCAAATCAATCAAATATGATACCATTGGTCTTACCCTAAATTAACTAATAAGAATGAAAAAAATGCTGGATGTTAGATACAAAAGAGATTTTGAGCTTCTTTAGCTCTAAGGAAATACACAATTAGCTGAAACAAAATGGGTCAAATCAGAGTACACATCATTAAATTTATTGTCTAGTAAGAAATAAATTTTAGCATCATTCCATATGCTAATTACCCACTAGTATTTCTTCATGCATATGTAACAGCTTATATGTTTCATCTAGGACATGATTGATTCATGACTTATTTAAAACAAGAGGTTTTCCATATAGCTCTAGTAGTTTTGTCCAGAAATCTCCTTAGTAATCATTCTAGACTTTATAGTATTTTCTGGTTGGTCAACTGCATTCTAGACTTTCCATCTTCCCTTTTTGGAGTACTCCATTGTCCGGAGGGTGCATAAACTCTCAAGGATTAATCAGAAAGGAAGGATGGTAGCAATGTGGATAGCAATATGGTAGCAATGTGGAGAATATGGATGTATGAAAATGTCTTTATTTTCATACATTTCACTTAAATTTGACTCTAGAAGGATAATTTCTAAGTAAGGAATGAAAATTCCATTTTCCTTAATACCTTAATAATCTAGAAAACAGATTCTAAGTTAACTAATACATGGAAACTATGGCTAATTGGGGTTGTTCAACCAAGAGTTTCTGCAGCAAAGTGATACAATTAGAGAAAGGAGAATTATGTGAGGAGTTTCTGGAAAAGAATGTTTGTCCTCTTTCTTCATCTGTTGTTGGAAGCTAGTATTTCTTTTGTCTTTCTGCATGATGACTTGTGCAGAATGAAAGTCTCTGTCCATTTTCCCTGTAGGGAGTTGATGTCTTTGATACCAGAGTTGATAGATAAGAAAATACTAGTTTGTGAATGAGAAATTGAATAAGCACAGCCCTCAAAGCTGTCAACTGAATCATGAGAAAACAAATACTATTTACATAAAACCCAATATGAACTTGTTGCCTGTAATTTATCCAGAAAGAATTCTAAGAATGAAATACATTGTATAGGACATACATATTAATCACTATGTGTTTTGTTTTGTTTTTTATCATTCTAAGAACTACAACCTTAGCAATCCAAATGATCAAAGGGCAAGTAATTTTTCTTTTGAGTATCTTACAGACTTCCTGTTATACTTGATGTAAGAGTCTGAGCATCAACAATAGCTTTAGTGATTGCCTTTCAAACTGCTACAGTAGCAATAACAGCAATAACAATCCACGTAAAATGAAGACAACAATTAAATATCAAGTTAGTGAGTGTTTGTGTTATTGTGATGAATGTGATATGCATGTAAATTTAGAATAGATGTATAAAGAATGTCCAACTGGTAAGAAAAGTTCAAATTGATGAATTTCAATGGTCATTTTATGATATATTCTTTTTTTAGTATTTGTTGTTTATGGAATATTCTCTTATGCCATGTATAAATGAAAACTCAATATTTTTTAATATTTTTAGAAAAAGTTCTCAAATACTTATGTTCCTAAGAGTTTTCAGAGAATCATGAAAATTAGAAAAAGTATTTTAAGGTAGTTTAAAGATGCCTAGTTTATTACTCATTTTGGATTCATAAATTCATTTGATTTAGCCAACTGTCAGATGATTTTAAAAATCAGAGAAAATTCTGTTTTTATGAGTTCACTTCTAATATTATCTTTCTTTAGAATTATGGGAAATGGAAAGACTTGGAAAAAAATTATATTATGTGAAGTAAGCCAGGTGCAAAGAAACATAGGTCCCATGGATTTCCTTATTTGCAATAGCTAGTATATGTCTGAGACAAGCAGAAAAGGTCAGATAACATGATGTTAAGTGAAATGAACCCCAAGATAAGGACACAAGTTTTTTTTTCTTTCTTGCTATTGTTTCAAAAATATTTATAAGTTACCATGTGTTTTTTTTGTTGCTTTGTATGTCCCTCCCCCACAGTATAACCTCTGTTTTCACTTATTTGATGTTGGTATAATTTGGGAATAGGAAGGGAAAAAATTGTTTAAATAGGATACAGGTTGACTCATTGCAACAATGCGATGTACATGATGCTATGTCAAAAAACGAACTTTACAATTTAGGCAAGAGGGGAGGAGGAAATGTAGTTGTGGAGATGGGAGGGAAGGGATAGTAAGGGGAAACAAAGGAGGAGGCAACAATGCTGGATAAGAAATATATTCATGGCCTGGGAAGGTGGCTCAGTGGTAGAGCGCTTGCATTGAATGTCTGAGGCCCTGAGTTCGATTCCTTAGCACCACATAAGCAAAAAGAAGGAAGCTGGAAGTGGCGCCTTGGCTCAAGTGTTAGAGCGCTAGCCTTGAGCTGAAGAGCTTAGGGACAGCGCCCAGGCCCAGAGTTCAGGCCTGACGAATGGACCCTAAAAAAGAAAGAAAGAAAGAAAGAAAGAAAGAAAGAAAGAAAGAAAGAAAGAAAGAAAGAAAGAAAGAAAGAAATAAAGAAATAAAGAAAGAAAGAAAGAAAGAAAGAAAGAAAGAAAGAAAGAAAGAAAGAAAGAAAGAAAGAAAGGAAGAAAGAAAGAAGAAAGAAAGAAAGAAAGAAAGAAAGGAAGAAAGAAAGAAAGAAAGAAAGAAAGAAAGAAAACAAGAAAGAAAGAAAGAAAGAAAGAAAACAAGAAAGAAAGAAAGAAAGAAAGAAAAAAGAAAAAAAGAAAGAAAGAAAGAAATGTATTCATTACCTTGCTCATTTGATTGTAACCCCTTTGTACATTATTTTCACAATTAATAACTTATTTTTTTAAAAAAGCAATATAAAAATTATTACACATCAGTGCTTACATTCAGGTTATGTAAGTTTCACTAAAATTTAGGCATCTAATATTATGGCAGAATTAATTCAAACCTATTGAAAATTTCCCAAGTTACACAAATACAAAACAAAAAAATAATTCTCAGAAATTGATGTCTGGGCCAACTACCATGCTAAATTAATTACACCTATATACTGCAATGGTAACTTCAAATGTTACCTGTGGAATGAAAGACATCATGAATAATCGTAGAATGTGTTACCCTAGCCTAGTACTTAGCCACGATTATTTGATTTAAAAAAAAAGGAACACAGGATGGCACTTGCGCCAATTGTCCTTTATCTGACAAAATGCCCAGTTTCTAATAGCACCTAATATATATGGATGAACTAGTATGGAAGGAATGGAAATATATTTTCATACTCTGAAGACAATGTGATTACAAAAAAACTATGGATAACTCAAAGCAAAGTTTTAAACTTAGATATGCTATTTAAAAGAGAAAGTGCAATAACATCTTAGTTTGCTTAATAATTTGTAGGTCAGAAATTATTATCTGTTAAGGTAAGTGCTTATATAGTAAGCTCAAAGCTAGCTGCCTGTGGCTCATTTCTGTACTCCTAACTATTCACCAGGCTGAGCTCTAAAACCTGAGGTGCAAAACCAGTTCAGGCAGATAAATCCAAGACACTTGTATTTCCAACTAAATAGCAGAACCCCAGAAGCAGAAGTGATTCAAGAGATACATTGCCAGACTGAGCAAAGAAAAGCAAACAAGAACACAAGGCTCTGAGTTTAAGTCACTGTACACACACACACACACACACACACACACACACACACACACACACACACACACACACACATGAACCGACAACTACAAACAAAAGAAAAGTAAAAGAAAAATGTAAACTTAAAAAATATGGTGGCTCTACAAAATATTGCATTAATTAGAATACTGCATTATGCCTTATGTTCTATATTCATTCCTTTTTGTTGTATGGGTTGATTGCATATATTACCTACTGTAAAAGAACAAGGATGTGCACCTGGTTAAAAAATGGTGTATTGGGTATATTGCTGCATATTTTAGAGACATGCCTACAGATGTCCGTAAAATCTCAATATTTTTGATAATTTTGTAATTCTATGCCTCCACCAGAAAGAATGACATTGCCCCATTTTTTCGGAAATGGAAAGACTTGGAAAAAATTATATTAAGTGAAGTAAGCCAAGCCCAAAGTAACATAGGTCCCATGGTTTCCCTTATTTGCAACATCTAGTATATGAATGAGTCAAGCAGAAAAGGTCAGATAAGGTGATGTTAGGAAAATGAACCCTAAGATATGTATTCAAATGTTTTTTTTTTCTTTCATGCATTTGTTTCTAACGCATTTATAAGATTATTTCATTGTTGCTTTGTATGTCCCTCACCCACAGTATAACCCCTGATTTCACTGTATTTGATGTCAGTATAATTTGTGGAGGGGAAGGGGAAAAACAAGTCGTTTAAATAAGGATACAGGTGGACCCGTTGCAACAATGAGAATTCCAAGTTGTCACGTTGAAATGAACTTTACAACTTTGGTGGGGGGGAGGGTTGGGCGGGGGGGTGGGGACGGCTGGGAAGGGATGGGAAGGGGAAACAAAGGGGGAGGCTACAATGCCTGATAAGAAATGTACTCATTATTTTGCCCATGTTATTGTAACCCCTCTGTAGAGTATTTTCACAATAAAAAATAAATAAAAATTAAAAAAGAAAAAGGTTTCAAATAACAATTCTCAGTAAGAATGGTAAGAACACATAAACATAAAGATAAAAGGTTAAAGAACAATCTTTATTGAACTGAGAAGATTTAGTCTTACTGTTAAAAAATAACATTTGGAAATAGTATATCTGAGAATATTCCTAGATAGATAGATAGATAGATAGATAGATAGATAGATAGATAGATAGATAGATAGATAGATAGATAGATAGAGTATGTTTTAATATATATAGGCTATAGAATGTGTGGGTGTATATATGTTATAGAATGTGTATCCTATAGAATGAACACACACACACACACACACACACACACACACACACACACACACACATCTACAGGTCAAAAGTCTGCAGGAAAATCTCCTTCATATTACCATAAGATTACCATTGCCCTTACTATGCACTTCATTTCTTATTGTGTTGATTTCACATAATTTAAAATCAAATAGGATCCATATATTCAAAACTTTTTATTAAAATATGAACTTTTAAACTGATGAATACCAATGCCATTGCTATTCTTACTATTGCTAATGAAAGTAATATTGATAAAGATGAGTATAGCAATAATATTATCTTGTAAGTGTTAATGTGTAATAAGCATTCTGCTAAGATATTCATGCACTTAATCACTTAATTGTGAAATTGTACTACATGATGCTATTTAAAATTAAACAAGTATTTTCTTCGCTTGTTTAAAAGCTCAGAATCCAATTGCATAGATTAATATGTATAGATTTTCATCATTATTATAAATATTCCCCTTCAATTAGGTCATCAAGTGACAGATTTTCAAACGGTAATTTAATGAGTCATTTCTCTCCAATATCTCTCAATCTGAGTAATAAAATAAGTACTTATAATAAATATAGAATCAAGTATATAAGTTATGCTTTTCCAAAAACCTCAAAGTATTCTAGAAGCTATTTGAGATACCTCACAGTTGAAATAAATAGAATATCCTTTTTCCTAAAAAGTATACATATGTTTTTGATACCAGATTATTTATGCTCTTTTTATCTTCTTTTTAAACTTAATAGTGTAATAGACAGGTGCTTATGTTTCAATAAAAATAATGTTATATGGTAATAATATTAAGCCTTGGTTGTTCCAATAATGTTTCACCATGTTGTGCAAACTATTTAATTTTTCATAAGACCTCTGAGAAATGGATGCAATCACTCCTCAACTCTACAGAAAATGCTCACGAAGCATGTGAAGAAAAACACCTGTGTCGGTAGGCACTGCAGACTAGCCTGGTGGGTCATGTGGATAGCTGGAGGCCAGGTGGATAGCTGGAGGCCAGGACATGTTCTGAAAGCATAGAATGGTAAAGATGGTGGAATGCATCTGAGCCCAACATATGAAAATACCTCGTGATAGTCATAGTCAGTTACACCTCACTACCCAAGTAACCGAGCAGAATACTGGCATGCTTTCCTAAAACTTGATATCTGTATGAGGTCATACAAGCAGTCAATGAATGAGATGTTCAACAATGATTAATTACAAATTTAACATCAATAACCAAATAAAGTTAGTGTTTAGTTCCTTCACAGAATTTTTTTTAAAAAAATGCCTACTGTTTGGGTCTAATATAATATACAGAATGAGAAAAATAATGCAGGTATTAAAAGAAATAGCTTTCACCTTTCAATTTACAAAGAATTAATTTCAGGAGAGTAAGTCAGGTAGCCTCTGGAAGGTATATAATCACATTGTCGCTATCTAAAGTTGAGTTACATGTTATGGAAACAGATATGAATTAAGAGTGTCAGAGCAGAGTGAAAAAATGGAGGTGATCTGTGATCATTGAATGAACATATCACTACAAATCTTAAACTAGAAATACTAGTGCATCAGCTGACTTTTACTTTAAATGAAAATGTTGCTAGGCACTGGTGGCTCACTACTCGGGAAGCTGACATCTGGGGATGGAGGTTTGAAACCAGTCAGTAAGACAAAACCAAGGGATGTTTATTCAACTAATCAGCATAAAACCATAAGTGAAGGTAAGGTTCAAGTGGTAGGGTGTTAATGGTTACAAAATACAGCCCTGAGTTCAAACCCTAGTACTAGGACAAAAATAATAACTAAAACATAAATATTATAGCAACAGTTAAAATATTTTGACACATTTTCTTTCTGTAAATTAATCTGAGGAACTGGGTACTGTCCCTTTGCTCAAGGCTGGCACTCAACCACTTAAACTACAGTGCCACTTCTGCATTTTAGAGCTGTCACTCTGATTTGTCTGCTCAGGCTGGATTTGACCATGATTCTCAGCTCTCATTCTGCTGAATAGGTTGGATTACAGGTAAAAGGCACTGGCATCTAGCACAATTTTTTTTTTATTTTGACAGATGTTCAATTAAGAAATTCTTATTTCAGTTCTCTTGACATATTGTTGGGGTTGTCTTTACTTTTTTGTATTTTTAGTTAACATTAATATTATTTACTGGGAGAAAATATCTTCATCAGTTTCAGTGAACTATAAACATCAGTTCATTTTTTAAAAGTCTCCAGACTATATGCTTTATTTCAACCTCTATGACTCTCCCCAAAAGTTTTAGCCTTCTTTGAAGTTAGAAGAACTAGCAGAACAGATTTGTAAATCATCTCTCTCTAACTGTCTTCCTTGTTTGGGCCCCTCGATGATTTCTCTACGTGAAATTGTCTTTCATCTTTTTTTTCAGGTGAAAAGTTTACATGGAGGCTTTCTACAAATGAATCCAGCTAAAATCTAAGCTCAGAAAGAAAGCCTGGCATCTTTTTGAAGGAGGCTTGTGGGCCATAGCTACTCAGCTGCACAACCCACCACTTGAACAAGGGGCAGATGCCAATTAAAAAGAAGCCATGCAGGTAGTAAGCAGTTAAGCAAGAAGGCACCTGTTCTGTTCTGTGCCAAAGGGTATAGCCTGTCAACGAGGCATGTGAGATACAACTCTGGTCTCTCTTTTCACGGGTTATTAAGGGGATCTGGGGCAAGAACTAAACACATGTGGTCAAGTTTGCTGGGTGCTCTGGATTTTTATTTCATGAACAAAACCGAACTGAACTGGTCTGAATCCACTATCTTAGGACTGTTGGCAGCTTATCTAGCTAGTCATTATTTTCCCTTCCTTTTTCATTAGAGTACCACTTCAGTGGGAAAAATGATAGATTACTTCTTTCGGTTTAGAATATAATGGATAAAATTGGCTTCGATTTTTCATAGTGATTTGACATTTTATAAAGCCCCAAATAAAGCATAGGCATTGTTGAAGTCTTGCAATGAGGCAACGAAGATGAGAATATCTTGAAGTAGTATAAATGTGTGAATTATTTCCTTATCTAAGCATTATTTGTTTTTTCCTTACATACATAATATGCATGATTCTAAGTATGCATAACTGTTATTGTCAGCCATGTTGGAATTTAGGATATTTGACATTTCCTTTCAGTAAAATCAATTCTTGATACACTGATGAGATGATAAAAAATTTTGTATGCAGAAATTACCATTCTTCCTGCTTTTCAGTGTTAACTTTCTCTGGATTTTGACCCTCAAGCAGTAGGATTTATTAAACGTTTTCAATGACTTTTCTATTGACAACACCAAAATTACTAAATAAAATATTTGTAAACAGAGGACTGATGTAGAAAGGAAAGGAAAAAGCCAGCAAGTTTAAACACGGGTGGGTAAGAAACAAGTGCGTTTTAAAGGTATATTAATTATATACGGTCAGGTAGTCCATAGGCCTCATAGTATTCCATAAGGTGCACTCATAGCAGGATTTAATAAAATTAAGGTATGTTAAAGGAAGAAGAAGTTGAGGCAAACATTAGAAATGCTCAACACTCACAAACACAGCTACTACAGAGGTGGCAAAGCTCATAATTTAACTTTAGATTATTAAGCACTACACAGAATATCCAGATCTCAGGAAGCTCTTTGTCTTCTCAGAAGAATCTTTTACACTTGTCTATTAATGTAGCCAAAGTGACTCTGCATTATTCTACTCAATATAAATATCCAGAGAGCTAAAGAGCAAGCAAATGGAAACTAAACCTGTCAGTTTTCTATATGTTGTGCTTATTAACTAATGCAAAATTGCCTTCTGGTTTGTCTCAAATCCTAGTCCAGGAAATGAGTCACTAGTTAGTACAATATAAAGTTAGGGTCAAAAGTCCCTCCAGTTCCCAGACAACTATGGAATTATGCACATGGTCGAAACAGAAAAGTTGACATTTTAATTTAATACATACAGAAAATATACATTTTTTGAGGGCATACTGGAATTGAATCTTTAAGGAGAAAATGAATATTGTAGAACTGAGGAGAAAACATCTACATGGCTAGGCTAATACATTCCAAATAGAAAAAATAAATACAAAACTTCCCTTATGAAATTATGACAAAGGTTTTGTAACATATTAGGGAGAAAATATTGACTGTGAGGGTTAGGAAAGACAGCGGATTGGGTAGTTTGCCTTTGCTGTAACCAAAACACCTGACAAGATCTGCTAAAAATAGAAAAAAATTACACTTCAAAAGTATGTCTGTCAGTTATGGATTTCCTCTGGCTAGGTCTCTCTTGAAAACATCACCACTTAGAAAAGTCTATACCACCTCTGAAATTCTCCATCACCTCCAAAATTCTCTAATACAGCTCTACGACCACCAACTGTAATATCCCATTAACTTATGAAACTATCAATGAAAAATTATCCAGAGATGGAGTCAGAGTCATCACAATCATTCCGCCGCCTAACGTTTTCATCTTCAAACACTACTTCATTGAAAGAAATACCTGCTGCATCTGAGAGTTGGGGAGATATTTCAGATCCCAGCCCTAATATTCAATGCGTCATAACCATCGTGGAAGTCAAAATAAACCTAGAAAAAAATTAATAGACCAAGAAAAAAACACCTAATTATGGTGTCTAACAACAAATCTATCTTTGAAGAAAGATGTCAAATATTGAGATTTAGATGGAAGCTCTGCATAAGACAAAGGACAAGGAAGGAAATAATACAACGGCAATACTCCAAGACAATATGTTGGAAATGATTAGTACAAGGTCGGGGAAGTGAGTAGAGGGGCAGAAAAGTGGGAGAAAAATGAAGGAGGGGTAAAAAGTTCAATAAGAAATGTACTCACTATCTTACTTATGTAACTGTAACCCCTTTCCCTGACAATACTTTTTAAAATAGAAATACTAAAGAAGACAGAGAAAAGTGAGTCTTAGAAAGGTTGAAATATAAGAATGTTTATTGAAGATAACAATGTATATGAGTTCATTCAAATATATTTATCATATTTAGTATTAAATAAATGATTGAGGTAAAATACAGAGTAATTATATATTTTTATGGCACCATTTATGTTAGGTTTTTAAAAAGAGGTATCCGAGTAAGAACTGCACCACACACGTGGTATTTAGGTAAGGGGAAGGTTTATTCAGTAGACCTGCTGGGACCAGGCAAGGTTGGCACTCCACGTGGCTGGGAAAGAGAGGAGAGAGAGGAAAGAGCTAGAGCTAGAGCAGAGAGAGAGAGCAGAGAGAGCTAGAAAAGAAGAGCAAGAGCAAGAGCAAGAGCAAGAGAGGAAGAGCAAGAGCAAGAGAGGGGTAAGAACAGAGAGAGAGCAGAGAGCTAGAAACGAACAGAGAGAGAAAAAGCTAATAATGTATTTTTAAGTGGAGGAAACTTGAAATTAGTTTCAGGGATTTCACAGAATCCTTTGTCTTGTTAATGAGCTCTGAATGGAGGATATACAAATGTTTGCTCTTTGATCAAAAGATTTCATAATAAACTTATAGCATAAAGCTATAATCCTAGCTACTCAGGAGAGTGAGATCTGGAGATCACGGTTTGAAGACAGAATGGGCACAATTAACCCACAAATGTCAGAAGTGGAGGTGAAGTTCAAATGGTAGTGAGCCAGCCATGTGCATAAATGTCAAGTGAGAGTTTGAGGCCTTGAGTTCAAGTCCCAGGATTGCTGCGGTGTGCGTGTGCATGCACACACACACACACACACACACACACACACACACACACACACAAACATTCCAAAAAAAAACAAACAAAAAATGTAGAAACATAGAGAGAATATATATTGTGATGTGGCAGTCAATCAGAAATATAATAGCGTTCTTGGGTTTTTGCTGAACAATATTTCTTTTCTCTATTACAATGTACAATGTTGCTTATTGCCGGCGTTGGTGGCTCACGCCTACATCCTAGCTACTCAGGAGGCTGAAATCTGAGGATTGCAGTTCAAAACCATCCTGGGCAGTAAACTCTGTGAGACTCTTATCTCCCATAAACCAATCAGAAAACTGGAAGTGTTGCTGTGGCACAAGTGGTAGAGCACTCACCTTGAGCTGAAGAACTGAGGGATAGCACCCAGGCCCAGAGTTCAAGCCTCTTGACGGACAAAAAAACAAAAACAAAAATAAACATTGCTTATTATACTTAATCAAATACAACCAAAAGCCTATAGAGTTAATGTTTACAGAAATAAAATGATAATTGTGTTCCAATAGACATTTCATTCCTCTCTTATATAGGGAAAGAATTTTACACTTACAAGTCTATGAGGAGGCAATATATTTCTTAACATTTCAATTCAGTGGCAATGATTTGCCATTTATGTATTTTTTCAGACTTGGGTGTTACTTGGAAAGGAAAAAATAAGCTACCCTAAATGACTTCAAAGAAGTTAGATACCAAAATGTTATCGAAGGGGGTGTATGGAGGCATGTGTGGACAGGTGGGTGGAGGAGGTGGATGAGATTAGGTAGGAAGGGAGAGGAAATAGAAACCATTTTGCCTGAAAGACAAATTCTTTTCAAATGTTGGCCTGCAGATGACTAGACATTAAAACTGAACCTCAAAGAAATGTATCCTAGATGTTTATGAAGAAATCTTGTTCTGTTATCCAAGTGGAATCTTCGTATTTGCCCAGAAGTACAGGCAGTCTATTAATGCTCTTATGCAAAGTTAAATAATATTTCCCACCTTTTTCTTTTTCTTAGCAGGTAATGTCATATGCCACATGAGTTGCAGGAGCATAGATGATTACTTTTGCATATTGCAAACTGTTAAAAACATCCTTGGTGTGCCATATCAACAATAACTCTGATAGTGCTGCCACCACTTATTATTAACTTACCTTTCTAAAAAGACAAAGACACTACAGATACTAAATACGAAGCTGAAGTGACTGAGTTCTTTTCACAACTTAAATAAATATATCACTGTCATTTAGTAATCCTCTGCGTTCACATGGAATTTTTCCAGCACTGTTAAAGAAGGATGAAAATGGAGAGACAGCTCATTGACTTCCCATGCATATGTCCATACCACTTTAATCTTGCACATAAAAGGTCAAGCATAAAATTATTTGCCTGGAGTAGCTGTCCTTGGAGATTTAAATTAATATAGAAGGAGAGTACCACGAGGGGGGAAAGTTAATTTTATCTTAATTGGATTAAGCCAGGTCACATCTACAATGAGGGAAAGAGGTTACAGAAGACTATAAACTGCTGGGTTGACAGAAAAGGATTAATTCATGAGCCAGCGTCAGGTTGTTGACTAATAATATATTGATCAGATCTATAAAATATGCAGAATGTCTGTCAGGAGGAAAGACATTATTGAATTGAAGATTGCTAGCCTCTGACATGATCAAAGTTAGATTAATATGATTAAGAAGCTTTGAGGGAGCTACTATTACCTTAGCAACCACCGAAATTCTCTGCAAATGGCTTGGATTGACTGTCCTAAGCAACTGCAGTACTTGTTGGTGAGAGGGAAAAGACTGATTAGTGTTGCTGCTGCTCCCTCCCTCCTTCCCCCTTCCTCTTTTCATGTGTTCCAACAGACATATTGAATCAGTACAGTTTAATCCCAGTGGAGCCTGCAGGTGGTATTGTCCTAGCATGGAAGAGTTATTAAATTCTTAAGGTCACCATAAAAAGGTTCTATTAAATTGAGTTAATAAAAACATTGGACAAAGGTTTGCAAAGAGCAAGGTGTCAAAGTGGGGGAGGTGGAATGTTTCTCATGATCATAGACAAGAAGAATAATTTATATCCATCAAAGTGTAAAGAAGATAAAAAAATTGTATTCTTCAATAAAATGTGAGCTTTTTGCCCCTAGCTAATACACATGTGTATATACAAACAGTCAGATAGGACATTCATTTCTTTGGATTTTTTCAGTTGAAATGGACTTAGAGTGGTTAAAATACAAGGTCCCTGGTAAATACCATTCTGACAATAAAAACATAAAAGCTATGGAATATTAGGCAATTTTTGCATGTGTGAAAGCTGATTCTTTTCCTTTTTACTTCTTTTCTGAATTATCTTCAAGTAATTGTACAATGGGGTTTCAGCTCAACAAAAGAAATGTTGGTGCTTGATTTAGAATCACTGTGGAATTTTATTTGGAATTCTCTGCTCTCCCAGTAATCCCTCCACTCACACTGGAACTAGTTTTACTTTCCTGTCATTCTCTCTCTTTTCTTTCTCTTTATTTCTCTAGTGCATATTAAGTCCACTAAGGGATTTCACTATGGTAATTTAGATGTGCATATATTGTATTTTGGCCAGAATATATCTCTCCATTTCATTTTCTTTCCCCACTCTCTCAATCCCCTTTTAATCAACAGGTTTCCCTGAGATTCCTTAGACTGCCTTCACACATGTACTGATATCTGTTCTTCTAAAGAAATAGTCTATTGAACATTGCTGTATATTTTAAAGAATTTTTGGACATGTAAAAACAGTACTGAATTTCAAACCATTTCTCAGAGATGTACAACATCTAATCAAAATATTTATCTGCTTATAGTAGATATAGTTCCTATATAAAAGTGAGAATAGGAAAATTGAAGTTTGTTTTTAATAAAAAAAAGGGAAACTGAAAACAGCAACAAACCTAGAAATGAATCATTAGCAATGTACAGTAATTTATTTTGAGGAGTATAACAGAGAGATTCACTTACAGTACTCCTTTCATAAAAGAAACCAAGATAAAAGTTTTCCAAGGCCAATTTTCAGATTCCCAAAGGCAGATGAGAAGTCCAGAGGATTGCAGATGCCCAGAATTCACCGGCCCAAAGGTAAAGCGAATTTATAGGCAAAAACTAGGGTATATTTAAGGTTTGAAATTTGAAGTAGGAAGAAGGAAGAAGTAATAATTTAATTATCTGCTATCTCAGCAGAAGGAAAAAGCAAAGATCAGTTGGTAGAGCTCTATTCAGAGTGAAAGCATCAGCTACTTAGAGTCCCATTCTTGGACTAGAGAGTAGGGTAGAAAGAGGACAGAGAGAGAGAGATGGGGGCAGAGGGGGAGAGGAAAGTGGAAGAGAGTGAGAGAGCAAGATAAGAGAGAGAAGGGAAGGAAAGAAAGAAGGAACGAAAAGGAGAGGAAGGAAGAGAAAAGGTGAGGAAGGAAAAGAAAATAAATGAAAGGAAGGAAAAGAAAAAGAAAGGAAAAGGAAAAGAACAGAAAAATAATTAATTAAGTCCCTTCCTTCATTGTTGGACATTGAAGCCACTTTGTGAGGAAATCTGTTTTCATTTATATCAGTGAAGATAATTCCAACCTAAATTTTTAATTAGGAATAAATGCATTGGGAGATGTATATTATATTTCTTCTTCTTCTTCCTATAAACAACTTAATCTTAAACTGTATGAAAAATATACAGGGAGAATGAACCAGAATAAGTTTAACAAACATTCTTTAAATGGAAACAGTGCAGCATCTTACCCTGAATAGCTGTAACAAAGTATCTTAGACTAGAGGATTCAGAAACAAAAGAAATGTATTCTCACGGAATTTCCTGCCCGGGCTGGCTTTGAACCACGATCCTCCCTTCTCAGCCTCCTGAGTAGCTAGGATTACAGGTGTGATCCATCAGCGCCCAGCTCATATAACTTCTTGAAACATAACTCATCAGGCTAAAGATGTGAAAAATTAGAATAAATAATATTTTATCATTTTAAGATATTCTCTGTAAAGATTTGTTTTTAAATAATATGTGATGATTATTATAAAAGCTAAATAATTGATTTCTGAATTATAAAAATGATAAATTATAATTAAGTAATGATCAAGAAATTGAAATAAAAGCTATCATACAACTGCCTTTCTCAAAAGTTACAAAGAATTTAAATTTTCTCAAATCTTTGAGTATTTTCAAAATACCATTGTGAGTTTAAGGTTATTGGATTATTGATTTTTTTGGTAAAACAAAACAGGGAGAAATCAATTTGTAGGTATTTCTTATTTGCAGGGGGAAGATAGCTCATGGGGCTTGAACTAGGAACCTGGTGCTCACTCTGAGCTTTGTTGATTAAGGCTAGTGTTCTAGCACTTTGAGCCCAACTCCATTTCCAGTTTTTTTTCTGATTGTTAATTGGAGATAATAGTCTTATGTACTTAACTGCCCAGGCTGGCTTTGAACTGCAATCCACAGAGCTTAACATCCTGAGTAACAAGGATTACAGGAACGAACCACCAGCACCTGACAGCTGCAGATTTAACATACAATGAAAACAAAAGAAAATCTAGAAAGGGACCAAAAAGAATAAAGCATCATCTTATCAACTGAATGATAACTGTTTCGTTAAACTACATAAGAATAATAAAACATAATTTAAGATAATACATAAACAACAAAAAATATTCAAAAGCACTTTGAAGGCAATCTTGGGGTCAGTGAATACATTTGCTTTCCTAATATGTTCACATTAAAGTAAACTTCAATCTGCTACTGGGAAAAATCAATAAATTAATGCAATATTGAACAAGATTATGACTCCTAATTTATTTTTATTGTGTAGTAGTAATCAGTCATGCATTGTGTAACTTTGTTTTAAAAAAACAGATGCATAATTTGGCTCCCTGAGCCTTGATTTTTGCCTTTAGGAGGAACAAATTCTCCATGTATGCTTGTGGCTGCTCTAGAAGCACCTTATTATAAGAAAGACCACAAAATAATTTACTAAGAGCAGCAAGAAAATAAAACATGAACTATCTATGGGCTTCCAGAAGTTTCTAGCCCATAATGACAAAAATTAGAGTGTAGAGTTTTCTTCGGTAATTAGGAATCATCTTCTCCGTCTATTAGAGAGGGAGTATCCAAATAGTAGAAAGATATTTGGACTTCTTAAATGAGCTTTCATGCAGATGAATACTGTATTACAAGACAGGATTTCTTCTCTTAAGGTTTATTACTGGAAAGGTTATCATTGTATAACATTTTCAAGAGCAAATTCTGTTTTATGAATTCTTGGAGGTGGTAGAAGTGCAGAGGGTGCTGGCATAAGATAGGATTCCAATTATTTTAAATGTTATCATGATTTACTGCTCTTTTTAGTCTTCACTTCTTTCAGTGTGACAACAGAGGGCACTTATACATCCAGAGAATTCAGAGTATTATAGGAAACTAAACCTTGAGCAAAGGAAGTCCCCAGATACAAGGATCACTAATACGGAAAATTAAACATGATCCTAGTCTACCAAATGAATCCCTATCCATTTACTGTTATTGTGTATTAGCACCCAGAGACTAGGTAGTGAAAAACCAAGTTGTTGGGAAAATAGTGTATTCTCTCCATTTCACAGGAATAAAATTTTGAAGGAAAGTGAACAAGATTTCTTTTTTTCTTGTCCTTTAGGTGCTGGTATGGAACCTGAATTCAGGGGCTCTGGCTCTTGCTCCACTATATTTTTACTCAAGTTTGGCACTCTGCCATTTGTACTACAATTCTGCTTCTGGATTTTTAATAATTAGTTGGGAGACTCTCTGACTCTTCTGCCTGAGCTGGCTTTGAACTAATACCTTTCATAACTCTACTTCCTAGGTATCTAGAATTACAGGCATGAACCACGAGAAACGTTTCATTATGTTTTCATTTTATGCTTTTAAAATGTTACTAGAACTCTCCTACAATGCAGTTCCTGTGATTTCCTTTACCCAGGGGTAGTAGCCTGTAGTTAGCTAATTGATATCTCTGTTAGCAGAACAGTCTTGAAAAAAATCAAAAAGAAATCCTTTAAGCTGCTGTATCAATTCATATATTACAAGATATTTTAGAGAGATATTATTTAATCTTTGCTTTGATACTGCAGCATGTGCTTTCGTTACACATAAGGATAATTAACCTTTATGATGGGCTTGAGATATGGGAAGACACAGTATGAAATAGCTTGAATGTTATTTGTGCAATCACAAACTAAAGAGGTAAAATCTTACTAAATGTTCTTGTCCCTTCAATACGATTCTGTTTGTTTATTTATATTGCTTTCCATATGACTTTCTTTGACTGGAGTCTTTTTATTTTGTTGGTGGGTGGTTATTTTTAAGTGAAATGAGAAACATTCTAAGACAGTTTTCAAGATGATGCAATCTAACCTTGGATATATTGTATAAACCCTGCAACTTAATTAGTACTTATTCTGCAGAGAGAAAAAAAGCCTTGTAATTACTAAAGACAGCATATGGCAGGTGCATTGAAACTCTGGAGTGACAAGAAAAACATATGACTTCAGCTCATTATAAGTATTTTCAAAGATACTACTAATTGCAACAGTAATTAAAATTTACCAATATTTGTGAAATTGCCAGCTGACATGTATATATGGAATCAATGTATGCTTTGCATTATTAAATTTGCAAAAGATGCATATTCAATTATAAATTTTTTTCCTCTCTGCATATATACATATGTATGTGTGTATATGTGTACGTACATGTGTATGCATACATATATACATATACAGATATGTGTATATGTGGAGTATGTGTATAGAATCTTATGATTTGCACATCTCATTTTCATTTATAATATACAGTAGCTTTGTGTATCAATGTATTCTGATTACTAATATATGTACCATAGCATTTGTAATCTGCTGGAATCATGTAACAATTAGCATTAAGAAAACGTATTGATTCCATTCAACAAGACCTCTCAGTTTCCAGATCACATAGTACTGCTGGCAACACCACTGTGATTATAAGAAATGTTGTTGATTGAAATACAAATGCAACTCTAATAATATGCATTAACATCTTAATTCTAAGAATTCACACAACAAGGGAAAATACTTTCTAAGGAAATTAGATTTTTCTCCCTCCCTAAACCTTTTACGTTACATATTACAGGTTACTGACTACCCTTGAGAAAAGTTATTTTAAAAAAAATATAATTTTAAATTCATGACAACATAACCACTTGAAATTGCCTTTCAAATAAGGGTTTACTTTTATTTCTTTAATCAATCCAAGCTTTATGAAACGCTTAGAGGGCTATAAATAGCTAGAAACTTTCTTAAGAAAGGAAAGAATATATAATAGGCTAACTAACAACTTTCATAAAGTCAGCAAACTCTGAAATATAGTTCTCTTATGAATTATGAATCAAAGTGCATATAGTTTAAAAATATAAAATGTTTAGGAATGTAATGTAACATATGTAACATGTAACTTTTTTCCTAGTTAAAAAATATTGTTGTTGTTATTCTAAAGGTGAGGAACAAAAGGTTTACAATTTCATAAGCCAGGTAATGAGTACATTTCTTTTTGTATCGTCACTGCTTTCTTTGCTCTCCCCCACTCCTCCCGCCAGTCTCCACCCACAAATGGTATAGTTTCGTTTCAAACTATCATCTAGAAAGTAACACATGAAATGTAGGGTTTTCTTTCTTTTTGTTTTTATTTATTTATTTATTTTTATTCATTTATTTTTTATTGTGAAAATACTGTACATAGGGGTTACAATTACATGGGCAAGATAGTGAGTACATTTCTTATCAAGCATTGTAGCCTCCTCCTTTGTTTCCCCTCCCCATCCCTTTCCAGCCTCCCCCCTTCCCTCCACCAAATCCCCCCCCATCAAAGTTGTAAAGTTTTTTTTTGACATGGCAACTTGTACTTCTCATTGTTGCAACGGGTCCACCTTTATCCTTATTTAAACGACTTGTTTTTCCCCTTCCCCTCCACAACTTATACCGACATCAAATACAGTGAAAGCAGGGGTTATACTGTGGGTGAGGGGCATACAGAAGCAACAAAGAAATAATCTTATAAATGCGTTAGAAACAAATGCACGAAAAACAAAAAAAACATTTGAATACATATCTTAGGGTTCATTTTCCTAACATCACCTTATCTGACCTTTTCTGCTTGACCCATACATATACTAGATATTGCAAATAATGGAAACCATGAGACCTCTGTTTCTTTGGGCTTGGATTACTTCACTTAATATAGAAATGTAGGATTTTAACATAAGCTTAATTTTATATTTTGAAGCATGCAGGTTGTATCAACTCTGGACAGAGTATTCTTTTGTTTATTTTGATTATGTTTCAACAGAATGGGGAAGGGCTTCTAAAATTATAGATGGTACTAGAAATTCTGAGTTTGAAAACGCAGCTCCTGGAGAACACAGGCATATGTGAAGACCCAGATCCAGCAGTCTTTGCCACTCACAGCTCAGCATCTCACAGAGCCCACAAGGGTCTGGAATGCTGAGTAGAACCAGCTCACCTGATTCAGAAGAACACCCACAACTAGATACTGGATGCTTGAGTCCAGGAGAAACAACTTTAATCCACCTTACACAGAAGTACTTCTGAGTAATTGGAAGCACAAAATACAATATTACTCTTTAGAATAGCAGGAATTCCATAAATGAAAGGTTTTCTTCTTATTATTGTTTTGAGAAGCCCACATGAACAATGACCACCTCTCCTAGGTGAGCTGCTTAAGAGCTAGAAGCAACTGCTATTACCATTAAGGAGAGATGAAGTAATTAGGAACTATCAAAAGGATTCACTGTTGACTTTTGGGAGCAGAAACCATGGTAGACATGTCTGGGTGGAGCTGGAGTTATGGAGAAAGTAAAAGGATAGAAGGGCAGAATTATGGCCCTTCCTTCTCCATCACTAAAGCATTTTATTGTCACTAATACTGATGTAAAACACAAGAAAGTGCATGGCATACTTTTATATATGATAATTCTCACCATAAAATCAGATGACAAAGGAATCATAGAATAGTTTCAGCTTTCTATCCAGGTGCTTAGAGGAATGTTCACTGGCCTAATAAAATAGATTCTAAAATAATAGTTCAATGTACTCAATGAATTCCACCTCTTCTGCTACTCAGTAAGTATCCATCTGCTTACAGATTCTGTGTGTTCAGCTAACTCCAGTAAATATGTTTTCAGAAATTAAAAGAAACAAAACTATCACCGTTTTCCAAAATGGAAATATAGCCAGGTGCTTTTAGCCTATCCCTTTATTCCAATCTACTTAGCAGGCAGAGATCTGAGGATCGCAGTTCAATGACAGTCACAGGCAAGAGTCCAATAAACATGTAAAATGTAGAAAGTAGCATTGTCGTTCAAGTAGTAGAGACCAGTGTTGAGGGGAAAATACAAGCAAGAGTGGAATTCCTGAGTTCAAACCCCAGAAGTCTCTCTCTCTCTCTCTCTCTCTCTCTCTCTCTCACACACACACACACACACACACACACACACACACACACACACAGAGAGAGAGAGAACAGATCATTTTGTTTCTGATAAAAGATCAATTCTCGTTCAGTTTATGTGCAATGACTCTAGTAATTGGCAAATTCAAGCTGAAGTGGAAAGCTATCATTAACATCAATCTTATTTAAAATGCTAGCTAAAACAGTTGCCAAAATACCAAAAGGCTAATCACCACAGAAAATTGTTCATATTTAAATCTTCCTATTACTATTTCCAAATTTTCTATGCCTTCAAACAGTATTCACTCTCCCATAGAAAGTGAACTGGCATCCATACAATGTCTATCTTTTTAGCTGAATAATGAAAACATGCAATTCTAAGCCAGCGTAGTCTCCTATTTTCTCCCTTCCTCATTCTTTCTTTAATTAAAAACCACCTTAAAGCCAAGGCACGTTTTTAGAGGTTCATTATTGTAAGTTGCTTGGCAGTTCTGCTTTCCCTGCTGTTCCAATATCATTATCTCCGCCTGCCTTTCTTGCTGTCCATCATGAGCCTTCAGAGCACCAGAATTTTCAGATCATCTCTTTCCTCCAAACTTGTGTTTCCAAATGTATTACTTGAAGATCTATCCAGGAGAAAGGTGATCCTTCTTTTAAATTGAATTGCAATGGTGCAAACATGCATTCTATGGATGCCAACACAAGGAACAGTGTTAGGTTCAACTGTTTTATCTTTGCTCAATGGTGCTATGAACCTAACTTTAGTTCTGAGTAAGGGAGTTGGTAATGTTCCTGGAACAAGTCTACTGTCTGAGTGATTATTCAAATGAGCGTTGTCTTTGCCTCTTGGAGAGCATCATCTGAGGACCACTACTTTCACACAATAATAATATTTCAAATACTTACCTTAATTTCTGTTGTTATTGTTGTTGTTGTTTGGGGGGTATAGATTGGTCCTGAGGCTCAAACTCTAGGCCTGGGTGCTGTTTTGAACTTCATTTTTTCAAGGCTAGCATTTGAGCCATTTTGCCACTTCTGGCTTTTCTGTGATTTAATTGCATAAGACTCTCACAGATTTTTCTGCCAAGGATGGCCTTGAACCATGATGCTTAAATCTCAGCTTCCTGAGTAGGTAAGATTACAGGTGTGAACCACCAGTGCCTGGCTACTTAATGTCTTAGTTGGCTCTTGAAACTTCTATTATAAATTAAAATCAAATCAAATTAAATTGAATTAAAAGCATACATAGCAGTGGTACTCACTAGACTCTATGTGGAAATTGAACTATATAACCTGTAGGTAGGAACAGGAGGGAAAACCAGGGAATGAGAGAAGGGGTGACATTGTTCAAAAAGAAATGTACTCTGACATATAATTGTGACACCTCTGTAATCACCTTCACAATAAAAATAAAAGTGCATAAAATACATACTGCTATGGTCTTCTTTGTTTGACCTACTACTCGATATGGTAAAATTATGTTTACAAAGGATAGCAAATAGTAGAGTTGTTTCAGGTTGTCTGTAAATAGACCATTTTCATTATGTTGTGCAATTAAGTATAAGTGTCTCCAACAGCAAAGTTTTCAATCACTGCAAGTAATTAGGTCATTAGTCCTACAATTACTATTTAGTACCTCTCTTAGAATTATTCTGCATTTTCTTACTCCCTAATTCAACTGATATATGCATCATAGATCAAAACAATTGTGTGTGTGTGTGTGTGTGTGTGTGTGTGTGTGTGTGTGTGTGTGTGTGTATGCTTGCTAATCTTGAGCTAGTCAAGGCTGAGTGCTGAGCCTGAGATTCCTTTTTGCTCAAGGTGAGAACTGTACAACTTGAGGTGCAGCTCTATTCCCAGCTTTTTTGGTGATGAATGGGAGATCAGAGTCTCACAGCCTTTCCTGCCCAGGCTAATTTTGAACAATGATCCTCAAATATCAGCCATCTGGGTAGCTAGGATCACCATTGCCAGCCATTGGTGTCTAATTAAGTAGTATTTTTATGAAATGATTTTCATTAGGTGTTACATTTGAAAATCTTTTTAAACATTGAGATGGACACAGGACTGTGGAAGTCTCTTGGAACTCAAAGCACATACTCAAGCACCCCAACAATAGCTCTGGAAACAGGATTTCTAAATGAATGTGAAATTAGAGATTTATTGACATTTATCTGATTTCTTCCATTATACTTAACACAAATGTAAAGTCACCTTAACACTTTCAAAAACATTAAGGATGAGTATATGTTCCATGTTTGTGGTTTATTTGGATTTATTTTCCATTTTCTACAGTTTACTAAAGACTAGAAGAATTCTATCTACAATCACTAGAACTATATGGCATAGAAAAGAGAATTGTGGCAAGAGACACCCTGGGGTTTATAAACTGACCCCTTTCTCTCCCTTTTCCTTCGCATAAGAATAATATAGAATTTTGAAATTACATCAGTGCTAACAGTTTGATTTAATAATTATTTAAGGAAGCTCTTCTACCCATGGGACCATGTCACACAATGCCATTGGTCTCTATATGATTCAAAACTTTATCAAAATTTATCAAAGATATTTCTACGTGTTTCCAAATGTTCCATAGGGTTAATATTAATTACTTAAAAGCCAAAGGCACGTGGCAACCTCATGTTCTATTGCCTCCATATTTGTGATATTCACAATAGTATCTCCATTATCTTTAATGCTTTCTGTGTGACTTAGCTTAAGATCTTTTCCAAAGAATCATACTATTCAGTTTAAAAATAACAAACCACAATTTCATTTCACCAAACCTGTTTTGAAAGAGTGAGTGTAATGAGTCTTCATTTTTTGTGTAACAACATTGTGATATTTCTGGTACAGACTACCTTTTGTACTTTATCCTTTCTTTTTTCCCCATACTGCTTGTGATTATGTCGTAGGCATCTTTTATACCTGTAGGTGCCAATGTCCTTTGCCTCACTGCTGTGGACTGCTTTGTCTAATGGAGTATGTGAGTCGATTTTAAATGTATCTATTTCCATCAAGGACTGAAAATGTATTACTAACTTTTACCAGTGTTTTGAATTTTCAGTTCTGACATGTTCTCAACATATCTCAAAAAACCATTATTCTATGAATCTAGCTTCTCTTCAACAGGCACAAAAACCCAATTGAAATGAAGAGTTCTGTGTAGCTCTGATTAGGCCAGAGAAGCTCAGCCAGGCAGATCAAAAAGTACCCAACTTGCGCATGAATATAAAATCAATGACTGGTGTAGAAAGCCACTGAGGTCCTGTTATTTTGTACTTGACTATTGTCTAGAAGGATAATTGAAAACAGCATTGCTATTTAGTAGCTCTCTTCCTTTAAGAAAGACAAGGATACATGTATTGTAACTGCCTTTATTTATGAGTCAATTGGACAGATGATTTAACTTTCCTCTAGCATAAACATTCTAGTTTTCTAGGATTATACGTCATCTATAAACATATAGATTAACTTTTCACATCAATAAAATATGTCATTTGTGAGCTAGGGACAAGAGCCCTCTGGGTTTCAGGGCATGCATGATTTGAAAAAGAATGATCTTGCAACAGATAGAAAAGCTCAGAGAAATGAGGGATTCATGAATTTCCACTGACTTTCTAAAGTGGGCACGAAAAATGGGAAGTGTATTTCAGGCTTCAGATTTTCCTATGAAGAGTCACAGAAGGAAAGGAAGAAGACAAAGGAATCCTATAAATCTAGATATGGAAAGAGGAAGAATTCAAAACTAACATTTTGGATTTGGGAAGGTGGCTCATTGGTAAAGTTCTTGCCTAGCATGCATGAAGCCCTTGGTTTGATTCCTCAGTACCACATAAACAGAAATGAAACAGAAGTGGCACTATGTGTCAAATGGTAGAGTGCTAGCCTTGAAAAAATAGAAACTCAGTGATTTTACCAAAAAAATAAACAAGTTAATAAAATAAAAAAATGAATTAAATTAAACATTTACAGAACATAAACTGTGAAGAAGAGCATATAAAACGTCAAATGGATTAGCCTTAGATTGTGGAACTGTCATGTGAGCCCTCAGGAACAGAGGTTGTTTGGTAATTTAACTACAGAAAGTAATGCACATGTTAAGAAAAAGTGAGAAAGGATAATGTAGTATAAGATTGTTTTCAAGGAATAAATTCTCTTCACACAGGAAACAAAGGTTGAAGAAGTAATATGACATATTTAAATGTAATATGGTGAAATCCTTTTGAGGAAAAATAAATCACAGATTTTATAGGGGTTTCTCAATGTTGTGACAATCCAGATTACAATATCTTACTTTGATTTTACTCAAACACTTTATTCAAACTCTTCATTCTCAGCTGGACATCCTTCAGGATGTTTGAGCTGATACTTACATCAGCTCAAAAAATGATTATAGTCACCAAATTCGTTTATGAGTAAAGTTCCTTCTAGGTAATGAATAAAATGCTGGTGTTCAACTACATGAGTTACAGCTCTACTTCTTTATTTTTTTCTAGTTAATTGGATATGAGTCTCAAGGAAGTTCCTGTCAGTATTCCTTCATACTCAGGATGCAAAGATCTGAGAATCACATTTCTAACCCAGCCCACAAAGATCTTAGTTTCTGAGTATCTAGGATTGCTTGCATTAACTTCATCTTTTATTTATTATTATTAGTAGTAGTAGTAGTTGTTGTTGTAGTTATTTGGCCATCAGCCTGTCCTGGTTGCTCCGTATGATTAGCTGAGTTAGCCTTGTCTTATGGCTCTGATATGTTACAATATGCTAGAGTCAATGCAGCTTTTCTCTTTAATATGCAATCTGCCTGATAATTATTGTGATCATTTTTAAGAAACGAATACTAAGTTATATTTGACATAATAATAAAATTCACCTAAGTTTAACAATTTGTTTAATGAAATAAAGTATTTCATATTTTCATTTTAATAAAATACATGTTAAAATTGAAATTTTCATGAAGTATGACTATACTTCATACACCTAGTGGCTGCTTTTTTTCCAATCAGAGATATCTAGTTAGACTTTTTCTAGGTTTAGTTCATTTTATTTCTGTGAATGCCGTCTATATTTTGACCATTATTCTTTTATGAGATATATGGCTGGCAACTATATCCCATACTCTATAAATTGATTTTCTATTCTATTGATGAATTTCTTTGCTGCACATAAGATTTTTAGTTTGATGTAAGTATGTTTATTTGTTTTTTGTTGTTTATGTTTTTGAGATCATATCCCAATAATCTTTCCCCCAAACTATTGATATGCATCATTTCCCTTGTGTTTTCACTGTTTTTCTTCCTCTATTTTTATATTTCAGGTACTCTGTGAAGAATTTCAACCCATGTTGAACTAATGTTTGTGTATACGATATTATGTATCAAATTTTGTAGATCTGGACATATACTTTTCCCAACACCATTTATTAAAGAGACTCTTTTTCTGTGTGTTCTCTTTGTATGAAAACAAGAAAAGCTGTTGATATTCACCAAATCTTTAAGTTTTGGTTATTTGTCCTGTCACTTTGGTCTTTGTGTCAGTCTTTCTGCCCAAAACAGTGAGTTTGGATGCTATAGATTTAAAAAAAATATTTTGAAGCCAGTTGATGTGATCTCTAGTTTGTTTTATTTTGGAGTCCTTTATGACAGTCTACAAAAATTTTAATTTTATTTCTATTTCTGTAAAAAATAACAACGAATGTTTACTAAGGATTTTACTGAATCTGTTCATTACTTTGAGGAGGAAGGGCATTTTATGGAAAGACGAGCATTTTAAAAATATTTATAATAAGGCATTGATATATTAATTTCTGTTCATTTATTACTTCTTCAATTATTTCATTAATTTCTTCCAGTTTTCTGAATCTAGACTTTATATTTTCAATAGATTTCTTTCTGTGCTGCAGTAAATCATATTTTAGGTTTATTTTTCTTAATTTAATTTTCTGAGTTGACATTTACTATATGAGAAAATTCTTCTGATTTTTATACGTTAACTTGTTGCCTTGCAATGTTACTGAATTTATTCTATTATGCATTATAGAATGTTTACTTTTTTCTTATATAATACCATTCACCTTCATGCATTTTTATATTTTCTTAAAAGAAAAGAGAAAAAGGGAAAAGTCCTGGAAGGAAGGAAGTGGTGTGATAGCAGAAGGGGAAAGACATTGGAGGAGAGGAAGTTGAGGGAGGGCAGGAAGTGAAGGATGGTAACTGACGACCCAGGCAAAGCAGGTCAGACCTTTGGCAAGTGGAGAGGCCTGAAGAGAAGAAGGAACTGGTAGAAGGGGAAAATGGAAAGACATGGAAGGATGTATAGTTCTGTAGCCAAAGAGAGACAAAGGGAAGGGGGAAAATGGCTTGCCCTTTGATGTTTGGAGCTTTGGATATCATAATTTGGGGGGTTGGTGGTTTGGAGAACATTGATTATAGTAAATGTATCTCGATGGATTCTCTTGAACTACAGAGTTCCTAATTTTCGGAAACCCCATCAAGATAATCAATTTGGATAGCTGTTGGGTCTTCATCCGTCCCACGAAAGATGGACGGGGTCTGAGGAAAGGTAAGTGTGGTGCTTGCCAGTTCCCCAGCCTCCCTCATCCCGGGAGACAATCAGACACAATGGGGAGCCAAATTAAGCAGGTAGAAAACTCATTTATTAACAGAGAGCAGCCCTTTTTAAAGCCAAAAAGGGCAGGTGGCAAGGCAAGGGAGGAAGAGGAACCAATCACTGTCAAGGTCACACCCTACCATGCACCTGAGCCTTCCGGGGCTGGTTAGGCACTGATCGGAAAATCAATTGGGCTCTGCCCACTCTACTCTCTCCCAGTACAATCTTTGCTGCCCATGTGCTCTACAGTAAATTAGGCTTTGCCCAGTCAAGCCACTCCCAGCGCCATCTTTGCTGCGCATGTGCGCCACAGATTCCCCCCTTTTTTTTTTTTGTTTTAATGGCAGACCCACCTCCCAGTTAGTTATACTTTTCCCTCCTCTGTAACAGTTGTTTTAACATGATTACATTGGTAAGGATAGCATTGGCTACACAGGGGGTTCCAGGCAATTCTGGGGATCGAGATTCGCCAGACAAGGATAGTAAGGGCTCTTGTGCATGATCCAAGAGCCTGTCCCAGTTACCTCACACCCGCACCTAGCACAGTAAAAAACATCAGTCCCACCACAGTTAGAAATATCCGAAGCAGTTCAAATAAATCCTGGGCACCTGGTGTCTTTTAAGTAAGCCAGTTCCTTGTACGTGGCTTTAAGCTAGCACATGGGGTCAAGATGACCTTTGAGCTTTACTGTCAGCTCTCAATGGCTCCCAACATCATCTCCCCATCTTAGTTTAAAGAAGCGAACCCGCCTGTCTTAGGTTGGGTGGATCGCCTTGTCTGCCCTACCCATCATCAGGAACTTCTTCAGAGTGAAGCTGAAGGGCCTGTCTTAGTTTGGTCAGACTGACACTCCCTCTTACCTGTCTCTGGCTGTGATTCCTCTTGGGGGGTAGACATTCATTCATTTGGAGCTTGATAACTGGCTGGCTAAGCTCTTAAGAGTTTTGCAGTGCATGTATAATGCAAGGAAGGCATAGAAAAAAACCATCAGCAAAAGCATTACCAGGCCAGGAAATGTCACTAGTCCTTTAACCTTAGTGAAGGATGGGATAACAGTCTTTGCCACTTCAGAGTCCAGAGGTGGGGATTGTTCTAATCCAGCTATTTGCCTGTGGGGTTGGACTAGATCTAAACTGGATGCATAACAAAAGGTGGTTGTTTAACAATAAGTATGGATTCAATGCTGCTATACAAGCAATTAGTAAAAGAACAATTATAGCAGGTAACATTAAAAGAATTGACTACTACAAAAATATGAAACAGTCCATAGGGTGGTGATCAAAATGAAGGTTAGGCCACCAGGTCAAAGGTTCTCTTGTGGTGCTATTGACGAATTCTGCATTGCCAGCATTGATCACTGCCCAGGTCACCTGTTGAGGTTGATGCAGATTCCATAGGGCCGTTCACAGGATTGGGAGTAAGGACAGCCAACAGCTGGAGTATCGCCAACTGCAATTGTTAGAGAACACAAGAGCTTCTCAAGGGCTGGTTGCCCTTGGGGATGGTTAGTAGTTGTCTTTCTGGCTTTTGTCTTTAAAACAGAAGCCTCGTCCATGGCCGTTTTTCTTTCCTTGTTGGTTAGCTTATTCTTGGGCATCCTCTTGTATAGAGGAGATGTGTAAAAACTTAAGGTTCCTGGCAGGGATCCAAATGGGAGCAGAGTCCCCTATGGGGAAAACAAATCCCCTGCCCATAGTAAATATGGGGTCAGGTCCTCTCCATTGTTGTGTCAGGGGGTCCTTCCACCTGACTTTCACTTGGGGCTTAGAGTTTAGTTGTCCCCAGTGCTTCTGAAATCTGGATTCAGTTGCCCGTTTTGAAAAATTTTTAAATGTTAATGGTAAACAAAGCTATCTGTAACTGTGTATGGGGGCTAACTCCCCCTTTTTTGTTTTATTGGCTATCAGAATACAAATTAAAAGGTTTTTGAATGTCCTGAAGGGCCATAATTACGGCCAGCATTTCCTTATATTGTAATTATAATAACTTCTTGTGGCGTCCTGTCTTTTAGCAGGGCAAATAAGGGCACAAGACTATCTTTAGGGACAGAAACCCATGGCAACAGCCAATTGATTTCCCCTAAAAGACTCTGAAGTTGGGTTAAGGTCAGAGAGGCTGGAATATCCAGCAAAGGCTTAAGGGGGGTGGCCTGAGTCAAGGTAAGGTGGGTCCCGAGCACCTTAAAAGGAGCTACCTTTGGGGCTGGGAAGGTAGCTCAGTGGTACAGCGCTTGCCTTGCATGCCTGAGGCCCTGAGTTCGATTCCTCAGCACCACATAAGCAAAAAAAAGCCGGAAGTGGCGCTGTGGCTCAAGTGGTAGAGCACTCGCCTTGAGCTGAAGAGCTGAGGGACAGCGCCCAGGCCCAGAGTTCAAGCCCCATGACCGGACCACCCCCCCAAAAAAGGAGCTACCTTTTGAATTTTATTAAGGGCTATGGTAAAACCCCTCTTTTTTTAATATGGGGAGAACCTGGGCCAGAAGGCCCTCCAGGCAACTTGGGTCTCGGTGCCCCAGAATTATATCATCCATGTAGGCATAGGCAAGGGAGGTATCTGAACCAAGCACAGGCCCTAAAAGTGTGGCCAAGTATTGTTGGCAAAAGGCCGGGCTATTGGCCATTCTTTGTGGCAGCACAGTCCATTCAAAACTCCGATCAGGCTGGGGAAAATTAAGAGAAGGGATGGAGAAAGCAAACTTCTCGCAGTCATCTGGATGCAGAGGGATAGAAGAAAAACAATCTTTAATATCAATCACAACCAAGGTATATTCTGAAGGTATAGCAGGAGTCCAGGGCATGCCTCTTAGGGGCATTCCTACTAGCTCCATTCTTTCATTTACCTTAAGTAGGTCTTGGAGCATATGCCAAGCCCCAGAGGCTTTTTGAATAACAAATACGGGTGTGTTCCAAGGACTTATAGAAGGGAGAATATGCCCGAGGTTTATCTGTTCCTCCACCAGAAGGTGGAGGGCTTCAAGTTTAGGTTTGGTCAATGGCCACTGCTCCACCCAGATTGGGCTTCCTGGCTTCCACCTAATGGGAAGTGGCCTTTAGTATTGGGGGTGCACCCGAGTGGGTCCCCATGTTCTTCTCTGTAATTATGAAAGTTAAAAAATCCCTTTCCTTAACGCCCTCTAGATCCTGTTTAAGCCTTTGTTCTTCTTCCCCATCCAGGATATCATCATATGATGCTCAATGGTCTGTAGTGAACACGGCATCCATTTGTCTTAGCATGTTTTGGCCTAGTAAATTGGCAGTGAGGTTCTCTGCCACTAAAGGGCATATCTTTCCCTGTTCTCCATCTGGGCTAGTCCATGTCTTAAGGGCAACCGTCTCTTTGGACTGGGAGTTGCCCTCGTATTGGGGGCCCAGGTGCAAGGTTTCAGTCCAAGGGCACTTCTTCCTCCCTGAGTGTGGTTTGGTCTGCCCCAGTGTCAATTAAGCAGTGAAACCTCTTTCTGCCTATGAGAATACTCATTTTAGGGTGGAGTCCATCCACCAGGGGGACGGTCCAATGGACGTGAGCTGCTCTGCCATGAGGCTGCCTGAGCCTCACAGCAGAGGGGGTTCCTCCTTGAGTTTATGGGGCTGGAGGATACCCCTCCCCTAGTAAAAAGGCTTCTCATCTAAATCAAAATTGATCGACAATCCTTTTTCCAATGGAATCCTTTCCTGCACCTGGGGCAGGGCGTAGGGGGCAGTCTGGCTCCCCTGGGCCAGTTGGCAGGGGATTGTTGTGTACAGTCCCTCCTAAAGTGCCCCTCCTGCTCGCATTTAAAACAAGTCCCTCTCCCGGATGGTCTTAGGGTTCCTCGGCCCTGGGCTACCAGCGACTGAGTAATAGCCTCAGTCATTGTGGATGTCTGAGCCTGTAAAACTAAAGCTAGGGATTGGGACTGGTGCTGTTGCATTCCCACATCCTGTGAGGCCACCACCCATCTGCTAAGGGAACTCTCTCTCAATCCCGCACAGGCCGTGCAATGGTCTGTATTCATCCCTTCCCAGAGCAGCAGCTTTACAAACTGATCTTGGAGATTCCCTGCCGGCAGCTTGTGATGAACACTCTGTTGGACTCGGTCTATGAAATCAGGTAGAGGCTCACCCGGTTTTTGTCTCACTCCTGCCATGGGGGACTCAGTGGCCCCATGATCTAGTTTGTACTATTCGGCAAGTCCTGCCTGCTGCACCTGGTCACGGTATGGGCCAGGTATTGTGGCCTGTTGGATGCCGGTGGAGTAACCTCCCCTGTCCCTGCTAGCATGGCAGTAATAGGTATCGCTGGTTTATCCTGCCGGTTACTCTCCGCTCGCACTCTGCATTCCTCCTCAAAGAAAGCACACCATTTAATAAACTGAGAACTAGTAAGAACGGCTTTGGTCACATCCATCCAGTCCTTAGGGACACACAGGTGATATGCAATGTCTTGTAATAGGGTCTGGGCCCAGGGAGAGTTTGGGCCATCCTCCACCACCGCCTTAGCCTCCCATGGATACCATTCCAAGGGCCTGTTAGCTCCTGGTGCCAGATTGACCGGATACACTTGGGGAAGGGAATCCTGTGGCCTAGAGTCTGGGCTCTTGAGTGGCTCTTCCTTTCCAGAGGAGGTCTCCAAGTAGGTTACTTCCTCAGCCCTCGGCCTCTCCATGGAATGTTGGTAGGGGTCTGGGTCTTGCAAGTCCCTCTCACAGGTCTCATAATGCACCTTACCTCCCCTCCAATCAGGGGAATATGGAGGGGGCCTAGGACTGTCAGTATCAGCTGGGTGAGAGGGGGTAATTTTTACCCTTGTTTTCACTTCCACTGTGCACGTTTCAGTGCATTCTCGATTGGATTTGACACATTCCTTTTCCTTCTCACTTCCCAACTCCTCCTGTACTCCTTCTAGGCCTAATGTTCCCTCTTCCTCCTTCTTCTGTGATATAGCATTACCCATATTTAGGGTTTCACTTACCCGGAGAGACCAATTAGCCTCGGCAGGTATCTTTTCCTTTCAAGCCCCACGTTGGGTGCCAGATGTTGGGTATTTGTCCATCCCACGAAAGACGGACGGGGTCTGAGGAAAGGTAATTACAGCGCTCGCCTGTTCCCCAGCATCCCTCGGCCCAGGAGACAATCAGACACAGTGGGTAGCCAAATTCAACAGGTAGAAAACTCGTTTATTAAAAGAGAGCAGCCCTTTTTCAAGCCAAAAAGGGCAGGTGGCAAGCCAAGGGAGGAAGAGGAACCAATCACTGTCAAGGTCACACCCTATCAAGCACCTGAGCCTTCCTGGGCTGGTTAGGCACTGATTGGAAGATCAATTGGGCTCTGCCCACTCTACTCTCTCCCAGCGCCATCATTGCTGTCCATGTGCTCTACAGTAAATTAGGCTCTGCTCACTCAACCCCCTCTCAGTACCATCTTTGCTGCCCATGTGCTCCACAGATAGCATTGGGCCTTGGCCCCAGGGAAAAGTCCCCATAGGTGAAAGTGTCAACCCTCAGGGTTAAGAGTCTACCTCGAGTGTTTGTCTCTGGAGGACCAACATTGACCAAAGTCATTTAGGTTCCTCTAAGGGTGCATCTGGAAAAGCTTGCCAGCATGTTGTGGAGACCCCCTCTGGAGGTCACTTGTGGTTTCTGGGAATTCCTTGAGAGGTCATGTAGGGCTTCCTTGGGAAGCCATCTGGAACCTCATCAAGCGTACATATGCGACTTCCTTGAGAAGCCAAATGAAACCTACCCTCGAGGTCATCTACGGCCTTCTCCAGGGGCCATATTGGACTTTCTCCAGATGTCATCTGGGGCTTCCTCAGGAGGCAACCTGAGACCTCTTCAAAAGTAGTCTTTGGGGCTTCCATAAGAAGCAATTTAGCATGACCTCTTTAGGTCATCTGGAATTTCTTTGGGAGGTCAGCTTGGGTTACCTTGATGAGAAATGTATGACCATCTTCAGTCATCATCTAGGACTTCCTTGAGAAGCCATATAGGACCTTATCTGGAGGTCATCTGTGACTTTCTCAAGATAGTTTTCTGGACCCTCCTCTGGGGTTCATATATGGCCTCTTTGAGTGGCCATCTGGGAGCTATTCAAGACGTAATCTCAGCCTCATTGAGAGGACATCTGGGACCTCCTTTGGAGGTCATCTGACACTTCCTTGGGGAGCCATTTGGAACCTCCATGAGAGATTATCTAGGGCCTCCTAGGGAGGACATATGTGACATTCTCCAGAGGTCATCTGTGGCCTCCTCAAGAGGCAATCTGGGACATTCGCTCTGTCATCTGGGACCTCCTGTAGAGGTCAACATTGAGAGGTATGGGACATGTAAGTTAAGTGTCTGTGGCTATTGGTCTGTTTGTGTGCCTAAAGTTCCTATATCCAAAAAATATTCTCCCCAAGGCTTATAGAGTCCCTAAGAGAAAGATGCATTGGTGTATTCTCTCTCCTATTCTTTGCCATCAGCAACTGTAATGTTAAGTCCTCCCATACCAAAAGTGGCTACATTTACCAGCCTGAGGTGGTACAATGTGGTATGTTTACATTATTACCCTTGAGACAGGAACATGAAGGAGATGGGGGGCAGGCCCCCTTTTTAATATATATTCCCTTTACAACTAGTGACCTGTATAACTGGAAATAGCAAACTCCATCCTTTTCAGAAAAAAACCAGGGGCTCATTATTTCATTAGAGACAGTAATTTTCACACAAAAGCACATCCGGAATGAGTGTCAGCAAATTTACAGGTGCTTTTCACCTGGTAGAAAAGGGAGTGAATCCTGCTCTGTGACTTGAAAGTAGTCTTTGGACCAGACAGTAGACCCACTATTAATGAGACCATTCGGAGCAAGTCTTTCCACAGACTTACCCAAGCTGAGACTAACAGTGATCGAGGTATGGAAGTGCATACCTAATATTGCTAGGTTTGATTAGCAGGGATACCTCAGTGACTAGAAGCCAAGTCATCAATCTAAGGTGAGTGAGATGGTACAGTAGGGAACCTCTAGGAGTAGATCAGTGTGCTTATTGAAAGCAAAATGGATATTGGGAAAAGGAATGTCCAAGGAGGAGAAAGATAGAAAAGGACAGGTTATGTAATCACATTAAGCACCTGGAAAATGTGTTCATATCTCTGGAGTAACATGCAAAGGAGCTGGGGGCTCTGAATTCCAACTATGTTCAATTTAAAAAGCAGCCCTCTGCATTTAAGAAGAAATGTGGCAAAGGAAAATTTACACACTTCTATCTCAAAACACAGGCTTATAAAAGACTGAATCTCCATGATGTGGTAGTCCAAACCAACCAAGAGGTTAAAGGCACATGGAAGAGCACATTGGAGAAAACAGAGAGAATTATTTGACGTGAATAAAAGATTTGAAGATCTAAACTTGTGAGAGTCAAAAAAGAGAAGAATAGCTTCCTCACGCTCATGATATTCCTTTATAAACCTTTGGATTGACTCCTCTCTCCCTCTCACGCTCATACAGAGTCCTTTGTAGGTTTTCAATCTTTTCCTGCATTGACCTATTGTTTGCCTCCTCTCTCTCCCTATCACGCTCATACAGAATCTTTTGTAGGTTTTCAATCTTTTCCTGCATTGACCTTTTCTTTGCCTCCTCTCTCTCCGTATCACACTCATACAGAGTTCTTTGTATGTTTTCAATATTTTCATTTATCATGTTTGCCAGCAGTGTTTGTAGAGCTATTTGGGAACTCTCCTCTGGATTATCCATTATCTGTTCTGTGCCCTGATAATAATGAGTGGGAGTGGAGGTACCCGGACTTGCCATTTTTCTTGTGGTTTTCCGGCTTACTCTGCCCATTTGGGATGAAAGTAACACCAGTTTTGTGCTAGAACACTAACTTAAGGCAAGCATCAAACAAAGTCTGAATTTGCACAGTCAATAGTCTGCAGATACAATCTAGTTCAACAGATACCTCTATTCAACATCAAACAACTATATATTAATGGGCTATGAACCGCAAAGAAGAATTTGGTAAATCAGAAATTATTAGGGTTAGGGAGAGATGTGGGTAAAAATAGGAATAGAGTGATTTGGAAAGTTACAGGGAGAGTTAACTAAGTCCTAGTCTCAAAGCAGGAAATAGGTTGGATAGGATGAAAGTAGAGAGAGAGAAAACAAGAAGAAAGAGAAAGAAAAAAAAGATACCAGAAAAAATAAAAAAATAAAAATTAATAATATGCAGAAGCGAGAACAAACTATTCAAAGAACGTGAATATAATGAGAGAAGGGGAGAGATATAAAGGAGATGTGAAAAAATTAAAAATAAAAATACTTAAAGTATTATATAGGTATAAAGAGGTAATACTACCATTAAGGAATTTAAGTCTCAGAAGTTTTGAATTGAGTAATAAACTTGTGGATTAAGTGTGTACACAATGGGGGATAAGGTCTAATAGTCAACTACGGGTTTATCTGAGGATGTGCAGAACAACAATAAAGTCACATAAAGAAGAACAAAAGAGAGCAAAAGGTGAGAAGCATAAGGAAGAAAGAAAAAAGATCAGAAGCTCAATTGAGCTAAGCAAAAAACAAAAAGAATTTTTTTGAAAAAAAAAAGAAAGAAAAACGCATACACACATGTATCCCTAAAATAAAGATTATAAGGGGGAAAAAAAGTTACTAGAAAACAATTTTTTTCAAAACACGTAAAAATTTTAAAAAGTTTTAGAAAAGAAAAAAAAATTTTGTAAAAGGTATAAAAAAAAGAAGAAGAAAAAAAACTTGTTTGATTTTTTTGGGGGAGGGTTTGGGAAAATCCTGTATCTCCCTTGTATCTGTCATCAGACTCTGGTTGGAGTCTCTGGTCTGCTTGTGGTCCTGTGGCTTGGTTGGTTTCTTTTGTTAGTTTGTTCGAACAGGCAGAAAAATGCTCTGCTTTACCCAGGATTTTGTGATCCTCCTCCCAAGTTAGTTCAATGGGAGGGGGTGTGCTTTGAGTATCACAAAAGAGGGAGTTGGCTTTTTCCTCAAGTTTGGAGAAGCTGTGATGAGGCTAGGTTCTGAGTAGAGTTGAGGCCTTTCAGCAAACAGTAGCTTTTCCCGGGGCCTAGTTTGTGAGAAACTCACAGAGCCCAGGATGGAGCCACTCTCAGGGTTTCTGTTTACTGATATCGAGGATGCTAAAGGGAGGGGTAGCTTCTGGCTCTGATTACTCGGTAAACAAATCCACTCCTAGGGTTGGCACCCGAACTGGGTGACTTTTCCCTGGGTGGAGCTGAGTCTGGCAGGTCATGCCCTTAAGTTCTTGTGACCTGGAAAATGACTCTAGTTTTATTCCAATGCCTGAGTTGGAGCTAGCACCTCCGCTGAGCTTTGTAGGTGAGTGGCTAGAGAATACTCAAAGAGAAAGGCAAGAGAAAAGGTGAGCAATGTGAGCAGCTTTAGAATACTCAAAGAGAAATGCAGGAATGGCGTGAACGAGCTGAGAACACTCAAAGAAAACTACAAGAATGGCAGGAACAAGAGGAAGCTAAGCAAACAGATATAAAGGAATTGAGAGAGCATGATGAGAATACACAAAGATCAATAAAGGCATTCATGGGATCCATTAACAAAGAGGTGAAGGAAGTTAGGGAGGCCACAAAGGGAATGCGGAATGGAACCCAACAGAAGGAATGGGAGTCCAAGGAAACCATAAACAATCAACTAAGTAATTTGAGAATAAACACTGGACACCAAATTAAGGAAGTAGAGAAGTCCATACAAGATCTAAAAAAAGCTTCAACAAAAAATTTGAAGCGCCGGCGCTGGTGTATCACGCCTGTAATCCTAGCTACTCAGGAGGCTGAGATCTGAGGATTGCCGTTCAAAGCCAGCCCGGGCAGCAGAGACCGTGAGACTCCTATCTCCAATAAACCACTAGAAAACCGGAAGTGGTGCTGTAGCTCAAGTGGTAGAGCGCTCGCCCTGAGCTGAAGAGCTGAGGGACAGCGCCCAGGCCCAGAGTTCAAGCCCCACAGCCGACAAAAAAAAAAAAAAAGAATTTGAAGCTATCAAAGCTGACCAATTACAAGGAAAAGAAATAAAAAACAAAGTAGAACGACTTGACAGCAGGTTAGACCATGCAGAAGATCGAATCTCGGAGATTGAAGACAGCCTAGATATTACAGAGAAAGAACATACAACCATCCAAGAAAAGTCCAAGAAATATGATAGATCTATCCAACACTTGGAAAAAAATATCAAAAGTCCTAATCTATGGATAATGGGTGTAGAGGAGCACCTAGAAAAAGAAGTAAATGGTCTAGGAAATTTGTTTAACAGGATCCTAGCAGAGAAAATCCCAAACATGCAAAAAGATAGGCCTATTCAGATACAAGAAGCTTTTAGAACTCTAAATAGAGCAGACCAGAATAGGATATCCAACCATCACAATATAATCCACACAGGATCAACTCAGAACAAGCAAAAGATCCTTAAACTGTGAAGGAGAAAAGATTAATCACCTATAAAGGGAAACCAATTAGAATCACCTCAGATTTCTCAGCAGAGAAAATCAAAGCAAGAAGAGCCTTGAATGATGTATGCCAAGCCCTAAAAACAAACAAATATCAACCAAGAATAGTGTACCCAGCTAAACTCTCCTTCATAACTGAAGGCTAAATATAAACCTTCCATAGCAAAGAAAAATTGAAACAATACATCTCCACCAAACCAGCCCTACAAAAAATTCTTAAAGATGTCCTACACATAGAAAACCAACAAGACCACAATAAATGCCAAGAAACTGCACCCAAACTGAGAATCCAAGAACCCTAAGAAGAACCCAGTTTTCACAACCACTAAGAAGGTGGATAACATGGCACGAACTCCCAAATACCTCTCAGTCCTATCTCTTAACATTAACGGACTTAACTCTCCAATTAAATGACATAGACTGTCTAGTTGGATTAAAAAACAAGATCCTTCTATCTGCTGCCTTCAGGAGTCACATCTTGCCCCTAAATACAAACACATTTTCAATGTCAAAGGCTGGAGCAAAATCTACCAAGCAAACCGCCCCCATAAACAGGCGGGAGTTGCAATCCTAATATCAGATAAAATAGACTTCAAATAAAAATTCGTGAGAAGAGTTAAAAAAAGTAGCTAAATACTAATTAAGGGATCTGTTCTTCAGTAGGATATTACAATTCTAAATATCAATTCGCCAAACAATGGAGCACCCAAATTTATCCAAGGAACTCTACTTTCCCTCGAATCCCACATAGATCCAAACACATTAATTGTTGGGGATTTTAACACAGCACTCTCCCCACTAGATAGATCAACTCGGAAAAAATCAACAGATAAACTGCAGATCTAAACAGCTGCATAGATCAACTAGATTTAACAGACATCTACTGAATATTTCACCCAGCAGCAACAAAATACACGTTTTTCTCAGCAGCACATGGAACATTTCCTAAAATAGACCACATTTTAGGCCACAAAGGAAACTTGTTTAATTGCAGAAACATTGCAGTTATACCTTGCCTTCTCTCTGACCACAAGGGAATAAAATTAGGACTCAACATCAAAAGCCACCAAAGAAAGTACAGTAACACATGGAGGCTGAAAAACAAACTGCTGAAACACGAGTGGGTCATTAGAAAGGAAATTCAAATGTTCATTCTATTCAACAAAAATTAGCACACAAATTACCAGCTCCTCTGTGACACAGCAAAGGCAGTACAAAGAGAAACCTTTATAGCTCTGAGCTCCTACATTAACAAATTGGAGAGATCTGAAACCAACAATTTGATGAGACATCTGAACCTCCTTGAAAAAGAGCAGCAAGATAAACCCCAATCCAGTAGACGGAAAGAAATAATTAAAATTAAATCAGAAATAAATGAATTAGAATCCAAAAAACTATAGAAAGAATCAACAAAACAAAGAGTTGGTTCTTTGAAAAACTTAACAAAATTCACAGGCCCTTAGCAAATCTTATCAGAAAAAGAAGAGAACACACCCAAATAACTAAACTCAGAGATGAGAATGGAAATATCACCACGGAAAAAACCAAGAGTCAGAACGTGATAAAGAAATACTTCTCAAAACTTCATGCTAATAAGTTTGAGAACTTGACAGAAATGGACCTTTTCCTAGCAAATATTGACATGCTAAAACTAAACAAAGAAGAGTTAAGCTAGCTTAACAGGCCCATATCAAGCATTGTAATAGAAACAGCAATAAGAGTCCTCCCAGCTAAGAAAAGTCCAGGAACAGATGGTTTTAAAGCAGAATTCCACAAGATATTTAAAGCAGAGCTCACACCAATATTCCTCCAAATCTTCAATGAAATTGAAAGAGAAAGTTCATTACCAAACACCTTCTATTAAGCCATCATAACCCTCATCCAAAAACCAGGCAGGGATTCGTCAAAGAAAGAGAACTGTAGACTCATTTCTTTGATGAAAATTGATGCAAAACTTCTCAACAAAATTTTGGTCAATTGACTTCAACAATTCGTTCAAAAAATCATACACCATGATCAAACAGGATTCATTTCAGGGATGCAAAGCTGGTTAAACATAAGCAAATCAATTAATATTATTCATCACATCACCAGGAGCAAGGATAAGAACCAAATGGTGATCTCAATAGATGCAGAAAAAGCATTGGACAAGATCCAGCACCCCTTTATGATGGTTTTGGAAAAATTAGGAATCCATGGAACATTCCTCAATACACTAAGGGCTGAATATGACAAACTTCAGCCAGCATTATACTTAATGGCGAAAAACTATAGCCATTTCCTCTTAACTCAGGAACAAGACAAGGATGTCCAATCTCTCCACTTCTCTTCAATTTAGTATTAGAATGCCTACCTACAGCAATAAGACAAAATGCAAACATAAAGGGGATCCCAATAGGGAAAAAAGAAATAAAACTCTCCCTCTTTGCAGATGACATGATCTTGTATTTAAAGAATCCCATAGACTCCACCCCCAAATTACTCACGCTGATTCAAAACTTTGGCAAAGTAGCAGGGTATAAAACTAAACGCCCAAAATCAATGGCTTTTCTGTATGCCAACAATGAGAAAAGTGTGGTTGAAATAAGGAAAGTAACTCCATTTGTAATAGCCCCTCAAAAACTAAAATACCTAGGAATTAACTTAACCAAAAAATGAAGGACCTCTACGATAAAAACTTTAAAATCTTGAAAAATGAAATCAAAACAGACCTTAGAAAATGGCAAACCTCCCATGCTCCTGGATTGGACAGATTAACATCGTGAAAATGGCAATACTTCCCAAGGCTATCTACAAATTCAATGTGATACTTATCAAAATTCCAACCTCATTCTTCAAGGAAATAGAAGAGGCAATCCAAAAATTCATATGGAACAATAAATTACCCCCAATAAAAAAAACACTCCTCAACGGAAAAAACACTGGTAGTGGAATATCAATACCAAATTTCAAACTGTAATATAAAGCCATTGTAATCAAAACAGCTTGGTACTGGCACAAGAACAGACCTCAGGACCAATGGAATAGAATTAAAAACCCAGAAATGAACCTACAGACCTATAGCTAACTAATCTTCGATAAGGGAGCTAAAATAATAGAATGGAAGATAGACAGCCTCTTCAGTTAATGGTGCTGGCAAAATTGATTAATTACTTGTAGAAAACTAAAATTAGATCCTTATATATCAGCTTGCACCAGAATCAACTCCAAATGGATCAAAGACCTCAGAGTCAAAGCAGACACTCTGAAAACATGACAGGATGGAATAGGAGAACCCTAGGTCTCCTTGGCTCAGGCCAAAATTTTCTGAATAGAGACCCGGAAACACAATAAATCAAAGAAAGGTTGGACAAATGGAATTGCATTAAGTTGCAGAGCTTCTGCATGGCAAAGGACATAGCTAGAAAGATCAATAGAAAGCCCACAGATTGGGAGAAGATCTTCAATAGTCATACAACAGACAAGAGTCTAATATCTAAAATATACTTATAACTGAAAAAATTAAATTCCCCAACAACAACTCCTCAAAGAAACAACTGCCAAATAAATAAGTTGGCTAAAGACTTGAAGAGAAACTTCTCTGAAGAAGAAAGAAGGATGGCCAATAGACACATGAAGAAATGCTCAAACTCCCTAGCCATAAAGAAATGCAAATCAAAACAACATTGAGATACCACCTCGCCCCAGTTAGAATGGCTAGAATCAAGAACTCTAATAACAACAGATGCTGGAGGGGATGTGGACAGAAGGGAACCTTACTTCATTGTTGCTGAGAATGTAAACTTGTTCAACCACTTTTGAAAGCAGTATGGAGGTTCCAGAAAAGACTTCACATAGAGCTCTCCTATGACCCAGCAATCTCATTTTTGGGCATTTACCCAAATGTTTACAAACAAGACCTCACTAAAGCTACCAGCACAATTATGTTTATTGCAGCATTATTTACCATAGCTGAGATATTGAACCAACCCAGATGCCCCTCAGTAGATGAATGGATCAAGAAAATGTGGTATATATACACAATGGAATTCTATGCCTCCATCAGAAAGAATGACATTGCCCCATTTGTTAGGAAATGGAAAAACTTGGAAAAAATTATATTAAGTGAAGTCAGCCAAGCCCAAAGAAACATAGGTCCCATGATTTCCCTTATTTGCAATATCTAGTATATGTATGAGTCACGCAGGAATGGTCAGATACTGTGATGTTAGGAAAATGAACCCTTAGATATGCATTTAAATGTTTTTTTTTCTTTCATGCATTTGTTTCTAACTCATTTATAAGATTATTTCTTTGTAGCTTTGTATGTCCGTCCCCCACTGTATATCCCCTGCTTTCACTGTATTTGATGTCGGAATAATTTGTGGAGGAAATGGGGACAAACAAGTCGTTTAAGGATACAGATGGACCCGATGAAACTATGAAAAGTAAAAGTTGTTATTTCAAAAACGAACTTTACCACTTTGGTGGGGGGGTTATTTTGAGTGGCGAGGTGAGGCTGGGAAGGGATGTGAAGAGTTAACCAAGGAGGAGGCTGCAGTGCTTGATAAGAAATGTACTCATTTTCTTGCCCGTGTTATTGTAACCCCTCTGTACAGTATGTTCACAATATTAAATAAATAAATAAATAAATATGAGAAGAAGTTAAAAAGAGAAGAAAATCCTCAAAAGGAACCTAGAAAATACTCAGAATCAAATGAAATTCAAGTACATTAGCCTAGATGATTATGAGGCAAATTAGGGGACTATAGACCGACAGAAGCACAAGACAGAAATACTGCCATCCTTGCTAACCACAAGTGAGGTCAAGCAGAGATCCTGATGATGCATTAAGAAATGTGGACGTGAAAAATGAGCTGGACCTGATATCAGAATGTATTAGGCTGAAGTACATGTCGATTATAAGCTTTGAAAATTGTCACCAGAAATTCAAAGCAATAGAGAGAGACGGACAGAGTAGTTAGCAGAGAAGACGGGGAAGTGCTGTCATAGATGAGGCCAAGAAAAGTGAACAGGAAAATATCAGGCTCAATAAAGATATTATTACTCTTTAGAAAGAGTTAAAGGGCTACATGCTCTGATAGAATGCTAGGGAAAAGGAAAGGACATTAGTAAGAAAAATAGAAGGGCTAAAAAAACATTTGAAATATCTGTCACAAAATACACTGAAGTGGAAAACTAGAAAGAGAAACTAGTAGAGTAAAAGCCCTGAAAGACTGCTGAGATCTTCTGCATAAATGTAATACAGAAGCATCATGTCCCAATGAAACAGGTGGATGTGGCAAAAAAATACCTTGCAATAGCACCTTTGTGAACTTAAGGGACGAGCTGAAGAGCAAGAAAGGTGTTGTGAGAAGGAGCAGCAGTTGTCCAGTCAAAGGAACTCTCCTGTGACCCTGCTAAAACAGTTACAGTTTAAGGAGCCCATTGAGAAGGAGAGTGGGATTTTGAAAGCAAGTTTGAGAGAAAAGGAGGAGAATAAAGGGGAAGAAGTCTGCAAGGTTCAGAGTATTGTAGAGGAGTTAAAGAAACTAGAGACCTTAAGATACAGGGAAACATCTGAGCTGATCAGGTGGCTTGAGAGATCACTCTAAAACAGTGGAATCTTTAGAGCTACTAGTCATTAAAATTACAGGAAGAAGCAAAAACAGTTGTAATAAATGTGCAAATATTGACACTGACCTTATGAAAAAAGCATACGAGCTCAAGCTTTCTGTCAGTTTACGTGTAGATATTTGCACCCTGGTAAATTGCCCGAGGCCACTACCTAAAACTGTTCTGAAAACCAGTGGGGACTTAGCGTGAAAATACTTAGTAAGGTGTGTAGGTAATTTCCAACAAGTAAATGCTGAAAAGCTGGAACCTATGGAAAGCATTCATATGAGAGGAACCTCAGATGGTGAATTTGCGAAACTGGACTTCACAGAGGTGAAGCCTGGAAAGTATGGGTATTGGTATCTATTAGTAATAGTGGGCACTTTTTCAGGCTGAGCTGAGGCATGTAATAATTCCTTGATTTGGCTTACCCTTAGCTGTGGGGTCAAAAGATGGCCATGCATTCATGGTCCAAGTTCTCAATTATTAACTAACACTCTAGGAATAAATTGGAAGTTACAATCCATTTATAGAACTCAGAGTTCAAGGCATTAGAAAGAATGACTATGCCCTCAAAGGAAACTAACTAAATTAAATACAGAGATTGTCCATGGCTAGGTGAGCCTCCTCCACTTTGCTTATCTTTGAGCAAGATGTAGCACTTATGTTAAAGGATTTAATCCCTTTGAAATACTTTAGGTTGGACCACCCCCTTTGGTTCCTAAATTTGGGAAGGCTATATTAACAGAAACGTCTAACTACAATCTGCAGGCTTTACAACATATTCTTTTATGGACCTATCCTTTGGTAACCAAGGCCCACCAGCCACCTAAGAAAAACTCCACCTGAAGGGGAGGGACAAAGATGGCAATGGAACAGCAGGAAAACACCACAGATCTCCCCAACGAAATACAGAGTTTGGATTTCAATGCTCCGTTTCTGCAAGTGACCCACAAAAAAAAGGCGATTACTCAGAGAGATACAGAAAGTGAAAAAAGAAAAGGGAAAAACCTACACAGACAGTAAAGTGGGAAGACCCTTCCCCCACCCATTTTTGGTGATGGGGCTCTCCGCTGAGCAGCTTAAGTGGTGGAACTTTGTGCCAGGTTGCTTAAGTGGCTTGGCTCTGGACCCTCAGGGGACCACATACCCCCAAGCATCCCAAGAATCACAGAAGACTCCCAAGGTCCAGTGCCAACCCAGAGAATACAAACGGAAATCTCAGAAGACAGAATCAGCATGAAGATTCCCCTCACCCTCCCTGGCATGGCACATCTGCCTGGCTGGTGCAAGAAGCCCAACCTAGTCAGGAGCAGCAGCAGCTCTCAGCAGGGGCGAATGACCCTAGACTCTCAGTGTGGCACGTCTGTCCTGCTGGTGTAAACAGCCTAGCCTAACCTGGAACAGCAGCAGCAGCCGGCAATAGTGGCAAACCACCCAGACTCTGTCACAATGCCGCTTGGCACTAGCCCACAGGAACAGCCCAGACCAGCCTGGGGCGGCAGTGATAACTGTGGCAGGGACAGCTGCAGTGAACAACTCCAGACCCATGCCTGTTTGTGCCTCTCTATACTGGTCCACATAAGCAATCTAGCCCAGCCTGAGGCAGCAGCACTGGTTAACACCTGACTCGTGGTAGGGTGGAGCGCCTCTCCATACCGGCTTGCATAACCAGCCCAGCCCAGTCCATGGTGGCAAAGGTGGTGAACAACCCCAGACATGATGCAGGGTGTGGTGCTGAACAACCCCAGAATAGCCTCATGAACTTTCCTGCCTGGTCTGGCTTTGAAGCTGAATACACAGATCTGAGCCTCCTAAGTAGTTACAAGTACAGGCATTCACACCAGCAAGAGGATCGACATAATTCCCTGTATTCTATCTGATCATAGTGGAATCAAACTAGTTCTCAATAACAAGACATAAAGCAGAAAAAACTTAAACACATGGAAATTAAACTGCACTAAGTTGAACAATACTTGGGTCACAAAAAAGCTAAAGAAGAAATTAAAAAGTTCTTACAATTCAGTGAAAATGAAGAAACATCACAAAGAAACCTATGGGACCCAATGAGGGCAGTCCTGAGAGGCAAATGTATTGCTCTCAGTGCACATATCAAGAAAACAGAGGCCAAGTAAACAATCTTATGATACAACTAAAATTGGTACAGAAACAAGAAAAAAAATTGAACCTAAAGTTGCTAGACAGAAAGAGATAACCAAAATAAGAGGTGAAATTAATGAGATAGCGATTGAGAAAATTATGAATAAAATTAATAAAACAAAAAACTGTTACTAAGAAAAAAGTCAATAATTCTGATAGACCACTGGCAAGAGTAACTAACAAAATAAGAGAGGAGACCAAAATCGATATTATCAGAGATACCACAGGAAAAATTACAACAAATATCCAAGACAATCATAAGGAAATAATTCCAGATTCTACTCACGAAGGAAGGAAAACCTAGCAGAGATGGATGAATTTCTACAGAAATACAAATTGCTATCCCCCCTTTCCTTTTTGGCCCTGCTTCTCCACCATGTATGGTGGGGGCAGCAGTTCGGTAAATAAACTTCTTTTCCTGCCTTAATAGTGTGTGGTATTCTCTTCATAGGCTACTGAATGAAACCTACCTATTTAATATTACATTTAATGCTGTGACTCAGATGGTGTTTTTGAGTTGGAAATGTTAGAATTTTCTAACCACCCCTTTTCTGTGAACTAAACTGCATTGAGACACCACGCGAGACTTTTCACCAATACCATTGCTGGCCTTCACATCCACGTCCACACCACTTCTCTTCTCTGGTGAGTGAAACTACTCTCTATGGCTCTCTGTTGCTCAATCTCTGTTCAGATGTGGCAACATGCCAGAGAGCTCCTATGGCCTTTAGCAGAAAGGCTGGTCACCTCTGAACCCGAGAATGCTTGGTTATGGGGTCTTGGCCATTTCTCTCTAGAGCTCTAGGGGAAGCAGGGACATCGCTTCTGCCTGGTCAGCTCTCCTTCCCTCACCAGACTGACTCTCCTACACATTTAATGGGGTGCTACGAGTCATGCCCGAGCCATGAAACCCCTCTAAAATGCCTCATGCGATTCCTGGATAGCCAGAGTACCTAATTTTTTTAATGCTTTTCTCAGATTTAGACAATTTTTGCCTCTGCAATGGTAAATGGTCAACAGGCTGTTCACTTTCAGAATCTCTTTGCTCTCTGCTAATCATGTCAAATTTTCTATATCTCTCCCTTTCTTTTCTACAACTATTGGTATTGTGCCATGAAGCATGCAAAATGGCCTGGGTCCAGGGGACCCATTCTAGTTTCCCTCTAAAAGGCTAGCCAAACTAGGCTTGATTTTTTGTTCAGGTTTTCCGTGCATTTTTTTAGAAATTTGTCATCTTGAGTTCGCCATCTTGGCCAAATGGTGGGTGAAGGATTTGGCCCCCTCCAATCTTTACCCTTCCACCAAGCTTTCTTCTCCTTCATCCATCTATTCAAATGTGCCTTGCTAACAAGTTGCTCTTTTCACAGACTCTGGTAACTGAGACCCAACCATCTGATGTGCTTTGTTAACAAAGATGTCTAAACATTGTCTAAAATTTTAGGATTTGAGTTTTGTCTTTTTTCTTTTGTGTTGTTTAGGCTAGTACTGACTACGTGATTCTAAAATATTGCGCATATCTGTGTTAAGATTCTCCCATCTAACAAGTTTTGTCATTGCAGAATATTTTGTCAATTCGTGATAAGGACCAGGTAAGCTCTACTTATTCTATTTGATCTCTTTGTTTCTTTAATTGGAAATAACAAAGGGTTTTCGTGACAAAGGTTGCAATTCAAATCCAACCCAGGCTGAAAAATCCCTAAGACTCCATCTCCCAACTTACCTGCAAAGAGCCAGGCTGGAAGCTTGTCTCGAGCCTCTTATCTCCAACCAGAAAACACTGCAAGAGTTTTTATAACTCAAAGTGGTAGAGTGCTAGACATAAGCAGAAGTGCTCAGGGACAGTGCCCAGGAATTGAGTTCAAACCTCCTTGAATACCAACTGGTACAAACCATCCCACCAACGACACTTAGGATTTGGTAAGAAGGAATCAAGGATTTGATTGGACATGAAAAACAGTGGTGGATACATAAAGCAGCATTGTCCTAATAATGAGCAGGGCCCACTAATCAATGTTGCCCCATGACCTGGCCCACTGGAGTGCATGGAGCATGCCACACAAGTGAGCAGGGCATGCTACTAGAGGGGGTAGGATGTCATCCTCACATGATGAGCTGTGAAGAATTGATTGGGGAACAGGCAGTTTGTGAAGTGATGGTTGAAAACTGTTAGGTAGGAAACCCACTGGAGTGATGGAGGGGTTTAACCTATTTATAGGCTGCATGGTCAGAGCAATGGAATTGAAGAAAATCAAGGGAAGACATCAACGAAGGAAGTGGTGAGACAGAAGGAGGGGAAAGACCTGGGAGAAAAGGAATTTGAGGGCGAGCAGGAGGGGAAGGAAGCCAATTGGCCACCAGGCCAGAGAAGTGTAGTGGAGAGGCCTAAAGAGAAGAAGGAAGTGATGGAAGGGAAAAAGGGAAATGAAGGAAAGGTCTATAAAGAAGGAAGGAATAAGGGAAAAGGAAAAAGCCTTACCTATTGAAGTTTGGAGCGTGGAGATGGTAATTTGGGTGGTTGGTGTTTTGCAAACCAATTAACTATGCTTATTGGACGTCTGAGGTTTGGTGGTTAGGGCTGGGCTGTCACTGAGTGTACAGCACAGGACAAGGTAAATGCAGGCTCATTTCTAGTCTAAATAAAATTATCTTCAATGTGCCTCATTGGGTTGCCTTGTGTTTCATGCATTATAAGTGTACAAGATCAGAAGTTAATAGTCTCAAAGGCCACGATTTTTGTAAAATGTTATGAGGTCAAAATAGGTTTGAAAAACCCAATGGAACAATGATATCACAATGGCAATATGATGTCACAATATTGAGTGATAATAATATTTTCATGTTATACTTAGTTGGTGATGACATAATGGTGATGAGGTCACAGTAGGTTTACGATGTTATAATAAGTCACAATAGGTTTTTTTTATTGTGAAAATACTGTAGAGAGGGTTTACCATATCATGGGCAAATAATGTGTACATTTCTTATCAAGCATTATAGCCTCCTCCTTTGTTTCCTCTTCCTATCCCTTCCCATACTTACCTGGCAGGGGAAATACCACGATCACACAATAGGTTTATGATGTCAGTTATGATGTCAGTTATGATGTCCATTCCCTGGAGAAAGTCATCCCACCCAGGCAGGAAAAACTCTGCCCACAGAGAAGTGACTTTCTTCACCAGGTAAACACAGCCAGAGACTGCCCCTCCCTACAACAGCCTAGACAAACAATTGAAATTCAGTAAACATAAACCCCGAGAAAAGCTCCAAGCTGGGCTCTGTGCGTGTCTCAGCAATTAACCCCTCAGGGAAAAGCTACTGTTTGCTGAAAGACCTCAACCCTAAACAGAACCTAGCCTCATTACAACATCTCCAAACTAGAGGAAACAGCCATCTCCCTCTTTTGTGATACTCCAAGCAGATCTCCCTCCCATGGAACTAGCCTGGGAGGAGGATCAAAAGACATGCCTAACACAAAGCAGTTTCTGCCGGCCCAAACTGACTTAAGAAACCAATCAAGCCAAAGGAAAACCAAACACCACAAGCAGACCCAAGACTCCACCAAGAGACTTGTTATGGACACAGAGGAGATACAGGGTCTTCCCATTCAGCCCCCACCAAAAAAATTAAGGAACTCTTCTTTGAAACTTTTCTTAAATTTTTATTTTTAAAAAATATTTTCTGTTAAACTTTTTTCTCATAATTTTTATTTTTGGTGTGTGTGTGTGTGTGTGTGTGTGTGTGTGTGTGTGTGTGTGTGTGTGTGTGTGTGTGTGTGTGTGTATGTATATGTGGGTGTGTTTAATCCCTTTTGACCTTTTGGGCCTTTTTTATTGTTTTCATTTTTTTCTCTCTTTTTTTTTTTTACAGAACTTAATTGCTGTTCTGCTCATCCTTATATATACCTGTAGTCAATTATTAGATCTTATCCACCATTGTGTACATACTTAATCCAGAAATTTATTACTCAATTCACAACCTCTTAGGCTTAACTTCTTTAAGAGCAGTATCATCTCTTTATGCCTACATAATTATCAAGTAACTAATTTTAATTTTTTCTTATTTTTTTGCTTTAATGTTTCTTTTCTATCCCTCCCCTCCTCTCATCCTATCCTTTTCTTCTCTCAATATCATTTCTTTAAAAGTACGTAATTTTTAAGTGTTTCACTTCTTAAATTTAATTTTTGTTTTTCCAATTTTCTTTTTTTTATTTCTCTACTGTCATTCTGTCTAATCCTTTTCCCTCTCTGAGATTAGGAATTGGTTAAATTTACTCTCCTATTACCCCTGCACATCCCTCTAGTCCTATTTGTCCCCACATTTCTCTCTAAAGCTAATAATTTGTGGATTGCCAAATCCTTTTTTGCTGTTTGTAGCCCCTTAATACATAGTTGTTTTATGATCAATAGATTGTATCTTTTGAATTAGATTGTATCTGCAGCCATTTGGATTGTGCAACCACAGGACTCTGGTTAATGCTTGCCTTAAAATAGTGTTCTAGCACACAATTGGTGTTACTTTCATACCAAATGGGCAGAACAAGCCGAAAAGCACAATAAAATTGGCAAGTACAAGTATCTCAACTCCCACTCTGTTAAGCAGGTGACAGAATTGTTAATGAATAATCCAGAGGAGTTCCATAAAAACCTGTACAAACGCTACTGGTAAACATGGTGAATGAAATGATTGAAAACTTGCAAAGGACTCAGTGTGAGCATGATAGGGAGCGAGAGGAGGCAATCAAAATTCATACAGGAATCTTTTAAGCAATAGGAAACTACTTAAAGATTAATGCAGGAATTGCATTAGCAGGTTGAAAAGAGTCAAAGAGAAATACAGGAGATGCATTTGCAGGCTGAGCACAGCCATAGAGAATTACTAGAATTGCGTGAACTTGACTAAACTAATCAAAGAGTAATACAGGAATTATGAGAGCAGGATGAGAATAGACAAAGATCAATAGAGGCATTCATGGAATCCATAAACAGGCAGCTGAAAGAAGTGAGGGAGATCACAAATGGAATGCTGAAAGGAGCAAGACAGAAAGAATGGGTGTCCAGGGAAACCATAACCAATCAACTATGTGATTTGAGAAACTGAACACCAAATTAAGGAAGTAAAGAAGTTCATACAAGATCTAAAACAAAGCTCCAACAAAGAATTTGAAGCCATCAAAGCCGACCAATTAGAAGGAAAAGAAATAAAAAACAAAGTAGAAAGTCTTGACAGTAGGTTAGACCATGCAGAAGATTGAATCTCGGGGATTGAAGACAGCCTAGATATTATAGAGAAAGAACATACAACCATCCAAATCAAGTACAAAAAATATGATAGATCTATTCAACATTTGGAAGACACCATCAGAAGGCCTAATCTTAGGATAAAGGGTGTAGAGGAGCACCTAGAGACAGAAGTTAATGTTCTAGAAAATGTATTTAACAGAATTCTAACAGAGAACTTCCCAAAAATGCAAAAGGATAGGCCTATTCAGATACAAGAAGCTTATGTAACCTCAAATAGACCAGATCAAAACAAGACATCCCTCTGTCACCTTATAACCTTCACAGGATCAATTCAGACCAAGGAATGGAGCCTTAAAGATCTCAAGGAGAAAAGAACAATCACCTATAAACAGAAACCAATTAGAATCATCCCAGATTTCTCAGCAGAGCCTATTAAAGCAAGAAGAGCCTGGAAAGGTGTATGCCATGCGCTAAAGACAAACAACTATCAACCAAGAATACTGTACGCAGCTAAACTCTCCTTCATAACTGGAGGTCAAATAAAAACCTCCCATAGCCAAGAAAAATTGAAACTATAGATCTCCACCAAACTAGCCATAAAAAAGACAAAAGTGTCCTACACATAGGAAACCAACAAGACCACAGTAAAAGCCAAGAAACAGCATCCAAGGGAATAAAATTAGAACTCAACACCAAAAGCCAACAAAGAAAGTCCTGTACTACATGGAGGCTGAAGAACACACTGTTGAATCACCAATGAGTCATGGAAGAGATTAGAAAGGAAATGCAAATGTTCATGATATTAAAAAAAAATGAATACACAAATTACCAGCTCCTCTGGGACACAGCAAATGCAGTACTCACAGGCAAGTTAATAGCTTTGCGGTCCTACAAGAACAAATTGGAGAGATCTGAAACCAACAATTTAATAAGACATCCAAACCTCCTTGGAAAAGAGCAGCAAGATAAACCCCAATCCAGTAGATGGAAAGAAGAATTAAATGAATTAGAAACCAAAAACATCAGAGAAAGAATCAACAAAACAGAGAGTTGTTACTTCGAAAAAATTAACAAAATTGACAGACCCTTAAGCAAACCTTATCAGAAAAAGAAAAAAACTCACCCAAATTAAAAAAAAAAATTAACTCAGAGATGCAAATAGAAACATCATCACAAAAACAACGAAGATTCAAAAAATGATAAGGGAATACTTTTCAAACCATTATGCAAATAACTTTGAGAACCTGGCAGAAATGCACGTTTTCCTAGCAAATCCTAACATTCTGAAACAAAAAAGATGAGTTAAATCAACTTAACATGCCCATATCAAGCATAGAAATAGAAACAGCAATGAGTCCTCACATCTAAGAAAATCCTAGGACCAGATGGATTCACAGCGGAAATCTATAAGGCCTTCAAAGTAGAGCTCACACCAATACTTCTCCAACTCTTCAATGAAATTGAAAGAGAAAGTTCATTACAGAATTCATTCTATGGTTCCATCAGAACCCTTATCCTAAAACCAGATAGGGACTCATCAAAGAAAGAAAACTGTAGACCCATTTCGTTGAAGAACAATTATGCAAAACTCCTCAACAAAATTTGGGCCAATCGATGTCAACAATTCATCCAAAAAATCATACACAACGATCAAACAGCATTCATTTCAGGGATGCAAAGCTGGTTCAATATATGCAAAGCAATTAATAAAATTCATCACATCAACAAGAGCAAGGATAAGAACCACATGGTTATCTCAATAGATGCAGAAAAAGCACTGACAAAATCCTACATCCCTTTGTGATGAAAGCTCTGTAAAAACTATGAATCCAGTCGACATTCCTCAATACAATAAAGGCTGTATATGACAAACCTACAGCCAGCATTATAGTTAATGCTCAAAAACTAAAGCCATTTCCTCTGAACTCAGGAACAAGACAAGGATGTCCACTCTCTCCACTTCTCTTCAATTTAGTAATAGAATGCCTAGCTACAGCAAAAGACAAGATGCAAACATAAAAGGGCTCCAAATAGGGAAAGATGATGTAAAACTCTCCCTATATTCAGATGACATGATGTTGTATTTAAATAATTCCACCGACTCCACTCCGAAATTATTCATGCTGATTCAAAACGTTGGCAAAGTAGCAGGGGAAAATTACCTATCAAAAATCAATGGCTTTTCTGTATGCCAACAATGAGGAAAGCATGGCTGAAATCAAGAAAGCAACTCCATTCATAACAACCAATAAAAAATAAAATACCTAGGTATTTTATGAGAGGATCTTTATGATGCAAACTTTAAAAACCTGAAAAAGGAAATAAAAATGGAACTTAGAAAGTGGAAAAACCTCCCATGCTCCTGGATTGGCAGAATCAACATGGTGAAAATGGCAATATTTCCCTAGGCTATCTACAAATTTATGTGATGTTTATCAATATTACAAACTCGTTCCTCAAGAAAATAGAATAGGCAATCCAAAAATTCATATGGAACAATAAAAGACTCTGAATAGCGTAAAAGATCATTAACAGAAAGAAAAGTGGTGGAGGAATAACAATACCAAATTTCAAACTCTACTACAAAGCCATTGTAATAAAAACAGCTTAGTACTGGCACAAGAACAGAACACAGGACCAGTGGAATAGAATTGAAAACCCAGAAATGAAGTCACAGACCTATAGACACCTAGTCTTTGATAAGGGAGCTAAAAAATAGAATGGAATAAAGAGCCTCGTCTGTAAATGCTGCTGACAAAATTGATTAATCACTTTTAGAAAACTAAAGCTAGATCCATATGTATCACCCTGCACAAGAATCAACTCCAAATGAATGAAAGACCTCAGAGTCAAAGCAGACACCCTGAAAACATTGCAGGACAAACTAGGAGATAATCTATGTGTCATTGGCACAGGCTGAAATTTTCTTAATAGAGACCCAGAAGCACAACAGATCAAAGAAACGTTGGACAAATTGAATTGCATGAAATAACAGAGCTTCTGCATGGCAACGGACAGAGTTAGCAAGATCAATAGAAAGCCCATGGATTGGGACAAGATCTTCACTAGCCATACAACGGACAAGGGTCTCATATCTAAAATATACTTGTAACTCAAAAAATTAAATCCCCCAACAACAAATCCTCAAAGAAACAACTGCCCAATAAATAAGTAGGCTAAAGACTAAAGAGAAACTTTTCTGAAGAGAAAAGAAGGATAGCCAATAGATACATGAAGAAATGCTCGACCTCCCTAGCCATAAAAGAAATGCAAATCTAAACTATATTGAGATACCACCTTACCCCAGTTAGAATGCTATAATGAAGAACTGTAATAACAACAGAAGCTGGACAGGATGTCGGTGGGACTGTAATCTTGTTCAACCACTTTGGAAAGTAGTATGGAGGTTCCTCAAAAGACTACATATAGAGCTCCCCTATGACACAGCAATCCCACATTTGGGCATTTACCAAATGATCACAAACAAGCCCATACTAAAGCTAGCAGCACCACTATGTTTATTGCAGTATTATTTACCATACCCAAGATATGGAACCAACACAGATGCTCCTTAGTAGATGAATGGATTGATTAAAATGTGGCAACAATGCTTGATAAGAAATGTGCTCGTTACCTTGCCCATGTAATTGTAACTCCTCTGTATGGTATTTTACAATAATAAAAAAATGTGGTATATATATACAATGGAATTCTATGCCTCCATCAGAAAAAATGTCATTGCCCCATTTGTTAGGAAATGGAAACCCTTGGAAAATATTATATTAAGTGAAGTAATCCAGACCCAAAGAAACATAGGTTCCATGGTTTCCCTTATTTGCAATAACTAGTATATGTCGGTGATAAACACAAACTCTCAGACAAGTTGATGTTAGGTGAAATGAACACCAAGACAAGGACTCAAATGGTTTTTCTTTCTTGCTGTTTTTTCTAGCATATTTACAAGATGATTTCTTTGTTGCTTTTTATGTCCCTCTCCCATGATATAACCTCTATATTCACTGTATTTGATATTGGTATAATTTGGGGAGGGGAAGGAAAAAACTAATTGGGATACATGTGAACCCATTGCAACAATGACATGTATAAGACATTATGTCGAAAATCGAACTTTACAACTTTGGCCCAGGTGGCGGGAGTGAGGGGGCAGAAAGGGAGATGGGAAGGGATGGGAAGGGGAAACAAGGGAGGAGGCAACAATGCTTGATAAGAAATGTACTCATTAGTTTGTTCATGTAATTGTACACCCTCTGTATATATTTTCACATTAAAAATCATGAAATAATAAAGTAAAAATCCATGCCAATTTTTTTTTTTTGCCTGTCGGGGGCTTGAACCCTGGGCCTGGGCATTGTCCCTGAGCTCTTCAGCTCAAGGATAACACTGTACTACTTGAGCAACAGTGCCATTTCTAGTTTTCAAGAGATATATTGGCGATAAGAGTCTCACAGACTTTTATGCCCATGCTGGCTTTGAACCACTATCCTCAGATCTCAGACTTTTGTGTAGCTAGGATTTCAGGCATGAGCCTCCAAAGCCCAGATTCAAGACAAGTTTAAAAAAACAAGCTTATTGAAACTTCAGGATTTTTCTAATAAACAATGTTATTTTTCAGCATTAATTTATAACTATGAGTAATTTTTAGATGTAACTAGGAGTTTTTTAATAGAATCAAATATGTTTTACTATTATTCAGTATCTCACAAAACCCCACTGTAATTGACTTTCCCCAAAGGCAATTATTACATACTATATTACTCATTATTATTATTACACTATATATTACATATAGTGTGAAGTGAATATAGTTTGGACCATTTCGGATAAATTAGTAAATGTTACTTTAGCACTATAAAATCACAACTGTTAATTTAAATGAAGGAAAGAAGATTTTTGAGTTAAAATGAAATAGAAATGTACAATGTGTCCCAATTGAATAAAAAAATTCTGAGTTCATACAGACAAAAATATTTTCTTTCCACTAAAGACTTTGAAGTAATACCATTGGAAATAGTGAGGCAAGAGGAGGAAGAATTAAAATCATGTCAAACAATGTCTGTTATTCTGCTATCCCCTCCACTATGAAGACCTGCCCATTCCCAGTTGTCACAAAATTTCAAGTGTCTCGCTTAGAATCCATTTGGAATAATTCTAAATCACTGACTATTTTTGTAATTTTTGGTATATGAACTATAATATTGACACAAAACAATTGAAATAAAATGCACACATATATTGAAGTCACCACAACTGGAAAAACAATCAACAAAGTAGAAGTCCCCCAGGAACAAAAACATGTTGTGCCCATTTTTTTAAGCACAAAATCCTGAAATACATGTTAACTTGGAGTAGAGCCATAAAGGAACTGTGTCTCAGAAATATGGTTGCATTAATTTGTAATTAAATTCATGTAGATGAACCTAATATAGCAAATCCCTTGAATGGATCAAATTGTTTAAAACGAATGTGACTTTATGTGGAGTGAGATCTGCACATATTTAAAAGAATAAAATAACAAAATCATGACATACTTAACAAATTCAGAAAAGCAATGAATAAGGACAATATTATCCAAATTGAGAACGAATTCCTACTGATTTAACAAGAAAAAATATGCAAATAATAAAAGCTGAGCAGTGTACATGAGTGTATATAGCTTTAAACTACTCCACATTACACTTTGTAGAAGACTGAATGTGGGTAATCTAAAGGAGAATATCAACACATGATATAAATGAAATTAAAAATCTCATGAAAAGAGAGAAGTATTTTCTGGAAAATAATAGCTTAACAAATGGTGGTCAAAATCTTTCTAGTACTGACAAAATTGCATACTTATTTATTTAGATCCAAAAAAAGACCCCAGTTACTCAAGCTGATTTGAAATTTTGGCAAAGTAGCAGGATACATCTGTAACATTATTATGGATGTTGACTCTGGCGTGGAATTCATTTCCTCTTTGATCTGACAAATGAATAAATGAAAGAACATAACTTCTCCAACTAAATATCAAGACCTAATTAAACATATCACCAGAAAAGTCATGATGTAAGCCGTATTGCAGCTGGGGTAAAAGAAAAATCAGTCATAGTGATTCTGTATTTATTGTAAATGTTGATGTTTTTCATAAATTATTTCCTTTACTTTGCATTTTTAAAACATTGTGTTACATGATGTATATCTTGGTAACTAATTTTGGATGCCTCCTTAAATTTTGTTCTGAGTATAATGTCTCTCTTCAGTTCCTAACCCATGAAATGATGTTGATTCCAAAAACATTCTAATAACCACTGTTTATAATACACAAAATCTCATAAGCACAACACCTGTAAGCATTGATTAACATTTTGATACCAGGGTCTCATGACTTTTGAGGACAATCTGCATGAGTTACATTGTACCTAGATTCCACAGCCTAAATTTAGCCACTGCTAAAAAATGTTTATATCTTTATTTGTCACCCATCAGAGATTAAATCTGAATATAAATCCTCAGGAAAATGATAAAGTAAGAATTTAGATTTTCTGGATATAAAGTAAACAAAATGCAGCATAGAGTAACTCATTGGTTTAAAGTCAACCTATTTCACCAAAACAGTCTAATCATTACCTTACAATGTGTATTATTCTCATGAAGGGAATGGGGAATATGAGAAGAGGACTAAACAAGCACTGTCTTCAAATATATATAATTTGGATTTATCTCTATATTTCGCTATAAACATTTATGATAAAAAACTGTTTGAATAATTGATTTATAATATATCCTAGTTTCATATACCAAATTACATTCAGAAAATGGGATATAACAATTAACTAAAGAAAGTCCTGGTAGAAAAAATGGCACCCCTATACTATGTGACACCCAATTCTGAGGTGTTTCATTATGCCTCCATTTAATAAATGTGATTGTTTAAAAGTATCATAAAGTACTAATTAAAATTGATCAGGGTATTATAATCTAATTGTTTCCAATTTTATCCGAGAATCATTTATGAACTTTCCATTCAATCATGACATACATCACATTCCATTGGATTCATATGGATAGGAATGAGTTTCTTAGGATCTCCTGCCATTTGGAGGTGGCAGGACCAGGATTCAAACTGTGGGCTCCAGCTCCCAGCACTTCAACCCGAGGATAGGGAACTCACTGGGCTGCTCAAGAACATCAGCAAGACCAATGATTAGGCAGGCACCAGTGGCTCTCAGAAGTCCTCCTTGATACTTACAAGGTTGTGATAGGAAGATCATGGTCAAAGTCACTCAAGGCAGAAAAGTCCTTGAGAGCCCTGTCCAACAGCAGGGCTAACAAAGCCAGAAGTATAGCCATATGACTCCAGTGTTAGAGGGCTAGCCTTAAGTAAAGCAGCTCACGGACTGTGCCCAGATCTTGAGTTCAAGTTCCAGGAGTGTCAACAAACAGACATACACAACAATCTGTGCAGCCATCTGCCTAAAGCAGGTCACCCTCAGCAGCCTTTATTTACATTCTATTATGAGGCCAATGCAGGAACAGTCACAAACCAGGCTAGGGAAGAGAAGATCAGGTTTCTTAGAAGTAACAAGTATTCAGAAAATTAAAATTGGGGGCATAAAATGGTAGCATACTTATGTAAAAACTACCATTAAGAAAAAGACGAGGGGGATGGGAATGTGGATTAATGAGAGAGTGCTTGTCTAGTATGCAAGAAGCCCTGGGTTTGATTCCTCTGTAGCACATTCAAGAAAAAGCCAGAATTGGTCTTGGATGTCAGGAGGAAAGAAGGGAACACTCCCCAGTCATGAGGTCTTCTGCAGTGTGCCAGGACACCAACATGGTCTTCACACAACCACAGAGCAGGAAGACTGTCTCCCACTTCTCAGGCAGCCGAGGGCCCCAGAGTCAACAGGGCAGAGCCAGGTTCTAACTCAGGTGCTTGGAGCAAGAAGAGAGAGGGCCCTGCCTCTCCTTGGACTGGGGATTTGCATTAATGATGTGGAGAATGAAGGAAGGAGAATGGACTGGCACAGGTAGAAGAAGGGCCTTCAAATCTGACAGATGGAGAGTCAAAAACCCACTCCCTAAGACCAAAGAGCAAGGCTCTCTATTGTTAACCTAAGGATAGCCTGAGTTTCCTGTCACCTGAGGGAGGAAGTTTAATTAGTCGTTGTTTGAAGAGGCTGATAAAAGCCTCACCCTGGTGTAACTCTGACAAATATTTCAGGTTTCCCCTCATTGCTGGCCGCATCTGGAATGAAGTGGTTTTACAGCTCACTTCCCTGTTGAGTGTGTACATTCTGCCTCCTAATCCTGTAGGCCTAGGTCTCTTTGCCTAGTCTGGCTTTTGAAACTGTTTTCTTCCTTCAAATGTTGTTACACTGGAGTTCTTCCTGCTAACAAGACTAGGGCTTGGAAGCTGAGAATTTCATTTGAACCCAGGATTGGTCAATGATGTTTATTTCCTGCATTTATAACTCAAGAACTCTAAGAAAATTTAGAGTGCAAGCAAATTCTCATTACCAAGGGAGACACAGGAAGCTCTTGAACATCTGACCTTTCAGTAGTAGAAGTCAGAGTGTCATACACTTTCCAACCCTGGATGGCTTCATCCTGTGATCCTCAGACTTCAGGCTCCTGAGCTAGGGTGATGGGCATGAGCTACTGGTGCACTCCTAGGTTCAGAACTGTAATAACTTTTGCATTACAAGTCAACTGCTTATCACAAAGGGCTTGGGCAGCATATTAGGCCTTTCTACATTGGACCTCTCAGAACCATAGAACACAAGGTTATAATGCTAGACTCTGAGAGGCTGTGCATATGGATGGGCTACACTTGAACCTTGAGCTCTAACTCCAATTCTGGTGTACGTGCACAATCATTTTTCCAAAGAATGTTCTAATTAACAAAAAGGAAAAGTACTTTGCTTAACCCTCACTTTTTTTCCAGTTTTGTGTCTCAAACTCAAGCCTGAGCACTGTCCTTGAGCCCATCAGCTCAAGGCAAACTCTACCAATTGACCCACAGCACCACATGTGGTCTTTTTGTGATTCATTGGAGATAAGAGTCTAACAGGTGTGCATGCCTAAGCTGTCTTTGAACTGTGGTCTTCAGATCTCAGCCTCTTGAGAAGCTAAGGTTCCTGTTGTGAGCTACAGGCTTCTGGCCTCTTGTTTTTGCCAGACCTGGGGCTTGAACTAAGGGCCTGGGTACTGTCTCTGAGCTCCTTTTTCTCAAGCCTAGCGCTATACCACTTGAGCCACTCCACAGCTTGCGGGTTTTTCTGAGTATGTGGCACTGAGGATTCAAATCTTACCATTCATGCATGCTGAGCCAGCTCTCTACAACTAAGACACATTTCTAGCCCCACCCTTACAAATTTATTCCTCAACTTGACTATCCCCAAGAAAAGGCTTCTGAGTATAAATCATCTAAAAATTTCCTATAGGAAGGTTCTAAAGAAAAAGAAGACAAAGTTCATACTTGGAAGAGACTCTAAACATGTGAAGACTGTGACAAATGCTTCCATTTAATTATGTATCATGTTTTAACACTTAATAAAATATTAATGAAAAACCAGTCAAGGTCTTAAATTATTGTGTATAAATTTATAATAGATATACAACATGTACTAAATATTATGTTATAATACTAAATAAAATAAACAATAAGTAAATGAAAAGTAAAAAATAAAATACAAAATCAATAATAAAAATTATAATATGTAATAAATATACATATGTAAATATATATTATATATTACACATATGTAGAAATAGTTTTTCCATTGCAGGGCCTTCATTCAGACGCTGGGAACTCTAGCCTGATTTTTTTTTCTTCAAGGACAGTGACATTGCCTTCACCCATGGTGCAAAATAGTTACCTGGATGGTGAGGTCAAATACCAGCAATGATGGAAATACTGGCTCCAGTTACAAGACAGTGACTTAATTTTTTTTAATGGAAGCAGTTATGTTTATTCAGTTACATACTGAACATTTTTTAAAAACGCAGTGTAGAATTTTGGACATCGATTCAGACACCTTGCTCTTACCCCCAAAATGCTTGTCTGAGCTCTACTTTTTTTCATTTTTTATTGTAAAAATGTTGCACAGAGGGGTTACATTTAAATGAGCACGGTAATGAGTACATTTCCTATTGAGCATTGTTGCATCCTCCTTTGTTTTCCCCCTACCATTCCTTCCCTCCCATCTCTACAAGTACTCCCTCTGCCGAGCTCAGTGACTTAATTTTTATTTTTGGATTTGCACTAGGTTTGAACTCAAGTAGTGGCAAATCCTCACTTTCCCTCACATTGCTACATATTTACCAAGACCCTAAGTTCAAATCCCAGGTTAGGAAAGAAAACTGGTAGAAATTCAAAACAAGGACTTTATTTCTTATTTAATATAGATAAATAATTAATTAATGTTTTTATGTATTCTTTATTTTGCCAACACGGGGCTTGAACTAAGGTCATGGCAACTCTGACTCAGCTTCAATCGCCCTAGATTGGGGCACCCTCGGACCTATAGTCAATCCAGGGATCCTAGGCCCAGAGGGCTTTCAGGAAGAAAAAAAATGTAGCCTAGCACAAAAAGTGGCAAGCTGCAGAGGGCTGAGGGTTTTACATTTTTTTTCTTTGCACAGTGACCATCCTGGGACTGACTAACATGGCTGAAAAGTGGACCTGAACTGCCATATCTGAAGGCTGGCTTGCTATCAGGGAATCCATAGGCCAACCTGTGAACATAGGCCCCGGGTTCAAATCCCAGAACTGACACCTACCAGTGGCAAGAGATCACAAAAAAATTCGTTCCTATGCATAGGAATACCAATTGAAAGAGTAGCTCATTCTTCGGTATAGTCTAAAATTGGATGCAATAATCCTAGGACGCTGATTGAACTTAATTAATAGGTTATTATGCATGAAAGGAATACTATTCCTTCAATGGCGATATAATAAATGCTTAAGAGTTGGTAGGAATGTAGTAGGTGCCATTCAATCATAGATAGACGGCTCTGATGCTCCTTACTAATATATATTTATTTGTATACCACACTATGCTTATCCTTGCATCACTGTTTTGGTCAATCCTGGGGTTCTGTCTCAGTATCTGGGAACCACTTCACAGCTTCATTGCCTAAAGGCTGCCATGCTGACACTCATCCATTCATGAATTGGGCTGGCTAAACCCTGAGTTCAGATCCCAGTACTGCCAAAAATTTAATCTTGGAGTATGAAGCCAAGTGTGACACAGGTTTTCCTTTTCTGTGAGAGTCCTGGGAGTCAGGCATGATGGAGAATATATTTACAAATCTGGATGCTGTGATAGGATGTAAACAATGTAATAAATGTTAGAGGGGTCATCAGAGTCAATGAAATAAATGATAAGTCAATGAATAAAACAAGTAATAAAATGAATAACCACACTCAACAAAATATGGACTGACTATGTGTATGGAAGTATAAATCCTATCTTTAAAATGGATATAAGGAGTATGTTTTCCAGCTCTTAGGCTTGAATTCAGGCCTAGGGAACAGGCCTGACTTTCTTGTCTTCAAGCATGCTCAGATTCCCTTCCGTCATGGTGCTGCATATATACCCAGACCTTGAGTTCAAATCCCAGACCTGGCAGAAAAAATGTCATGAATTGCAAACCAAGGAACTAAATATATTTTTTTAATTGAGGGCTATTGGAGAAGCCATTGTCCCACACTACAACATAAGCCTACAGTTCGAATATAGTCATTACACTTCCAGATGGTGGGAGATCCTAAGAAATTCGTTCCCATCCACAGGAATAATGATGGAATGTTATCGATATCACAGTTGAATGACATGCTCATGAATGACACTTGTACACAATTAGACTTCATGATTTCAGTCGGCTGATTGATTTTATTTAATATCTTATGAAACATTAAAAGAATACTATTTCTCACACTGATTTACTTAATAGTTTACTAAAGATAAAAATAATAACATTAATTAAATGGAGACATAATAAATACCCAAGAATTGGTAGGAATGTAGTCTATATAACTGAACAATTGATAAACATCTCTTGCACTCTGTAAAGATATATATATATATATATATATATATATATATATATATATATATATATATAAATTAGTGTACTACGATCTGTGTGTCAATCTGTTCTTATTTTGTCAACCCCTGGTGCTTTATCTCAGATCCTGGGAACTGCCTATCAGCTCAATTTGTTCCAGGATGGCATGCTAACACACACACATTCATGAATTTGGCCCTGTGGGCCTTGAGTTCAGATGCCATAATGCCCAAACAATGAATCATGAAGTAAGAAACTGATGGTAACACATGTTTTCTTTTTCTGTGAAAGTCCTGGGTGTCAGGTATAAGTGAAATACATATGCAGATCTATATCCTATTTAATCAATGTAACCAATGTTCTATGTAGCATATTAGTCAAAAAAATAAACAGTCAATACATGTTGTGTCTTTGTTTGCCCCCGAAAGATGTATGGGGCCTGGGAATGGTAAGTGTGCCACTCGTAGGTTCCCCCGTTCCCTTAGACTGGGAGACATTCACACACAATGGGGAGTCAAGTCAAGCAAGAACTCATTTACTACCACACAGAAAGCATCTTTTAAAGGGAAAAACTGTGAGGCATGGAAGGGGAGGGAAAGGAACCAACCAATCACTGTAAAGGTCACACCCTATCATGCGCCTAAGCTTTATCCAATCAGATTTTAAGGTAAACAATTGGGCTGTGCCCACTCAACTTCCTCTCAACACCATCTTTGCTGCCCATGTTCCCCACAAACACATGAATAAAACAAAAATTAAATGAATAACTACACTGAATGCAATATGGTGTCAACCTATGTATGTAAATATAAATAATATATTTAAAATGTACACAAATAGGATGTATTCTTGTGCTGGGGATTGATTTCAGACCTAAGGAACAGACATGAATTTCTTGACTTCAAGAAGGTTAGCTTTCCGTTTCCACACAGTGCAACAGAGTTAACCAGACTATGAGTTCCAATCCAGTCCTAGCAGTAAAAATGGCACCTTTATACTATGTGACGCCCAATTCTTAGGTATTTCATTATGCCTCCATTTAATGAATGTGATTGTTTAAATACTTCATGAAATATTGATTAAAATCGATCAGTATCCTATAATATAATTGTGTATAATTTTATCCTAGAATTATTTAAGAGCTGCCCATTCAATCATAACATACATAACATTCCCTTGGTATTCATATAGATAGGAATGACTTTCTAAAAATCTCCTTCCATTTGGAGTTGGCAGGACAAGGATTCCAACTGTGGGCTCCAGCTCCCACCATTTTAACTCAAGGATAGGGAACTCACTGGTCTGTCCAAGAACAGCAAGACCAATGATTAGGCAGGCACCAGTGGCTCTCAGCAGTCTTCATTGATATTTACAAGCCTGTGATAGGAGGATAATGGTCAAATTCACATTGGCAGGAAAGTCCTTGAGATTCCTGTCCAACTTCAGTGCAAACAAAGCCAGAAATAGAGCCATGTAGCTCCAGTGGTAAGTGGCTATTCCTGATCAAAAGCAGCTCACAATACACACACACACACACACACACACACACACACACACACACACACACACACACACACTGCAGTATAATCATCTATCTGTTTATATATTGGCCATTCCTATGGGTTGATCTCAGGTCCTCAAATTTGCCCGCCAACTTCTCTTGCATCAGACTGGCGTGCTAACAGTTACCCACTCATGAAGTGGCCTGCTAGCCCTTGAGTTCAAGTCACAGAACTGCCAAAAACTTAATCCTGGGGAAAGCCAATTGCCCCACTTGGTTTCTTTATCAGTGAAATTTCTGCGACTCAGGAATGATGTAGAATACATAGGCAAATCTATGTCTTATGTAATAGGATGCCAAAAATATTATATTTTAATCATATTCACTAAAATATATAAGAAACAAAACACAAAATAAAAAGAATATACTAACTGCAATATGCAGTTAGTATACAGTAAAAATGTGTAGGTCAATAATAATCATGTACTTAAAATATGTAAATATATTATTTTTTTGAGTGCCAAGACTTGAATTCAGGCCCTAGAAACAGGCCTGACTTTCTTGTCTTCCAGAATGGTGATCTTCCCCATCCCCCACAGTGCTGCAGATTTACCCAGACCCTGAGTTCAAATCCCAGGCCTTCCAGAAAAAATGACATGAATTCTAAGCCAAGGAACCTCATAATTTTTTAAAATATTTTTAATGTATGTACATATGTATGTATGTATGTATGTATGCATTCATGCATGTATGTATGTATGTATGTATGTATGTATGTATGTATGTATTTTTCTTTTGTCAAGCACAGGGCTTGAAATCAGGTCATGGCAATTCTGCCTCAGCTTTCATCACTCTAGCCTGTGGTGCAGCCACTGGACCCATAGCCGAACCTGGGTTCCTGAGACTCAAAGGCTGACAAGAAAAAAAATAATTAATGAGACACAGAAAAAAAAAAATAAAACAAGAACTGGCAACTTGCAGATGGCTACCGGTTTTACATTTTTCTTCTTTGCAAGGTGACCATCCTGCAACTGAATGACACGGTTGAAGAATGTTGGTAACTTGGCATTGCTGAAGGCTGGTGGGCTACCAGGGAAGCCATAGGCCTACATGGAAATATAGTCCCTGTGTTTGAAGCCGGGTCCTGACCCTTACCAATGGAGGGAGATCCTAAGAGTCTCCTTCCTATTCATAGGAATACCGATGGAAGATTATGAATGGCAAGGTTGAATTAGTTGTTTCTGAATACTACTATATAAATAGAGTGATTTTAGGAGGCCAATGGATTTTAATGAATATTTTGACACATTCAAAGAATACTATTAATTACATGGACACAATAGTTTCAGGACAGTGGTTGATTTAACTAATAATTAAGGATGAAAACAATAATATTAATTACATGGAGGTATACTAAATACCCAAGAATTGATAGGAATGTAGCCTATGTAACCGAATAATGTATAGACATCTCTGGCACTCTATAAAAATCAATATTTATTTGTGTACTACCATCTGCATGTCTATTTATTCTAATTTTGTCAACTCCTGGAGCTGGATCTCAAGTTCTGGAAATCCTTGTCAGCTCAATATGCCTCAGGCTGGCATACTGACACTCATCCATTCATGAATTAGGCCTTGTAGGCTGTGACTTTAGATGCCAGCACTCACAAAAATTGAATCATGGAGTAAGAAGCCCATGGTGACACATGTTTTCCTTTTCTGTGAAAGTCCTGGGTATCAGGTGTGAAATTTCATACATAGGCAAATCTATATCCTATGTAATAAACGTAATAAATATTTCATGTGTAATATATGTCAATAAAATAAATGGTAAGTAAATGAATAAAACAAAAATAAAATGAATAAGTACACTATGCGCAATATGGGATCAACATACGGGGTTCGATTTCAGGGCCTGGGAAGTGCCTGGCAGCTGAATTGGCTAGAGGCTGCTGTTCTGACAGTCAGCCATTCATGAATTGAGCCTTCTAGGGCCTGAGTTAGATCCCACCACTGCCAAAAAATGTAATCTTGGAGTGGGAAGCCAAGCATGACACATGTTTACTTTTTTTTTGAAAGTGCTCGGTGACAGGTAGTATGTATAATTCAGATGCAAATCTATATGTAATATATGCAAATCTATATGTAATAGGATGTTGTAAATGTAAAAAATGTCATAGGTGGAAGAATTGTCACTACAATAAATGAAAAACAGATATAATTAGTAGTGAATCATTCTAGGATGAAATTAGACACAAAAACTATAGGATGTGGATTAAGTTTAATATTTTATTAAGTATTACCAGAATAAAAATTGCATGGAAACATAAATACCTAATAATTGGTAGTAACACATGATGCATAATTTAATAATATATAGATATCTCTCTCATTCTATAAAATATGAAATTATGTGTATGGCTATATGTACATATGTGATAAACAATAACAAAATATTGATTAATTTAGTTAATGCTTTATTAATTGTTAACTGGGACACATCATTAAATGGAGACAGAATTTAATAAGTAATAATTGGTAGTAATATCTATAATTAATAATATATAGACATCTTTATGTGTATATAATGCTTATATACATCAATCTCTATCTATTTATACCTCGTTCACTCCTGGGGTTTGGTGGTTGACTGCACACCTAGTGAGCATGAAGCCCTGGGTTCCATTCCTCAGTGCCACATAAACAGAAAACTCAGAAGTTCTGCTGTCTTTCGATCAATTGAGTTCTACCCTTGAGCACAAATGCTTAGGGACAGTGTCAAAACCCTTACTCAAGCCCCAGGACTGCCGCCAAAAAGAGGTATAATGTTCTAACTGCAACTATAAAAGGATAGGACTTCAAATACCACATGACAGAGCAAGCTAGGAGTCTGGTGCTGACAGCTGCCACCTAACCTGACTTAGCAAGATATAAACTGCTGCAACCCAGCTCCATGGGTTACCCCCATCATCTTGGCTTACCCTGGCTTACCCCTGATATACTGGCCGCTCTGGGGCTTTAATACCTGGCAGGAAGTCTGCTAGACTCTTTGAAATATGGCTCAAAGTGGTAGAGTTCTAGCCATGTGCAAATGTTATTAGAACAATAATATCCCCAAGCTTTAAGCTCAAGCTCCATGACTAATCCCCTCCCCAAAAAAATCCCACTATACTGTTAGGTGTGAACTTGTGTGGTTTGTGAAATGTTCCTCAAAGAATGGTGATATTGATTAGAGCGCCCTCAGTCTAATGAGAGCTTGTGGGACAGAGCTATGTGCGGAGTCCTCCATAGGGTACTCTGTGCTGAGTCCTGCACATGGTGCTATGTGCTGTGTACTTCACAAGGTGCAGTGTGCTGAGTCTTGCATTGGGTGCTGGGTTCTGAGTCTTTCACAGGATGCTGTGTGCTGAGTCATGCAAAGAGTGCCATGTGCTGTGTCCTTCACCAGGTACAGTCTTTAATTGGGCCCTTGTAAGATCTCCCCACTGAGATGATTATGCAGACAAGAATATTGAGGCTCAGATATGTCTCCATGACAGGGACAAAATTACGTATTACTGAAGACTAGTGAGTTGTCTACTTCAGACAATTGTTCTGTTTTGTTTTTTCTGTCATGAACCTTGAAATATGGACCTAAGCTCCGACCCTTACCTCTTGGGTTCATGATTAGCA